>NC_065451.1:202552912-203152912 GCF_917563875.1 Diabrotica virgifera virgifera | reverse complement strand
TTCGTTAATACTTACTTGGTTAATTTTGGTAGTAGTTCGATTCGAGAGCAAACTGCGTTTCTTGTATTAGTATCAATTTAGATGCAATACAGTGAACCGTTGTTTTATTCTGTGTTGTTAAACTGTGTCCGTGAGATCCGTAAAAAAAGAAAACATGCCTAAAACACGAACAGACGTCGCTTGTTGTGTTTTTGGAGCACCAAGGAAGTTTAAAGACAATATGTTACCGACCTGTGCTGATGTTATCAGAAACTTTTTGTGTATTCGCCAGTTTATGAAAGAAGCTGCAGCAAATAATGCTGAACCAACTGTTAGTGACATTAATGAAATTCTTCTTGTTGAATTAAAATTGCTGTGGGTTAAAGCATCCATTCCGATAATATCCGATCAACAAATTAAATCTAAATTAAAGGAATTACATCAAAAATACAGAAATATTAAAAAACCTATGAAAAGTAGAAACTCAGCCAATATGCAAAGAAAGGTTAAAGATTTTAGAGATTTATTGGAAAAGAAATTGTTTGATATTGCATCATGCAAATGTTCTGACTATTTATTATGCAAATGCAAAAATAAAATACCGGCTCGAGAGCATGACTTCATTAAAGATCAGAGGCATGATAGAAAAATGGTAATTGGTTCGGTGGATAAAGTAATTACCAAAAAACTAGAACGCTCTATTTACCGGAAAATTGTGGAAACACAATCTCCAATAGCTACATCTTCTTCATCAAGATCCGAAACACATCTTCCAGTAGAACAAATTATAAGTGAGTCTTCAGATGAAAGTGCCACAAGTGTCTACGAGAAAAATACAAAAACCGGAACAAAAGACGATTTACCGAATACAAAAAAAACAAAACAAATGCGAATTAGTTTGCCAAACTTAGCTCAAGCATGCGATCGTACAGGAGTATCTGATAGAGTAGCATCCATAATAACAAACTCGGTGTTGCAAGATCTAAGTTTCATCTCGGTAGAAAGTCATGACAAAATCATAGATCGGAGTAAAATTAGGCGGGAGAGAAAAAAAAGGCGCAACCAGATTAAAATTGATGATACAAAAATTTTTAAATTTCTTCATGGAATCTATTTTGATGGTAGAAAAGATAGAACTCTACAAAATGAAATGAAGGATAATAAATACTACAAAACTACCATATCTGAAGAACATATTGTCTTAGTCTCTGAGCCCAAGTCAAAATATATAGGACATATTAGTGTATCGTCGGGTAGTGCAGAAGAAATCAGCAAGACAATGTTGGACTTTCTAAATAAAAATGTAGACCTTGATAATTTGGTAGCTGTTGGATGCGACGGAACTGCTGTCAATACAGGTATTCACAATGGTGTTATCCGTAAAGTAGAACTTGCAATTGGTCGATCAATGCAATGGTTTATTTGCATATTACATACCAATGAACTACCTCTGCGCCATCTAATAAAGCACTTGGATGGAGAAACTACCGGACCACGTGAGTTTTCAGGACAAATTGGAAAAGGACTACAAAACTGCGAGCATCTTCCTGTAGTTAAATTTGAGCAAATTCGATCAGTTTTACCCAAATATGATGCAAAGGAAATCGAGAAGCTTAGCACGGATCAGAAATATTTATTTGAAATTAGTAATTCAGTATCTAACGGTAAAATCTCGAGTGACTTAGCAAGAAGACAACCGGGAAAAATTTCACATGCTAGATGGCTAACAACTGCAAGCAGAATTCTTCGTCTTTACGTAGCAACAGATCCTCCTTCGGAAAACCTAAAATCTTTGGTATGCTATATACAAAACGTATATGCCCCACTGTGGTTCGAGATTAAAGCAAGACCATTTTGTTTTGATGGACCAGTACATTTATTTAATTTAGTAAAAAGGACGAGGTATTTGTCACCTGAACTGCAAAAAATAGTGGACAGGATAATACAAATTAATGGTTATTTTGCACATCCTGAAAATGTGTTGATAGCAATGCTTTGTGATGAACGGCAGCATATCAGAGAGTTAGGTTTGCGGCGAATCTTAAAATCCAGAAACTCCCATGAAATAAGAAAATTTAAAGTCCCAGAAATTAACTTTAACGCAAATGACTACATTGAAATGATTGACTGGCAACAATTAGTGATAAGCGAACCTCCAATGACAAAAAAAATTTCAACAGAAGATCTAAAACAGATGATTAAAGATGTTCCTGAAGAAATGGAGATACTACGTTTTCCCTGTCACTCCCAAGCTATAGAACGCTGCGTTAAGTTGGTAACAGAGGCATCCTTAAAAGTATGTGGGCCTGAAGCAAGAGATGGCTTCATAAGGTCCCAAATAGTTTCCCGACAAGCATTACCTAAATTTAACACAAAAGTTGAGTTTTTAGCTAATCTCAAGCATTAAATCATAAACGTTTTAAAGGTGGGTGGGTGGGTGGAACTCGAATTGCAGCCACCTCCTCGTGGTGAGTTCTGGGTTGTTTTCACGGAAAACAAGCGAAGAGCTGCAAAAAAAATCACTTTATTTTAATTTTTAGGTGGCTCGGGGCACCGGAAAAAATTATCGCATCAAATTCATTTTTTGCAAGCTACTTACACTACACGTGAGACCACTTTTCCACATACAGGCGAAAAAATTTGAGAAAAAAAAATTTTTGTTTTATTTTCACGTTATCTTAATTTTTAGGTGGCTTGGGGCACCGGAAAAAATTATCCCATCAAATTCATTTTTTGCAAGCTACTTACACTACACGTGAGACCACTTTTCCGCATACAGGCGAAAAAATTTGAGAAAAAAAAAATTTTTGTTTTATTTTCACTCCACCCTACTGTATACTACTTCACCTTGATTGCGGCCCGCAAGCTGTTGCAATGGCTACTAAGTGGCCCAGAAAAGAAAAAGGTCGAGTATCGCTGCTCTAAAGCCATGTAGACCTAATGCTACTAGAGTATCATTTACATTACAATATGATGTGATATAATTCATTGTTAAATTCGGAATCGGCGCATTGAAAAACCCCAAAAACAAATTGTTTAACAAGATAGGCAAAATGCTCCGTTAAGATAGGCAAAATGCTCACTCCCAGAATTCAATTTTTGAGATGAATACTTCTTATCGTTCGGTATGAAATTTGGTCGGGTGTAAAATTGTATTGGGCATAAAATTGTATTGTAACAACTTTAAAAAGGTTTATACACTTTTGTATAACGGCTTCCCCTTTAACGACTTAGTTTCGATCTGATAGCAAGTGAGATCTGTATTTTTATGAAACGTGAGAATAAAGCCGTAACTTACGCTTGGTTCTTAACAACCGAAGATATAGGAGATGACTTTTTTATTATTTATAAAGCTCTACTACCATATAGACTTACTGCTACTACAGTATCGTTCACATTACAATATGATATAATTCATTGTTAAATTCGGAATCTGCGCATTGAAAAACTCCAAAAATAAAATGGTTAAGATAGGCAAAATGCTCCATTAAGAAACATTGTTCCTGAATGGTCCCCACGGAAGTGAAGCATGGGTCCTGAAAAAACATCCAAAAACAAACTCGGCACATTCTAAAGAAAAGTGCTGAGGAGAATAGTAGGACCTGTGAGGGAAAACGGAATTTTCAGAATTCGATACAATAACGAGCTTTATCAACTTTATGAGGAAACACCCCTGTCCGACTTCATTAGAATACAAAGATTGCAATGGGCCGGGCATGTGATAAGAATGGGAGAGGATAGGCTACCAAAAAGAGTACTGAACCCTAGAATGTAGGGAAAGAGACCGGTTGGAAAGCCAAGAAAGCACTGGGAGGACACAGTAAACAGCGACGCACATGCCCTTTTAGGAGTACGTGTATGGAGAAGAGCAGCCACAGACAAACAAGGATGGTGTATTGGGATTCACAGCATCCAGTATTAAGCATCCAATTAAGAGCAAGACACACTCTTTTAAAATTTAAATGTCCTTGGTAAACAAACACACGTTTGTTTATTATACACATTACGTGACCCGGATTACTCCGCACAAGTGAACCAGTTGTCAATCTTGTTGTGTCAGCAATCCAATATTACATATTCCTAATTCATGACCAAAGCCGACTCAGCATAAATAATATCAACACTTTCTCTTTTATTTATATACACAGTAAACATAGGCAGGCATTCTAATTTCATTGCGTGATCAATCATCATTGATAATTGAGATACACCAGAGGGTGAACGTACATTAGCACACCAACTCTTTACAGTCGTACTCCGAGTTGAATAAATGAATATACTGTGAGTAGTGTTTACTTCATCAACCCCTATCGTAGGGGGTAACTACCCCCAACCACTCTGAGATGGTCCAGATGATGTAGAACCAATATAATGGGGTCAAAAAATAAAGGAGTCCAAGGCTCAATTTGGGCTGCAGTGCCGTAGTAGAAAAAGTCTCTCATTTTGTTGATTACTTCTCCTCCTAGTCAACTCATTTTTGTCTGCCATACAAAGCCTTCCTGAAAATTTCTTCAGAGTATATTTACAAAGACAGGGTGACAAAATACAACCCTGCCGTACACCACGTTTGATGGGTAGTTTTTTAGAACGAATATCTTCAATTTGGATAAAGGCTACTTTAGTGTAATATAAGTATTTTAGCAGTCTTATATCGTAGTGAACAAGCCCTACTGCCTGCAAACAGTCGAAAAGTATATCGCGTATTCAGTCGAATGCCTTCTCGAAGTTGATGGAACAAATATAAAATATATAAGAAGAGAAAATAGTGTCTTTCTAGTTCCTAGACCATTTCTAAATCCAAATTTCTAAATCCTAATTTCACATAGAATAGATACTTGGTTTTATACCATTCGTAAAAGTATCTTAACTGTGTGGCTCATCAAACTAATTAGTCTAAAATTGCTTCATTTGGTGGGCCTGTTTTTCTTGTGAATGTTGTAAACAATGAATGTAACCAATCATCTGGTATTTTCATTCGTTGTAAATTTTGTCAAAGAAAGTGGTAAAGTAGGTATGTAATATCTTCCTCGTCCAAAGGTTTAAATAGTTCAACAGGGATTTGGTCTGGTCCAGGTGCCGTATTAGTTTAAGCTTATTGTATTGCTTTTTAGACTTCTGAACTGTTTGTCATAGGTAGTATGTGTATATGTAGCATTTTCTCGAGAAGCATGGTCAAAAAGGGCATTAATATGTCTTCTATTCTTTGCACTGTTACTCCTGATCACAAAATTTTCCATCTGTTTTTTAAGTAAGTGAGCATTTTAAAACTGCCCCGTTTAAAATATTCAACACCAACATGTATTTATAAATAGCTCTCAGGTCCATAAGATATAATAATGAAAAATTGTTTAGAATTTTATTTTATATTAGTATTTAACAAATCAAACAACAAAAAATAAGAAAAAACTATCTTAGACTATCACTTTAAGCGCCAAATGTTATAATATATTTCGAAGCCTTACAAGTAAAGGTGCTCTTATGATCGTCGTAAGCATAGCTGTAACCATCTGGACATTGAGATTTGAAGACTTCCTGAGGATAGTTATGCGGCCAAGTTGAGCTTTTACATTTATCTGGAGTACCATAAGCACCTCTACAACAGTACTGGTCTGTATTGAAGGCAAGACAAGCTGATTTGCATGCTATAGTGACTCCGTTGGGACCTTTTACTTGGAGCTCTTTGGGACAGTTATCGTTGAGGTTTTTGTTGCATTGAGCTTTTTTGCAACTGTACTGACCCCCATCTCCTTGTCCTCCTACTGGTTCAAACTAGAAATTAAAACAAAATATCTTATATATTTATCGTACAATATGAAACATAAAAAATATATAGAATATAGAATGGCAAACAAAGAAGTAAAAATAGTATGTTACGCCGATGACGTTACATTGAAACGGTTCAAAAGAACGCAATTATTTTGCTTTATGCAGAAACCAAAAATTGTAAATGTATCGTAACATATTTTTGTCCCATCTTATAGACATAAACATATCGCTTCATATATCAAGCGAATGTAAGGAATTTATTTCTATCCCAAAAAAACGTGAGAATTTGAATTTTATCCGTCTTGTTAAAGAAAGACGTTATTATATTTTACAGTCATAGGTATTATATATTCGATATTCTGCGTTCAATTTGTGATGTAAAAAATAGTTACATTGTATATTATAATGGCCTTTGACGCCGCGGTTTTTGGAGTTTAGATTCACAATACGTGCTACTTTGATATCAAAGAAGCGTAGGTGTAGGATTGTACACTCAGCAGTATTTTTCTTGAGAACTGTAGAACTAAGTGAGTTTCGCTCACTTGCGAAATGATTTTTTGATGGTTCCCAACTAAGTAGGTTGGGGTTAAAATATATTTTGTTTTTCCCTATTGGTCGATTCACAATACGTGCTACTTTGATATCAGAGAAGCGTAGGTGTAGGATTGTACACTCAGCAGTATTTTTCTTGAGAACTGTAGAACTAAGTGAGTTTCGCTCACTTGCGAAATGATTTTTTGATGGTTCCCTACTAAGTACGTTGGGGTTAAAATATATTTTGTTTTTCCCTATTGGTCGATAGTAAATGTAGGAAGCTTGGTTATTTTTTTTAGTAGTCATTGATGAAAGAATTAGGGATTAAACTTTTTTCTTATTGGTTGATTGGATGAGTAGGGTAGAATGAGAGAAGTGAAGTGGGTTTGTGGAAGGAAACGTTTTGGTTTGAGGAAATCAATTCAAGCTGTGAGATTGGAGGAATTCAAGATTTGGACGTTAAAGTCAGAGGTTTAGTTGTAGCCTCTGTCAGAGGCCGCTTATAGCGGTTTCTTAAGAGTTAAATTGAAATTTTAGTTTGAGTTTTTTTGTGGAAGTTTTGGTTGAGAACTCAAATGAGAATGTAGCGGATTTTGAGTTTTTATGAAGAAATCATGGCGTTGCCGCGTTCAGGCAACAAGCTGGTTAGTTTTAGAGTGTAATACACAAACATACAGTTTTTTTTTGAGCAGTCATGGATAAAGTCATGAATTAAGTATCAATAATAATAATATATACTTCAAGAACTTAATTAGAAGTTATTTAAATATTTTAAAAAGTCAATATGAGCAGACTCATTTCGAAGTTTGTTTATTTTTGAACAATCATTTGGAAGTTTTATCTTTGCTGAAACTTTTCATGGTAATAAACGTTTTTGTAGTATTCCTTATCTAAATTCAGTGAAAAGCGCGTGCTTTGGGCATCCACAACGTGAAGAATAAGGACAGGACTATATGACAAGGTATTTCTTGTAAACATTTTTAATTTTATAAAAAAAAATGATTTCTTATTTTGTATCCACAAGAGATCCATCGTTTTCCTTTTTATTTTTATTTTAATAAAAAGTTGATTCATTTTATAATAATTTTTTTTAAATGAAAATATTATTATCTGATCCCTTTTCTCTTGTTCATAAGTCAGAAATCAACATGAGAACACTAAGGTAATGTCATGTTATATTTATATTTATGTAAATGTGTTTGTATCTTATGATAACTATATATTTTTATTAACCTTTTACTTTAGTTATTTTTTTTAAGTTTTATGTAAGATTTATCTTTCATTTTCTTTTAATTGTGGCGCCCCCCGAGAAATTGAGTTTCTATTATATTTAAAATTTATTAAGAATCCACACCCCTAGATCTCTGAAGACTTTAAGCTACCGAGGTACTCCGTAAAGTTACGTAGCACCAATACTCTGGGCTAATTAGCAAAATTCATGGAAAAGTTATTTACCAGCAATTTTATTGCTGGAATCTTATGATTGTATATATTAATAATATAGGTATGCAAAGTCCGCAGATAGTGTGCTACTTTTTTTATAAACAAAATGGCGCCGACAAATCGTATTTTTTTCAATTATTGCTCTATAACTCCGAAGATTTTAACTTTACAACAAAAACACCTTAATAAAAATTCACCGCAATTAAATTCTGCATAGAGATATGTTTTTCACGTATGTATAGATCGGTACGATAAAGTTCTCGGGCGGCCCTTCCGTCCAGCGTTTTTCCTATAGTTTTGTTTCTCCATGCTGTTTCATTCAGGCATCCTGCGGCTCTATTTGCTATTTTCACTCGATCTTCCACTTCTGTTTCTAGCTTTCCTTAGCTAGAGAGTGTGATGTCTAGATATTTAAACTCCGTCACTTGTTCTATTATCTGACTCTCCAGCTCTAATTTGCATCTTAGTCGATTTGCTCTTATAACCATCCATTTTGTCCTGTTTTGGACAAAATTGAAGAACTATATCTTATAAAAAAAAATGATATACTCACACTAATACGTAGGTTGAATCCATCAACGAAAGAAATGTCGTAGTAATCAAGTCCTCCAGATCCTTTCAAGGTGATTTCAGCCAAAGAAACGGGTGGTACTCCTCCAGCTCCATTACACTGTACTTTATTTCCACAATCACCTGTCAAACAATGGTTTGAACTGTCGTCACAATAAGATCTACCCCAGAAACGTCCAGCCCAGTCATCGGGAGAATTAACTGTTTTCTGGAAAATAGAGCATAATCTTTTAATATTTAGCAATACTACGGACAGTAAAATGGCATTAAAAAATAACAAAAATGGTAAAGCAGGGTAGGTCCAGACTAAATCCCAGTATAAATCTATTAACCTTTTTAATGCATTTAATGCAACTTAATACCAAAAACATGGTTGAAGTCGACGTTTGTTGCTTTACCAAAGAAAACAAAGTCCGTATCCTGCAGTGATTTCCGAACCATCAGCTTAATGAGCCATACTTTAAAACTATTTCTAAAAATTATACACCAAAGGATATATAGACTGTGCGAAGAAAAAATCAGCCGAACACAGTTTGGTTTTCGAAATGCAGTGGGTTCATGAGAGGCTCTATTTAGTATACAAGTGCTATTTCAACGATGTAGAGACGTAAATTGCGATATTTATGCATGTTTCATTGATTACCATAAAGCGTTCGATACTGTAAAGTACGACAAGCTGATGGAGATATTAACCAATATTGGAATTAACACCTGTGATTTAAGGATTATCAGCAATCTGTGCTGGAATCAAACATCCTCTATCCGGACAGAGGCAGGAGAATCCGACGATATCAAAATCAAACGTGGGGTCCGTCAGGGATGTATACTATCCCCCCTGCTGTTTAACATCTACTCTGAGGAAATCGCAGAAAACAGAATCGCGGAGGTCAGTCAGAGATACGGACTTTCACTAAACACTAAGGAAACAAAATGTATGATTATCTCTAAGAACAAACAGCAATTTGGACGAATCAGTGTAAATGGTCAACAAATAGAAAGAGTAAAGACATATACCTACCTTGGTACGAACGTCAATGAAAATTGGGACCATTCCATAGAAATCAAATGTAGGATAGAGAAAGCAAGATCTGCATTTCAAAAAATGGCAAAGTTGTTCAAATGTCATGATTTGTCGATACCCATAAAAGTCAGATTACTACGATGTTATATCTTTCCTATACTGTTGTACGGAGTTGAGTCGTGGACTCTCACAGACGCCACCTGCAAGAAAATTGAGGCTTTTGAGATGTGGCTTTATCGTCGAATCCTGAAGATATCTTATACCGACCACATTACTAATGAGGGTGTTTTGCTGAGAATGCAAAAAGAAAAGAGCTGTTAATCAAAATAATAACAGCAAAAATCGAATACCTCGGTCACATCATGAGGAACAGTGAAAGATATGGACTGCTGCAACTGGTCTTACAGGGAAAAGTAGAGGGAAAGTGAGGCCCAGGAAGGCGAAGGATTTCGTGGCTGAAAAATCTACGTACGAGGTTCAACACAACCACTACAAATCTTTTCAGAGCAGCAGTGTGCAAGGTACAGATTGCCATGATGGTCGCCAACATCCGAAACGGATAGGCACTACAAGAAGAAGAAGAATGCATAAATGGTGAAACCTTAGACATTATAGTAGACTTCTGGTTTAACACAATATACAAAAAAGGACATATACCGAAGCAACCGTTAGTCTCCACGTTTTGTGCTAATGACACAAGGGACATACGATTAATAACAAACCATTACTGGAATCAAGCACCTAGATAACACTGCAAAGGAAAATTTTAGGAGAAAGATAATAAATGTCAACTCAGATGTACTCCCTAATATAGAATCCTTCGAAATAAAACAAGCTATAGCACAACTAAGGAACAATAAGGCGTCGGGCCCAGACGGAATACTTGCCGAAATGTTGAAGGAGGGGAGTGAAATTATTCTCGAAGGATTGAAAATTTTTTTCAAAGAATTCCTTTAGAAAGGAGAAGTCCCAGATGAACTATAGGCCAAACTCCCTTCTGTCCCAAATGTAGAAACTGTTTATGAGAAAAATAACTAATAGGTTAACGTCGAAACTTGATAGCTATCAACCGGTAGAGCAGACAGGATTCCGAAAGGGTTACAGTACAGTGGATCATCTTCTCACAGTCAGAACGCTAATAGAGAAAGCCAATGAATATCACTTGAACTTATACATTGGCTTCGTTGATTATGAAATGGCATACGACTCCATAAAACTTTGAGCAATAGAGAGAACTATGAACAACTGCATTCTCGATGGATAGATGTCCGATACAGAATGATCATACATAATATTTACAAGAAAGCTACAATAAAATACAAATAGATGAGAAAACCAAAGCTATGCCAATCAACAGAGGAGTGCGCCAGGGAGATTTTATCTCGCCAAAGCTATTCACACTGGGACTGGGAGACGTGTTCAAAGACATTAATTGGACAGATAAGGGAATAAATGTTAATGAAAGAAAACTTTTTTCAGTCATTTCAGATATCGTCCCTTAGCTTACAACACCGCTCAAGTCGAAAATTAACGGTTTTGACATATACATACCGTTGGATAGGTCTGCTCATTGCGCATCTAACTATTTGTCACATGATTTAGATTTCAGTCAATCAGATGCCGTAATTCAAAAAGTAGTGACATCGCGTAAGTCGTCAACACCTGTATCATGGTCAACACCGCACAAGTCGCTCTGTGATTATATGTTTGTACGTGAGTTTTACTGCTGAAAAGTCTAGTATCCAAGGAGTTTTTATAGAAGATTAAGAGGTAAGCTATATAATAAAGTAATGTTTATTTATTTACGCGTATTAATATAGAAAGAAATGATAATAAAACAACTTAAGCGGTGTTTACTAACGGTATTTTTTTTAACTTAGGCGGTGCTTCAAAAAGTAGTTTTTTTCGTCTCCTGTAAAGTTAGTAAAAATGACTTATGCGGTGTTGTAAGCTAAGGGACGATATGCTGAAGACATTGTAATATTCGCTACAAGTTTCGAAGAATTACAGACCATGATGACGCAACTATTTCAAGCTTCGGAAAAAGTAGTCGATGCAATACTGATAGCCCAAGATGAAGATTGTCTGCAAGGATTAGTCCACGGATTTAAAATATGTAAAAGCAAAAGAATTCAATATAACAATTTCGTCCCAGAAAACTAAACCAATAGAATAATAAAGAACCAATCAGATGTAAAACAGAAATTGATGGTATCAGAATTGAACAAGTAATGGAAATAAAATTCCTTGGTATTACGTTGTCAAGCTACGGAGACCTGGACAAAGAAGTAAGAAATCAAGTACAAAAAGCAAATGGCAGGATGTCTTAATAACGCTATATAGTCCTGGATCCCGCGTACCAAAAAAAGTTGATTAATATCAAGGGAACACTTGAATAGGGGAAGTTTTAATTGTGGAACAGTTTAAAAATTTGGAACGTCAGACTACGAAAACGCCCCATGTATTTTTTCGGCCAGAACTTTCAATTGATTTGTTACCCTTTCATTAAACTCTCATGCAAAAATCAGACTACTATTTATCACCAATATAATTCCTATCATTTGACATGTTCTTTGTGTTCCACTCATTAAAATGCCCAGTTGGTGATAAACACCAGTCTGAATTTTGCATGAGATTTTAATGAAATGGTAACAAATCAATTGGAAGTCGACGTTCCAAATTTTTAACCTGTTCCACAATTAAAACTTCCCCTTTTCCAGTGTCCGATATATCAAAGTTTGTCCGACTAGACACCGTTAAGCTATTAACAAATTTTCAGCTTGCTATTAGTCAACTTTTTTTTGGTACCCGGGATCCAGGTCTAATATGGCGAAACCGACATTTTAACACTGATATGAAGTCAAGAATTTATAAAGCCAGTGTAAGACTAATAATGACATATTAGAAGCAAGACCCGATAAAGTCACAACACAAAGACAAAGAAACGGCAGAGATGAGAGTACTGAGAAGAATTACAGGAAATACGCTGAGAGATCGAAAGAGGAGTGCAGAAATTAGAAGACAATATAACGTACAGTGTATAAACGAATGGACACTAAATAGAAAAAAGAAAGAATAACCACATAAGCAGAATGGGTGAGACACGTGTTGTCAAAATAGCAAGAGATAAATCACCAATCGGCAGACGAAGTAGCAGCCGACCGCGCAAAAGATGGAGTGACAACCTTCCATAGAGTTATCAGTCCGCCATTGAACAAGCAAAATGCTTATAAAGAGGAAAAAGAAGGAGAAGATTTAACGACAAGATAAAAATGAGATAAATGGAAAAGATATAATCAGACATATAAAGGTTTAAAGGATTAAAGGCATGTATTAAGATGAGAAGGAGATAAATTAATAAAGAAAATATTTCAGTGGAAACCTACAAAGACAAAATCTAGAGGGAGAATAAAGGGCAGATAGCAAGTTCAGCTCAGCAGATCATATCATAGCAGCTTCATATCAACAGAATGAAGTTAAATAGAGGACAAAAATTTAAAATTGAAAGGACCAACGGACGAAATCATACAACACCCTGCGAAAAAAGACGACAGAGAACAAGAAATCAAGAGTTATACTTATGTCCAGGAGTGAGAGGTCCGTAGGCCCAATAGACCCTATATAACTACTTCTTCAGCCAGATATAACTAAAATATGAAGGCCAGAACTGTAAAAAATTTAAAAAATTTAAGAAGCGGACACAAAAGGCTTACCGATTGGCCTTGGGCCAGTTTGAATCCTCCATTTTCCAGATGCTGCTTGCCAGAATTTCCTTGGATTCCAACCCAGACTGGACCACCTTCTTTGTTGATGAATTCAAACTGGGCAGCTGAAGCTGCCACGATGACAACTGCTATACATACGAACTGTAACATTTCAAATGGTAAAATGTTCTAATATCAACAAGGGAAAATTCTTGGTATTTATACCATTTTTTTAAATTATATATTCACATTCTATAAATATTGAAGCGTTGGGTTAAACCCAAGTTAGCATGTTAGTAAGTGGAGATAATTATTATAATGCTAATTAAATAAACAAATTATGTACATTGTTCAAAATATGGCAAAAAAATACAGTTAAAAACTATAGTAATAAAACAAGTGATGAAAAAAAGAGGATACAAAATGGCCGATAGAGAGATAAAAATACTCTGTTGCGCTGATGACACCGTGTTAGTAGCAGAGTACGAAGACGACCTAAAAAGATTACTGCACGAATTCAACATTAACTCAAAAGAAGTGAATAAGGAAATATCAGCCCAAAACACAAAGAGCTTAATAATAGCCAAAGAACCAATACGATGCAAATTGGAGTTAGGCAATCAAATTATACAACAAGTAATGACTTTGAAATAAGTGGGAATTAATCTATCAGCCAACAACAATTTCGAAAAAGAGGTCTTCTTCTTCTTCTTCTTCTTCTGCTTCTTCTTCTTCTTCTTTTTGTATAGACATGACTCTGTTTTAGAGTTTCACGATATTCGATAAAAATATCGATATTGTATTGATATCGTATCGAAAACCAATACGATACCGATACAATACATACCTTAGCAATATTAATGTTGATACGATATTCATTACCTGAAATCAATACAATACTCTTGTATTGTCGATACGTCTCGATATTATTGAAAATATCGATATCGAGAAAAAAAATAAAACGCCACAGTTGTTTGATTATATTTTGTGGAATAGGTATTTAGATAATAATTATTTATTACATAAAAGTATAAGTGATCTGCAACCCAAGCATCAGCTGTTATAATATTTTACACTTGAGTGCCTGAACTTGAAACTCTTGAGAGTAAGTAAATGACTGTTTGTTATGATTACACTATTATTATCATGTGGCATTTGTGGCAATATTATGGAAGTGAGTGATGACGACCTGATGACTCAAAAATAATTTTTAACAAAAATATTGAATTGCGATTTATTCCGAATCTCCGGGGATTTCCCTATAATTTCAAAAGTAGTTTTTAAACAATACAGAATTAGTAATTATTTGTAGACTTTCAAAGAAGCATTCAGCCATTTCAATCTTTATAAGAATATTCATATAAGTTATAAGAAATATTCGTAATATTAGAATATTGTCCATTTGCCAAGCATGCCAAAGTGAACATAAAGAGCCTACACAGCTCAGATGTATACTCCTTTTATGTCGATATTTTGTCGAGTATTGTATCGAAATCAATATCAATACGATATTTTTATAAGAAAGTATTGGCGATATCGATACTCGATACAATACTTCATTGGCATAACCAATACAATACTCAATACTTAAAAAGTATCGATATTGTATCGTATCGTGAAACTCTACTCTGTTTTTGACTCTGTCTGTTTTTTCAATGTGCATCTAGTAAGTTGTCATTCCATCGTTCTCGTGGTCTTCCCACTGATCGTCTTCATATTGGGGAACCGAAAAAGAGGCAAAAGACCAAATAATTAAAGCCAGTAGAACGGCTGCATGCCTAGGTGAACTACACAATTTGAAAAAACAAATACCTAATAGTGGAAACAAAGGGCCCGAATATAAGTCAGTTACACTCAAAAAAATTTAGTTCGTAATATTGATTAACAGTGATTACTGAATAGTATTTCGTTATCACAACAATTTAATTTGTTGTTTCAACGAACTTTTAGACATTGACGAATGTATTTGGTTATTGTCACAATGATTGAATAATAATTGTGAGAATAACTACAGTACATTAATCAATAACACTCAATTTATTCAGCCAATAACTTAGTTTCGTATATTTAATAAATACTGTTAATTCTGGCAGCAACTCACGTTCTTGATTTCGTAGATGACAATCAATTACCTTGGTTTATCGTGACAACGTACAGATTTCATTAAAACAATGTACAAATGTTGTTAATATAGAGTAATATATGATTATTGAATAGATGTAAATTGATTGTTGTGACAACGAATGCATTAATCAATCTACTACTGCATTTAATACCCACAATCAATGCGTTCATTGTGACAATAATTGTAGTTGTTGAGAAAATAAATGTTTTGCTTGACCATTTGAAAGTTAACGGCTTTTCCATATCGTGATACCCCTAGCTTCTCTGTGTTACTGAAGTGCCGAATAATAATTGCATTTCGTTTTCAAGTGTAGTCCGTACTAGATGGAAGTTTTTGTGTGTCTATTATCGTGAAATTTCGGTCGAATTCTTTTTAAATGTATTCATTTTTTTCGATTCCTGAGAAAACTTATTATTATTTTTGAAAATTTGAATGCAAAATAAAATATTACAGTATTATCGAGGGTCTGAAGTCCCTGAGAACCTCTATAATGATTATTTTAATAAGTCACAGGGGTGAAAAAGAGAAAATTTAGTATGATTTTTAATTTCAAATAGGCATACCATTCAACAGAAACTTTTTGTTTATTCTAAGGGACTTTCTGCCCTCGGTAATAATGTAATATTTTATTCTGCGTTTAAATTTTTCAAAAATACTTATTAGTTTTCTCAGAATTCCAAAAAAAATGAATGCGTTTAAAAAGAATTCGATCGAAATTTTGCACCTGCGCTCTCAAAAAGGATTAAAGTGTTATACATTTTTGGAATCACTATTTCAAACGCTTCTAAATAAGCTGTCACATGACGTACTTTCCCATTAAAAAAAATCAAAGTTACGCCGCGCCTGTCACCTAAAGAGGGATCGTGTAAAGTTCGAAACATTGATGTTATAATATACTTTGATTATTTTAAAAATCGCCTGTCCGAGCGTTTTGCTTATGTGTTAAAAATAAATAAGTTAATAAGGGGTGGGGGAGTGTAACACTTATTCCAGTACACTGTATAAGTGAAATCATATGAAAAATCACAAAGTGTAAAGTCCTTTAGGTTAAGGACAAAAAAGGGCTATTTAAAAAATTATTATTAATCAATTAATATCATACATTGGGCATTCAGTAATTATTAATATAAAATACGTTCATAGTAGGAATGAACGAAACTGATTGTAAGAATGAATAGAATTGCTTGTAAGAAAAACCGTATTTATTGTGGGAATGAACGGAATTAATTGTAACAATAAACGGAATTAATTGTAACAATAAACGGAAATAATTTTAGAAATAAACGAAATACGTTAGGAGAAATAACACTGTTATTGACACAACGAATAGTCTTCGTCGGTCAATTAACGACGTTGTTGTTTCAATAAATAGTGTTCGTTGACTCAGTGAACAGAGTTCGTAATATCAATAAATATTGTTCGTTGACTCAGTGAACAGAGTTCGTAATACCAATAAAGTGATATTATGGTATACATAATGAATGTTCATCCATTCAATAAACGTAATACATTGGCTCAACGAACGAAAATAATGAATTGATGAACATCGTTTTGTTGTCCCAATAAAACCAAGAATTGGACAAATTTTAAGTATTGCGTTTGTTGTCTGAATTAACATTTTTATTGATATTACGTAACTTTTTCGTTGAGTGTATTAGGCCAGTTATGTCTTACACGGCCGAAATAAGATCAGACACAAGCAAAACACAAAGATATCTGGAGATCAACGAAATGAAGATCTTAAGAAAGATTGCTGGAAAAGAACTACAGGACAGGGTAAGAAGTGAATAAATCAGACTTATATGTGGGGTAGACAATATAAATACCTGGGTAAAGAACAGAAAAGAAGAGTGGAATCAACACATACATACGCAGGATAGAATCAAGTATATAGTAAGAATAGCCAGGGAAAAGTCACCGTCAGGCAAAAGAAGTATAGGAGGCTTAAGAAAAAGATGGAACGAAAATTTAGGGGCAGAATAAAAGGCGCCTTTGAAGAAAAGCAAGCAATGCTGACTAATAAAATGAAAAGAAGGGAAGAAAAAGAAAAACTGTAACAAAATAATCCGTTGAATGTTAACATTTTTAAACTATTTTTGATAAAAATATTTAAAAAATCTTTCACCGTTTCACGAAACGATCTTCCCTTTCTCTGTTTCTGCATGTCTGCACTCACTTTTGGACAAAGACCTTTCCGTGAGTTTACGTTTGCTTTGATGTCTAGTCATCGGTTTTGTAATCTTCTCTACTACGACTATGTTTTCGTGGTCTTTAATGTGTAATTTTTCTCGTCCATCTTTCAACTATTCCAAAAAAGTACAAATATCGCACCTTGAAAACCATATGGCAATAACTGCAATTTTTTCATGAAATGACCTTTGAATGCAGTCTAATAGGAAAAAAAATCTATTTTTTAATGCGATATAGCAGGATCTTCAAAAAAATTTAAGTTCGGCACCAAAAAGATACATCCCTATGTCTTTTTTCAAAAATCGATTCTTCTTTTTATACCATCAGGCATTATCTGCAGTTGATGCTCTACGGTTCTAAAATTGGAACAAAAACTCAGATCTATATGGCAATATGTGCAAAATGTGACCCACTCTCGTAAAATAAAAGCAAGATGTAATAAGGAAAAATCCTTTGCATGCAACAACACATAGAGTGGTGCATAGAGATTTCATTGCAACACTGGAAATAAGCGACAAGAATATAACAAATTAATATACAACGTCCTACTGCAGCTGGGTTTATTCCAAAAGAAAAGCGAGGAACTCATAAGAATGGAAAAAGAATCAACGAAGTCGTGAAACAAAACATAATGTTGAATGGGTTGCATATGTCAGTCCATATTAAATGAAGTAAAGAAACTCAGACTTACTCACAATCATTTAATAATACTTCGACGACCGGTTTCGATCTCTACACTATTCAGATCATCTTCAGGTCGGCGTTACAAGTAGTTAAATGATACCGTTACAAGGGATGCTTTGTAAGTTCATCGATAACATGTTTAAACGTCCAACTAAGTTGAACTTACAAAGCATCCCTTGTAACGGCATCATTTAACTACTTGTAACGCCGATCTGAAGATGATCTGAATAGTGTAGAGATCGAAACCGGTCGTCGAAGTATTATTAAATGACTGTGAGTAAGTCTGTGTTTCTTTACTTCATACAAAACATAATGATTTACATCGAGTCCATTCCTAAAGTGGAATCTCACTACCTAAGGAAACAAACTACCAGGTAATTCGTCAGCGATGACAAAACTCTTGCTGATATTCATCGCGATTATATAAAATTTTGCAAAGAAAAAGGTTCGGTGTTCTGAAATTACGTTACGATGATGACCATATATTTCACACGGAATTTAATAATTCTTTAAGCCCAAGAATACCTTTGCTTGCTGTAAGAAAGTTACAGAAATTAATTAGATAAATCGACATTAGAAACAGTCTATAATACTCACTGTCAGGAAGTGGAACTCAATACGAAAGAGAAATAAATGACTTAAAATCTGCAAAACCCAACACTTGCATCACTGCTTGTTTTGATTTACAATCATTACTACCGACGCCTTCAGGCGAAGTCTCTTTATTTTATTACAAAAGGAGATTATCAACATTATTTAATTTCACAATTTTTTACCTGACCACAAATGCAGGACACTTCTGTCTTTGGTTCGAGCGAATTGCTAATCGTGATTCAAATGAAATAGCGTCGTTCCTGTTACAATTTCTGAGGAACCATGCCAGGGAAAAAGAAATAAAATTATACTCAGATAACTACTGTTGGCAAAATAAGAACAAGTATATTGTCTATCTTTATCAATATGCAGTACAGAAATTGACATATCTAAAATTACCCACAAATTTTTGATAACGGGTCACTCCCAAAATACGGTAGACAGCGTGCATTCTTTGATTGAGAAACAAGAAAAAAGGCTTTAAAAGATGACCAATTTACGTGGCTGCGCAATGGTTCACAGTAGTGCAAACAGCGAAAAAACCAGGTGAACCTTATATAAAATTAATGAAAGGTGTACATCGGATATGTTGGACTTTAAAAAACGATGTAAGGAAATGGGGAACAATTATAACATTGACGAAGAAGGAAATCTGGTCGTCTGGATGGCATAAGATGAGCTAGGTGGAGAAGACATGTAAAAATAAGTTTCAGGTTAAGGCAAGCTTCAACGATACAGAGCTCAGAACCATTTATACAAGGCAAAGACAACGAGGGATGTGGCTAATATGGAACAAAGTAAAGCATATTAGCGTCCACCAGGAATATGCAATCTCAAAAAACAAGATGTAGACTGTAGACTCTCACTATGTAAGGCTAATGTTATTCAAGAGCACTATCATAGGTGTTATGCAGATTTACACATGACCAATGCAACAATAGAAACCGAACAGACAGATTATAATATGCAAGACTTTGAATATCAAAGTCTTGCATCAATCTTAAATAAAAAAACTGTTATTTGATATGCATTTTTACTGCGTCATTTGCGAAAATTGATATATTTTTTAAAACCATATGGCCGTATGTGCTATTCTTGTTCTCATGATCATTTTTCAGTGCGTCACAGTTTTTCGATTTCTCTCTAATGCATTAAGTTTGATGAGACGGAAAAAGCGGTAGCTCCGTGATTAAACACAAAAATAATGCAGCATTACAATGGTTATATACATAAGATGTCTATTCCTAACCTACGTTTGATTCGTTGATATTTAGAATGCGCGTTTTTTCTAGCCAATCAAATACACGTATTACGAACATTTGACGAAAACTTCGTCCATTTTGGCCATTTTTTAGAAGTGTCAAAGAGTCAAGTGACGGTTATTATTCAGGTCAGTATTTTGTGTACCTGTCATTTTGAAATTTCGAATTCGACTTCCCTTGTGTTTCACAACGTTTTTGTGCATTATTTTGTGTTTTGGTTTAGAATTTAGTTCGTTAAAAGTTAGTTTTGTATTTTGGTTTAGAATTTAATTCGTTAGAAGTTAGTTTATACTCCAGGTCTTTATGCAAGAAAAATATCCATAGCAAGGAGACGTAACTCATGGCTGAAGAACCTTAGGAAATGGTTTGCATGTAATAACAATGAATTATTTAGAGCCGCGGTTTCAGAAATAAAGATCGCTCTGATGATTATCAACTTTTGAAGCGGAGACAGCACCTAGAGAAGAAGATAAAAACACAGTTTATGGATAGTTGTGTGTCATTTTTTAATGTTTCCATATTTATAAATTTAATTAACAATATTGTTTACTTTTTAATTTTATTCCCCTTTATAAAAAATACCTACATGTTAACATATTGTGTAAAAATCAAATCTACTAAATTACTAATTACAGTGGTACCTCGACATACGAGGGTAATTCGTTCTGTAACCTTGCTCGTATGTCAAATTGCTCGTATGTCAAAGCAATTTTCCCCATTGAAATTAACTGATATGTTATTAAATCCGTTCCAGCCCCAAAAAAAAACAACCTTAGTTGTTTTTGTTAAGTGATTTTAAATAAGAAAAATGTTTTTACAAGAATAAACATTAATTTATAAATAACAAAATATACATACATAATCTGTAAAAACATAAGAAAAAGTGAGGTGCTTACGGAAGCGCTAATTTTCGTCAGTTGTTTCCGCTATTTTCGTCACACTTTGCTCATTTTCATCTGCAGCTCGTTTAAAAAACTGTTCAAAGAGGTTTGTTTCTTCCTCCCTTTCATAAATCGCTCGTGCCTTCTCACATATATGATGCTTTGTGTTAAGGTTCCTCCTTGAAGCTGCTTCTCTGTCACCCACACTATCAGTAGTTTCTCCATCTTTTCATTGAGGGAGGTACGGAGCTTGGAAATTATTGTAACGCCCTTAGCTGGCATTATACCATTTATCACCTCCTTCAAGTTAGAAATAGGTAGTCAAAAAGAGGCATGAATTTTATTAAAAGCTGTTCCTCGTATCTCAAATTTTGCTCTCATCTCAAAGCAAAACATCGCTCGCTCGGCGGCTCGTATCTCAAAACACTCGTATATTAGGGCGCTCGTAAATCGAGGTACCACTGTAGTTTAATTCCACAAGCTTTTCACCTATGGCTAAGTACGATTCTGGCATCTGTCAGATTCGTCAATAATTACATGAAATAAGTCTCGACACACCCAATACAGTATATGACGTCATAATTAATGACGCACTGAAAAATGATCATGAGAACAAGAATAAAATACCTATTTCCCGGAGGAAATTTTATGTACTTCTTAATTCATATAAATATATGCAAAATTAAAGACAATTGTACCAAATATCAGGTTTGTAGCTTAATTTTTGGAACTACAGGAAATAAAATTAACTTTAGAAAAACTTAAAATGCTCATAACTCGATATTATGATTTTTGCAGTTACTGCCCTATGGTTTTCAAGGTGCGATATGTAGATAACCCTAGATCAAATTAACTTTAGAAAAACTTAAAATGCTCATAACTCGATATTATGATTTTTGCAGTTACTGCCCTATGGTTTTCAAGGTGCGATATGTAGATAACCCTAGATCAAATTAACTTTAGAAAAACTTAAAATGCTCATAACTCGATATTATGATTTTTGCAGTTACTGCCCTATGGTTTTCAAGGTGCGATATGTAGATAACCCTAGATCAAATTAACTTTAGAAAAACTTAAAATGCTCATAACTCGATATTATGATTTTTGCAGTTACTGCCCTATGGTTTTCAAGGTGCGATATGTAGATAACCCTAGATCAAATTAACTTTAGAAAAACTTAAAATGCTCATAACTCGATATTATGATTTTTGCAGTTACTGCCCTATGGTTTTCAAGGTGCGATATGTAGATAACCCTAGATCAAATTAACTTTAGAAAAACTTAAAATGCTCATAACTCGATATTATGATTTTTGCAGTTACTGCCCTATGGTTTTCAAGGTGCGATATGTAGATAACCCTAGATCAAATTAACTTTAGAAAAACTTAAAATGCTCATAACTCGATATTATGATTTTTGCAGTTACTGCCCTATGGTTTTCAAGGTGCGATATGTAGATAACCCTAGATCAAATTAACTTTAGAAAAACTTAAAATGCTCATAACTCGATATTATGATTTTTGCAGTTACTGCCCTATGGTTTTCAAGGTGCGATATGTAGATAACCCTAGATCAAATTAACTTTAGAAAAACTTAAAATGCTCATAACTCGATATTATGATTTTTGCAGTTACTGCCCTATGGTTTTCAAGGTGCGATATGTAGATAACCCTAGATCAAAAACTTACCTGGAATAGTCATATTGAAAAAATCTTATCCAGAGCCTTGACGGCAAGTTGGACTTCTCGGAAGTAGGGATGGGAAAAACCTACCGGTTTAAACCTAAAACCGGTTTTTTTACTTCGCAATAACCGGTTTTACCGGTTGTTTTTTATCCCGGTTATAACCGGTTTTTTCCTTTTTAAAGTAAAAACCGGTTATTAGGTTTTTACGGTGATTAGGATTAGGTTAGGTATTATTTAGGATCCCAATCATAATTATTATTCTCAAGTAATTATTCCAAACGAAACCATAATTCAAATTTTATTTTATTTTATAAAATACAGAAGCAAACTGAGAGTGCAATCTCACATCAGCCAGAAACAATTATTAAGTTTTATTATATTTCCTTGAAAAGGTATTTGTAATCATGATATTTACATAAGAAGTGATCTGGTTGAATTAGACGCAAACATCATCTATTTTTCACACTTAACTCTTGACATTCAAAGTGGGTGAATGACTTTTTCTAATTACCAAAAATAATGCTCTGAATATGAATATCGAATTACTGATTACAAATACGAATCTCCAAGAATTTCGCTACGTTTTCAAAACGATACACTGATACAGGAAGTATTAAATGAGTTAAAATGTACCTATTCTACAAATATACAAACGTGTTAAAAGTAATACATGTTCTTTCGATAGTATTAATTTTGATCATATTGATATCCGAGTCGAATGGAGTATCGCAAACTAAAGTGTATTGTAAATGTAACTTTGTAATAGGGATGGGAAAAACCTATCGGTTATAACCTAAAACCGGTTTTTTACTTCGCAATAACCGGTTTTACCGGTTGTTTTTTTGTCCCGGTTATAACCGGTTTTTTCTTTTTAAAGTAAAAACCGGTTATTAGGTTTTTACGGTGATTAGGATTAGGTTAGGTATTATTTTGGATCCCAATCATAATTATTATTCTCAAGTAATTATTCCAAACAAAACCATAATCCAAATTTTATTTTATTTTATAAAATACAGAAGCAAACTGAGAGTGCAATCTCACATCAGCCTGAAACAATTATTAAGTTTTATTATATTTCCTTGAAAAGGTATTTTTAATCATAATATTTACATAAGAAGTGATCTGGTTGAATTAGACGCAAACATCATCTATTTTTCACACTTAACTCTTGACATTGAAAGTGGGTGAATGACTTTTTCTAATTACCAAAAATAATGCTCTGAATATGAATATCGAATTACTGATTACAAATACGAATCTCCAAGAATTTCGCTACGTTTTCAAAACGATACACTGATACAGGAAGTATTAAATGAGTTAAAATGTACCTATTCTACAAATATACAAACGTGTTAAAAGTAATACATGTTCTTTCGATAGTATTAATTTTGATCATATTGATATCCGAGTCGAATGGAGTATCGCAAACTAAAGTGTATTGTAAATGTAACTTTGTAATAGGGATGGGAAAAACCTATCGGTTATAACCTAAAACCGGTTTTTTACTTCACAATAACCGGTTTTACCGTTTGTTTTTTGTCCCGGTTATAACCGGTTTTTTCTTTTTAAAGTAATAACCGGTGAAAAACCGGATAAAAATTACCTTCGAAAAAATAACGAAGTTGGAGAAAAAAGATTGTTTGTTTAAATTCATCAATAATTCTTAATTGTTTCAATGGTTATATCCGTTAAACACTCACTGAGAAATGTGATAAGCTGAATTGGCTATTTTGATGAACTTGAGAATAAGCACGTATGTTTGCTGAATTCGGGAATCCTTTTAACCCTTAAATGCCCGTGATATGAAAATAACCATAAATGCCCATGTGGGGTCTCCTAGGGACACCACTAAAATTTTCAATTTAGTAACGTCATTTAGCACTGACTAAAAGGAAAACACGGTTAAAAATAATTTTAAGCATATTTGAATAATTTTTATTTATTTTTCATACAAAATTAACGGCTTTTCTAGAAACAAATTATTTTCAATTCGAACAAAATTAAAATTAAATAATAATATAAGCATATAACTTTTAGTTGCAATTTTTACATACAATAGTTTTTTCTTCTTTTCTGTGCACCTGGCATATAAATTTTTTGCAAAAAGAGCAAACGGTATTCACTTTTCTGTCACAGTTTCGCGGACACTGGTAACAACGAGCACGTTTCTTAGCTGAATGGACGGATTGAGTTGCAACTTCGGTAGTTGGGTTTACCATTGGTATGCCACAATCTTTTAGAGCAGATTTTACATAGGCTTTATGTTTTATATATTTCGCTCTTTTTTCCATGTTGTTTCGAGCAAGCTCAGCCCCTAATTGTAACAGGAAAATACGTCTTCGTGAAAAATTATTTTTCTTCCAATCAGGATTTTTTTCAATGTATAAAATATAGGCATTTAGTGCACATATGTCTATAATATTCATAAAGAGCCTGAATGGCCAACGAGCAGTTCTTCTTTTACAGGAATATTCCCTAATCAGTTTGTCGGCATTATCAACACCACCCTTGGTATTATTATAGTCTAAAATCATCAAGGGTTTGTTTTGAGAGTCTTGACAAATTATATCACTATCGTGTTGACTTGAAAGAAGATGTACCATCCTGTGTATTTTAGGTATGTACGAAACCATAGCTAATTCTTTAGTAAAAGCAAATATTGACGACTCCGCAGGTCTTTTTGTCAAACTTAGTTGTAGTGGTGTATCAGGTTTATTTTTGCGGACGGTCCCAAGTAAAGTAAGGTTTTTAGATAAAAGATATTGAGCAAGAGGAACACTGGTAAAAAAGTTGTCAGTTGTAATTCCTCTCCAACTGCCATGATATGGTTCCACCAGATCTTTCACAACACGAAATCCCTGATTTTTCTCTATTGTACCACCTGGTAGTTTTCCAAGGTACACCTGAAGTTTTGATAAATAAGATGTTTTAACATCCGCGGCAGCCCAAATTTTTATCCCATAGCGGCAAGGTTTTGATTTTATATATTGTCTAAAAGGACACTTTCCTCTAAAACTCACTAACTGTTCGTCAACGGTTATATGTTCGTATGGTTCAAAGGCTTTGTCACAGTTAGAGACGAACATGTCCCAAATTACTCGTATCGCCGCTAACTTATCCTGTTCCTTCCGCTCCACCCTGGTCACTTTGTCATCAAACCTCAAGAAACTCGATAATTCTTCAAATCGGTTCCTAGCTAATGCGGCTGTAAAAAATGACCGGCGTATTGAGGTGTCTGTAGACCATATCTCTCGTGTCGATTCTTTCCCACACCTTAAAGCACCAGCTTTGATAAGTGCTCCTAAAAAGCTATCCAGTTCATTGTTGGTAAGTACCGTCCACTCTTTTTTGTTATTCGGATGTTTTTCGTTCCACTCTTGATAACGCCTAACAGCTTCTTCATTAGTATGAAGGCATATGACATTCTTCATCTCTTCGGTCAAAAATAAATTGAAATAGTCTAAAAACGTGTTGGAATTTTTACTATAGTTTGTTAAGCCTGGATGTACATTTATAATATTTTTTTGTTGCCTCTTGGATCTCACGAAAGGTAGGCTATTCCACTGCATTCCAGATTTGGATGTATATGTTGGACCACTAACCTCACTAATATTATCGTCCACTTCGGTAGGTTCTGCATCTGATTCCTCGTCACTGTTGACTTCTAAATTGTCCTCAGTTTCCGAAACATTTTCCTCAAAAACATCTTGCTCTTCGCTATCTGATTCGTCGGTAATCTCATAGTCGAAATCGGAGTCTGATATCCCTTCTTCTATATTTCGGATAATTTTTTCATGTTCTTGGTCGCTTATTGTCATTTTCATTCTCTTACGGTCCATTTTTCAATGTAAACTGACGAAAAATGTTAAAAATAATAAAAATATTCTGGTGCCTCTAAATGCTCAATCGGGGTCACAGCGAGACCCCACTTATCTAAATCTCTCTTACAGACCACTGCACCTCACGAATGTTCGTGGTATACTAACAGAAAACGTAGGAGACACGTCCACACAAATACCTGATTGCGCGGTTGCCAAATGTTTCAAATAAAGATATTATAGCCAAAAATGTATGTCTGGGGTCCCATAGTGATCCCGATTGGGCATTTAAGGGTTAAAAATACATATTAGTATCAATCAGCTGTGCAGTCATGGTTGTATTATAATAAATGCTATATCTACACAAATTAGTATGTGGAGTGTGGAATATGGAATCAGTTAAAAAATGAAAAAAGTAAAACAGTTTTGTGTAGCTATCTTGTGTAAAAAGTGATTTTTTTGGGAAATACAACAAATTTGCAAAAATATTTAGGACCATAATACATCCAATTCAGAAATTTGACAATGAGTCATTATTTGTTTTTACTATTTTTGATGTTCCATTTTTGTTTTTGTTTTAAAATTCATATACATGTACATACACGTTATAGTCTAATTTACTTCATATTACGTTTATAGTCTTATAAATAGGTTCCTAATTTTACTATGTACTTTTGAATTTTTTAATTATTTGGTATTATTACTTGGACCCGAAATTTTCATTGCGTTAGATTATTATAAAGGATGTAACAAAAAGGTAGGTCATAAATTAAATCACATATTCTGGGACCAAAAATAGATCGAATGAACCTAACTTACCTTAGTACAAATGTGCACTTTTAAAAAAGTTACAGCTGTTTGGAGTTACCAAATGAAAATTGATTTTTTCCAATCTATTAAAAACTGTGAGATTTTATATTGAAAATAGGCATGTGGAGTATCACAAACTAAAGGGCAATGTAAATTTAACGTTGTAACCTATTGGGCATTGAATATTGACTCAAAAAACCAAAAAGCGGTTTTTGGAGTAACCGGTTTTTTGACCGGTTATAACCGCCAGGATAAACCGGAAGTTAAAAAAACCGGTATAATCGAAAACCGGTGTTTTATCAACAACCGCCATCCCTAATCTAAGATAGATGAAAGGGCAGGAGTGGGAGTTACTGGCCCCAATTTAAGGCTATCCTAATCTCTTGGAAACGCTCCAACTCTTTTTCAGGCAGAAATGCCATAGACATTAGTGTCCAAGAATGGCTCAACTGAGACACTCGTAGGGAAAAGTCTTTATTTTACCAGACAGCCCAGCTGCCTTAAAGGCTCTAAAGTCATTCACTTGTGAGTCAAAGTTGGTTTAGGACTGTAAACAATCTCTCAAGAAGCTAGCGGAACGCAACAAGTAACTTTTATGTTTGTGCCAGGTCACAAGTGAATCGCAGGAAATGAGGAAGCTAATAGCCTCGCAAAAGAAGGGGTTTATACCCCATTCCAAGGTCCATAACCCTTCTGTGGACTATCGAAAAGCCACATCAGAGAGGAACTCGGGACCTGGGAACTCAATCAACTACAACTATATTGGTCTAAAACACCAGGACAAAGGCAAGCAAAAAGAGTCATAAAAGCCGCCTACTGTAACAAACTGCCTTCTCGAAATGAGTAAAAATGATATAACTATGGTCACTAGCCTTCTCATGAGTCACTGTGCTCAGAGATATCATCTCAAAAGAATAAGCAAATCAGAGACAGTCTTGTTGCTTCTGTGACAACGAAAAGGAAACGGCAGAAGATATATACTAGGCAACTGCGTAGCACTGTTTTTCAAACGATTAAAATTCCTAGAAGATCTCAGCCTAGCGCCCTCTGACATAGAAAGTCGCCTAGGAAGCTAATCAATGGAGAGGCTGTATGACCTTAACGAACTTGCATAATCTTGCGTCATTAATAATGACGCATTGAGTTAAACCAAACGCAATTGGAGATAATTGCTAACATTCTAATTTAATAAACAAATTATGTAGATTGTTTAAAAACATTGTAAAAAATAATATAGGTTTCCAATGAAAAAACTGTCTTAAAAGAATCTGTTGAATCTAAAAAATGTTTTAACTACTTTTGTCACGAAAGCCAACCTTGAGAGAAAGAATGTATCTAGTTTTCAGTAGTAATTGCACAAGAGCTCTGAAATTATTGAATTTTTCCCGAGTGACACTTTGACAGTTTTAATTTCACGAGCCGAAGGCGAGTGAAATTATGTCAAAGTGTCACGAGAGCAAAAATTCTATATTAATTTCAGAGGTCGAGTGCAATTTGTTGCGATTATTTCATGAATAAAACTGTTCAAAACCGAAATTTTATTGTAATTTATTTATGTAAGTACCATTAAACACACAGTTTTTATAAATATTTGACGATTGAAAGTCATCACTTTTATAATTATTAAAACATTAATTGTCATTAATGTCACTGAATGTATTTTTTCGTAGCAACGAAAGGCATCTGACGTAATATACTTAACGACTGGAGATTATCAAAAATTATCGATTTAATTCAGATTTCTGTAGCTTTCTATTGGTCAGAATCTCCTATGAATGAAATAATCAGTGTAATTTGTTTTCCACAATTATATTGCCAACGTAAAAATTTGAAAAGAGCTTAACTAGTCCAATTTTTTTTTCATTTACAGAGGTTTCAAAAGAATGTAAAAGTGTATGAAAAAAAAAGCTACCAATATGATGTCTGGTAGTGAGTATGTTTGTTTATCCGTAAGGTGCGCCACCTTAAAAAATCCGAAAAACTGAGTTTTCGGTGATTTTTGAGGATTTTCTTTATTTTGTAGACTTTAAAATAAGACTCAGCGCAACTCGAACCCTCCAATAACAGCAAAAATATCGTTTTTTTCGTTTTTATTTTTTTTAGGTGGGATGCAATCAATTTAAAAACTTCAAAAAATTCGCACTTATAGTTGAGGCTTTTACAAAATATGTCTATATTTACAGACCCTTAGGTTGAGTGTGCATAACCTCAAAATGTCTTTTAATTTTTTTTTTTTTCGGAAAAAAGCGTATAATTCTTTTAAGAGGGCAGCAGGTCTAATTTGCGCCAAATTCAAAAATCCGTAAAACTGTTTTTAGGGGGTTTTTGAGGATTTTGAAGGAATCTAAAGTAACTTTAGACATTAAAAAATGTCACTGTCACAAAATGTTCTAAAGGACTTAGTTACTTGAAATTATATGTAGTCTAAAAAAACCTTGGGAAAATCCCCAAAATCATCCTAAGCAACCAAATTTTCGGGTTTTTGAAGATGATGCACAATACGAAAAAATCTGAAAAAAATTAGAAATACATATAGTTTTTGATAGAATGTACAAAATAAAACAAATTAGACCTGCAGCTATTTCCAAAAAAAGTTAATACGCTTTTTATCAAAAAAATTCATTTTTTATGTTACAAAGCGGTTACCCGGGTCAACAAAGAACAGACATATTTTGCAACAAACTATGCGTATGTATTTTTTCAAATTTTTAAATTTCATTGCATACCACCTAAAAAATAAAAACGCAAAGATTACGTTTTTGGTGGGGGGTTAAATTGCGCTGAGTCTTATTTTTTTAATCACAAAGTACGTAAAAAAATTTAAAAAAATCGAATTTTAGGAGTGAGGGTATTTTGCTTATCTTAAGGAAGGTACCTGGTACCATGTGTTGATGTATGGTTTATTTTTTAAACTGAAATAGATTTCACATCATAGGCATTCTGAGATTTATTCTTTCATATATTTTAAATTAAATTTAAATATATTTTGTTTAAAATTTTGACATCATTTTTATCATTTATTGCATTATTATTTTTTAAATTTCTATAGACTCCAGGAGCTCACTCTCTTTTTATTATGTTCTCTTTTTTGGATTTTAATTTTGTCAAAATCAAATTTATGTATATGTTTCTTTTCGATTTTTTTGTTCTCTGAGGGCTGTTGAATTTTTTGTCATATTTATGAGATATTTCAACTAGAACTACTTTTATCCCAATATGATGTATTCTATATATTGATGTAACTGATGTTTCCTGGTGTATTCGCTCAATATGTGGCAAGTAAATTTTTGATTTTTCATCTAAAAATCCATACGTATATCTAGGGGCCGGTTGTTCGAACGCTAATCAAGAAGTTGATTATAATTTAGTCCCTTAGCAACCATCAAATAACAACACTCCTCATTCGTACGTCAATCAGTTGATTGTAATCAATTATGTTAATTATCATTATGATAATTAACATAATTTATTGATTACTTAATTATTAAGTATTAATTAACATAACAATTATTAACATAATTGATTAATAAATCTCATAATTGTAATCAATTATGTTTACAGCAACCCAAACAAAGTTGACATTGACAGTTGGTAACAGTAATTAAATATTTGATAATGATCAGTTGATTCCATTTTTGATTAGCGTTCGAACAACCGGCCCTAGGTCTAGGTCCTTGGATTTAAACCACATCAAACGTATTTAATTGTTATTTTTCAAATTTAAAAAAAGTCCTGAGACTAATTTTTTTGGCCATGTTCTCAAGAAAGAGCTTTTTTATGACTATTTTTTGGTGCCTTTTTATGGTACTTGCTACATTGTTTTCAATTTTCCTGTATTTGACGCATAAGTTATAAAAGAGATCCTATTTAAGAGAATTTTGGTTATCTCCTTGGAATTATACTTGATCTACATAGCCATATCTTAGTATCTATAATATTTAAAATAAATAGGTTTCTTCTTTTTTTTTAAACATTTTACATCAATTAGATACTATCAATCGGACAAATTCCAACAAGATACAGTTTGCTTCAATCTTATTTTTTCTCCAATTTTTTTTGTACATAATATGAACTTAATCTTAGAATATTCGGACACCTTAAATTTATATAGCTATATAAATATTTATATACGAATATAAATATACATAATATTCTTTCATTGTTTCAAATAGGCGCATATTACTATCTCTATATAATTCGTTATCTTCACAAACTTTCCGAACTCAACATATTACCATAGACAACAATTTTCCTAGGAATTTTTTGGAAAGGAATGTTTTTTGTTGCGTTCATCATTTAAATAATTTATACTCGTTTCAAAATAAAAATAATGAACAACAGCTAAATTCTGAAAAATGTATGTATATGTAAATATTACGATATCACGATGAAATAAGTGTTACTTCTTCTTCTTCTTCTTCTTCTTCTTCTTCTTCTTCTTCTTCTTCTTCTTCTTCTTCTTCTTCTTCTTCTTCTTCTTCTTCTTGACATCTCGGGGTGAGTATTCGTCGCATCCACTATAGCTCTCCTGTCATGTTACTGTCAAGAATATGTTCAAAATAACTGTTTTTCCATTCAAAAAATACATTTTTATAGTATTTTTTACTCTGTTTTAAAATAACTTTATTCAAACAACAACAATATTACAATACTTTAAAACTTTTACAACTTTAACAAAATGACAATGACTTTCTATGTTAATATTCAGTTTCTATACATTTTCTGACGTTCTAAACGTCACTAGACATAAAAATAAACATTGCAACAAGTGAAGAGTCCAGGATTGCAATAGCTCAATGTTCCTATGTATCTAGTAGGGTGGCGCTTACTGTATACCATGTTTATTGTATTTTTTGCTATGGTATATACCCAATTAGAGGGATTTCCCATTTTTTGTTAAGGGGATGGGTACGTATTTTCGGCTGCAATGCTATTCAAATGGGGATTCATTTTTTTCGAATGCTGAGAAAACTAATAAGTATTTTTCAAAAATTTAAACGCAGAATGAAAGATTACGTTATTGGCGAGGGCCGAAAGTCCCTGAGAACTTCAATAATGTTTATTTTAATAAGTTATAGGGGTGAAAAACTAAGAGAAAATTTAGTGTGGTATTTAATTTAAATTATCTCATTCAAAATAAACTTTTTATTTATTCTAAGGGACTTTCGGCCCTCGGTAATAATATATTCTTTCATCCTGCGTTTAAATTTTTCAAAAATTATTATTGGTTTTTTCAGGATTCGAAAAAAATGAACACAAGTCCGTGGTAATATTTCCAAATCTATCTTTGTCATACAACGCACTCAGTCGAATAGAATATTGTCAGCATACTGTCAGTCAGACAGTGACAATCAGTGACAATTTTAAATATTTGACATGGCATCGGGAATATTTTAAGTTGTTGATTAAATAATATTGATATGTAGTGTATTTGATAAATAATTGATTTAAGACGTGAACTTAATAAAAAGTTATTTATTGTGTATTATTTGTTGAAGATCCAAGCAGAGAATATATCAGGATAACATATTTTGTGATCCAAGTATTTTGTTGATAGAGATGTTCAAAATTGTAAGCGTTCCATAGTAACAATATATTATTAAAAAAGCACTTAAACACTTTTTCACTTTTCTCGATTAAGTATTAGTTTTTGTTTTACATATACATTATTACAATCACTAAATACATAGTTAGTGAAAAAATTATCACATTTATTAACTGAATTAATAATTTGCAATTATAAAAATAACAGTTATCCAAGAACATTCAAAGGCCATCTCTTTAAATTAACATTTTCAAGTAGAATGACATTCCAGTAATGTTTACATATCCATACCAGTGTCAATTTTACTACACGTAATTTGCCGTGTAAAGACAGAAAAAGTAGGGATACCCGTAAAATATTTGCGAATTATGTACCGATGGCCTTAAGATATTATCTGTTGGAGGTTAGCGCCTACACTGGCAAATTCATGCCTGTCTAATACGGCTCTAAACAAAGATATTGAATCAAGGCTCTGATATTTTTAAGCCATGGAACTGGCGCCTACCGGGACCCCGTTTTCCTTCAATCTTTCCCTGGATGACCAGATGTGTAACAAATACCTATATGTGTTACAGCCCAGTAAATCAACATAAAATATGGCGATACCGTGTAATTTTCAGTGTCACCACCGAAGTGGTCAACTCAAGACTTTTCGAGTTATTTATGAGTAAAAATGTTTATTGTTCAACAAGAAAACCACGTTTTTAGGCGATTTTTCGCAAATAGTTCAAAGAGTAAGTATTCGACCGAAAAGAATATTGTTACCAAAAATCTAGCTTATCCAATGTATCTAGCTTATAAAAAAATGAACTTGTAGCTTATGAAAAGTTTTTCTTATTCGTCAAATTACAAATCGAATATTTCAACGTGAAATAACCAAAAAATTAAATACTGTTCGGGGAAACTCATTAGAACTTTTTTAAAGTGTTCAAAAGAAACTTTATTATTTACAAAAGTTTCTAGCATCAAAACTAAGCCAGTTACGCTCAAAATACAGTTAATCTAATTTTTTGGTAAAAAATTGTAAAAGTCTCCCCCTATTTAGCACCCCAAATGAAACTAATAATTATCGCCTTACAAATTATCTAACTTTTTTATACGACCTGTAAGTTTCACCGGTTCAAAGTGCTTATTTTTAAAAGGGTTCTAGTTGAAGGGCTTGAACGAGTCACTAATCACGAGTATATGCAAATTTTAACAGCCATGTCTTAACCAATTGTTGTCTTACAGAAAAACAAAATAAAGCCAAAATATTTATAAAAGCAAGACCTACCTACATTTCTTTACTCTTTGAGATTTTTCGTATCACTAATACTTTTTAAGTTATTTTGAAAAAAAAACGCATTTTTCCAAAATAAAAAAACTTTTAAATTTTTTCAAAAATAAGAACTTCGAACCGGTTAAACTTACAGATCATATAAACAATAAATATTTAAAGTAAATGGTAAAGCGCTAATGATAAATTTTATTTGGGGTGCGAAATAGGGGCAGATTTTCACGATTTTTTTTTACCAAAAAAGGGGCCAACTTTATTTTGAGCGTAACTCGTATAATTTTGGTGCTAGAAACTTTTATAAAAAAATTAAAATAAAGCTTTTTTTTGAAACATTTAAAAAAAGTTTTAAGAGTTTTTCCCGAAAATTTCTTCATTTTTTGGTTATTTCGGGTTGAAATATTCGATTTGGAATTGGACAAATAACAATAATTTTTCATGAGCTTCAACTGTGTTTTTGCTGTGTCGAAAGCATTCATTAATAAGTACACTATTTTCTGTATCTTATAAGCTACATTTTTGCTACAAATATTTTTTCGATATCTAATATTTAATTCGATAAATACTTATTTTTGGGTTATTTGCGAAAAACCCGTCTGAAAACGGTGTTTTTTTTTTGAAAAATATACATTTCTGGATTTATTTTAAACGTATGTTTTTCACCACAAGGAGGGGTGTCACCTCCCGAAGTAAAAGCAACCAACGGCATAAATCCAAATTTGAAGTGGAGTGTAACTAGAAATTAAATCCAAATTGTCAAGCAAATACGTCCGTCGTGACGCTGATAATTTCACTCCAAAACTGTCATGTACTGAGATATTGGTGTATTCATGCAATGTTTATGACGACTTACATTTTTCATCTTTATTGGTATAGAATAAAATAGAACAAAAATTACTAAATGATTATATTAGTATTATTCTATGAGATGAACAACTTTCTTCGTGCACTATCTACTGTCAGCGAATATATCTACAATTTTAATTTTATTAATTCGGATGGACAACTTAATTTTCAATACGGCACTGCTTAAAAACGTATGTATGCAAATAATATAACAACACATTTTTACATATTAGACAACAAGATGGGGCCCTTGACATATAGTACATTACGGGCCCCCCGTAAGCTTCATGCTGCGGGGTCCTCTGTTACACTTCTGGATAATTGTATCGAAATACAGTGGAACCTCGATAACTCGGATTAATCGGGACCGCGACCGATCCGGGTTATCGAAAATCCGAGATAGCCGGAGAATATGGTAAAAATTAATAAAATACGGTATACTTACAGATAAACTCCGTTGGAATTGAAATAACATGAAATATATTTATAAATATGCACAGTACCTACTCATTAAAATTACTAAAAAAACACCAAACCCAAACGTAAGCAAATCGAAGCGAACAATACAAGACACACAATACTAAAGACCATTGTTTATAAAAGAATTTTTTAAATAGTCTTTCCTAAACAATGCTGACAGTTTGAAATAAAAAGGCATAGATACTACAGACAGGTGGCTGTTGATTCTGCGGCGTGTGCTATGAGTCATTTTTAATATCGTATACATATTGTAGTTCAAATTACACACATAGGTACACATTATCTCTCAAATATTATAGTACATACATTTTTATTGTTGAAAGGTTTGTCTGATAATTAACTATTTTGATTGGAAATAAGCCACAATTAAATTGAAAAATACAAAATATTGAAAATCAAAATGTTTATCTGATGAAAATCGGTCCGGGTTAGCCGGACTTCCGGGTTATCGGGGGCCGACTTATCGGGGTTCCACTGTAATAAACGTAGAAAAAGATCAAGGAGAAAACCCATTTCTAGATTTAGAAATATTTGCTCTAAAATTCGGCAAATTGCAATTCTCAAATCTTTCAATAGTCACGTACAAAGCATTATAGTTTATTGTCGTTACCATAAAATTTCGGTAGGCCACAAGGGATTAAGTTTTTAGATATTACGAGACGATTTACTTGGCAAATACGTCTATTTAGAAATTTACGTTTTCAATTTTAAACACACAACGTAAAATAATATAGCAATATCAGGATTTGTACATAATATCAGATGACAAGATGGGCCCCCCTGCAAGCTTCACTCTGCGGGGGCCTCTGTTACGCCCCTGCTTAGGTATGTATACTAGCTATGTATACTAAAAAGTTATAGGTAACTTTTCTAACTTTGATTTGCATAAAGTCGTGTTAATTTATGGTTCAATCAAAACGGATTCGAAATAGCTCAAAATAAATCTACTGTCTGTATTTTCACTCGACATAATATCCCAAAAATAGAGAATTTAAAACTTAATGGCTACGACTACGCATTTGCTTCTTCCATTAAGTATTTGGGAATGATTTGGGATCGTAAATTGACTTGGAAATTACATATTGACTTTATGATAAATCGATGTAATAAGGGTCTAAATTTTCTTAAATCAGTTTCAAGGATTTGGTGGGGAGCTGATGTTGAAACGTCCTTGCTTTTCTATCGATCATATATTAGATCTATAATTGATTATGGTAGTATTCTATATGGCTCAGCTTCTAAACATATTTTAAACAAAGTAGACGTTGTACAGAACTTAGGACTCCGTATCTGTTTGGGAGCTATGAAATCAACTCCAAATAAAGCTTTACATGTAGAAGCTTTAGAAATTCCACTCAATTATAGAAGGAAGTATCTCAGCCAGAAATTTTTAATGAAAATTCGTTACCTAAATATCGGTATTTACCAAAATATTAACAAGCTGAATGTAGCGGATTTAACTAATAAATACTGGAAGCTAAAGAACTCTCCTCCACTTTGCGAGGCTTTTCGAGATCTGTTAAATTTTGACTGTGATTTTAACATGATTGATAGTTTTGGACTTGAAGATTTTCATTCTTTGTTACATAGAGTTAAATTAGTAAAACCAAGTTACCATGAAAACAGTAATATTAGCTCTAACATCTTAAGAACATTCTTAGATAATTGGCCAGATTCTATAAATATATATACAGATGCATCTAAGACGTTAGTTGGCACTGGATGTGCCTTTTTCATACCTGCTACTAAAACAGAAAAAATATTTAAGTTAGGCCATGATTTTTCTATCTTTAGTGCTGGAGCCATAGCAATTTATGAGGCCCTGCAATATTTTAAAGAATCAGAAGATATATCTGCAACAATTATTTCCGATTCACTCTCTGTTCTTCTTGCTATTCAAACTATAGATTTTCCCAATAACAATTCAAATATTTATATCCTACTAATTAAGGAAATCCTTTTTGAAATTCATAAAAATAAAAGAAGAGTCAACTTTTTATGGGTTAAGGCTCATATAGGACTAACGCATAATGAATATGTTGATAGTTTGGCTAAAAAAGCTATTGAATATGGTACTTCACATAATCGTAAGTCTTGCATATCTGACTTAGTTAACACTATTAAGCATCGAGTTAAAAATCAGTGGAGTCAATCATGGCGAGATCTTTGTTAACAATCCAAATCTCAGTATTCACTGATTCAACCTTCTGTTCCAAATATATATTGGTTTAAAAATTATGTAGTACCTCGAAGATATATAACAACATTAATTAGAATGAAGTTTGGACATGCATGTTTCCCTCTACATCTAGCAAGAATTAAAGTTTTTGATTCAAATCTTTGTACAGAATGTCAGAAGGTTGGTGACTTAAATCATACTTTCTTTGAGTGCGCAAAATATATTCCATGCACATATAATTTAATCCAAGATTTAATAAAATGTAATGTTTTTCCACCTTTCAATGTATCCTATCTATTGTCTCTGAACAGCAAGAACATATTATATGATTGTTTAATGAAATTTATCTGTGAAACTAAAATTAACCTCTAAACTTATTAATCCTGATAATTTGGTATATTATGTACATATGAAAAAAGAAGAAGAAGAAGAAGAAGACACATAATGGAAAATGTGGTGAGCAACTTGGACAGTCCATAGCGGCCAGCTTTTGAACTGAGTAGAGAGCTGTAGAAGAGTTTGCTATGGAACTCTAAGGACCTCATTGCCTTCCTTATGTATGAACAGAAAACAAAAAAGTTGTGACTGGCTAAATAACACCCAAGTCTATGCCATTAAAAAAAAAAACTTTGATGATCTTTAGCAGCTCCCTATATGTGCCTATTCTCCTCAGGATATTTTCGTTGGGGGTGTGATGGGGTCGATTAAATTTAATAATTAGAAAATATTCATATATTTATTAAAAAATAAAAATAAAACAATCTTACACTATATCTTAAACACCAAACTGCACAATATATTTCGAAGCCTTACACGTGAAGGTACTCTTGTGATCATCGTAAGCGTAGCTGTAAGCATCTGGGCATTGAGATTTAAATACGTCCTGAGGATAGTTACGGGGCCAAGTTGAACTCTTACAAGTATCTGGTGTTCCAAAAGCACCTCTACAACAGTACTGATCTGTATTGAAGGCAAGACAAGCTGATTTACATGCTATGGCGAATCCATTTGGGCCTTGGACTTTGAGTTCATTGGGACAGCCGTCGTTGAGATGTTTAAGGCACTGAGCTCTTTTGCAACTGTATTGGCCGCCATCTCCTTGGCCTCCAACAGGTTCAAACTGGAATATGAAAATATTTATAGGTTAATCGTTCAATAACAAACAAACTTCAAATTAATTCGATAATTTGGAAAATTATTAGAAATACCATTAAATATTTTGAGAAAGAAACGCCACACATATTTAAATAGTAATATCCCAACAAATACATAAATAAGAAGGCACAGGCCAAACTACGAAAGAAGATATATAATAAGAATGCATTATCATCATCAACAGCCCTAGTTGAGCATCGAATCTCTCCAGTCTATTTCGCCAGTTGTTTCTGTTAATCTCCTGTGCCGATCTTCTTCACGTCCTCGTCCACGCTATTCCTCTATCACGTTTTAGTTTACCTCCACTCCAATTTCCTACTAGTACCGCTAATCAGGTTTGTCTGGGTGGATAATTTTCATTTGCTCGTGACACATGTCCAATCCATTTAAGACTACGAATTTTTATGAAAGATATTATATTTCTACCATTTACTATTTCTGTATACTTCTACAATTCGAAATTATATCGCCTTCTCCAAATTCTATTCTCACAGACTATGCCCACTATTCTTCTTAGTATGTTCCTTTCGAAGATGAGCAAACAATTTGCGTCTATTTTGGAAATGGTCCTTGGTTCTGACACATACATTAACACTGGTGGGATGATTAGTTTGGTTTTTTGGCTTAAATTTTTGTTTAGCTGCCTGTTTAGTCCAAAATAACATTTGTTGCTAGCAGTATTCTTCGTTTTACTTCTTCAAATAGGTAAACTTATTTACTGCCTCGAAATTGTATTGATCTATGTTGAAGTTTTGCTCGAGCTTTATGTTATTTGAAATCGTCCCAACATTTTGATTTTTCATCTATTATTTTCTTCTTCTTCTTCTTTATATGCAATTCTTCTTGTTCATTGGTGAAGTGATAACTCTATGGAAGGTTGTCACTCCATCTTTTTTGCGGTCGGTCGATACTTCTTCTACCGATTGGTGATTTATCTCTTGATTTTTGACAACACGCACCTCCTACATTTTGCTTTTGTGTTTATTCCATTCTTTTCTCCATTTAGTACATGCACATTCATTTATACATAGTCTTCTTCTTAACGTGCCCTATCAAGTCCCCTTGACGTTGGCGATTGACATGGCGAAACTGTCTCTGTCTCGAGCTATTCTAAATAGGTGTTCTGCTTTCTTTATTCCTGTCCACTCCCGGATATTCTTCAACCAAGAGGCCTGCTTTCTACCAATTCCCTTGCGTCCATCGATTTTACCCATCATAATAAGTTGAAGAATATTATACCGGTCTCCCCTTACTACGTGTCCAAAATAGGCTATCTTTCTATGTTTGATGTTATCAAGCAGCTCGCGGGTAACATTTGCTCTCTTAAGGACTGCCACATTTGTCAGCATAGCCGTCCATGGTATTTTCAGTATACGTCTATGCAGCCACATTTTAAAGGCCTCCAAACGGTTAATGGTGGATATTTTTAATGTCCATGCTTCGACACCATACAATAGGACTGACCAAATGTAGCATTTAATCATGCGCTTTCGAAGTTGAAGTTGCAAGGTATCGTTACAGAAGAATGACCTCATTTTTCAAAATGTCGTGCGGGCTATCTCGATTCTACATTTTATCTCTTTATCTGGATCTAGTTGTTCAGTAATATGGCAACCAAGATATTTAAAACTGGGTACTCTTTGAATTATATGACCATCAACATATAACCGTGAATCTTGATGGGTCAAACGGCTAAATACCATGTATTTTGTTTTGAACAGTTTATATTTAGGCCAAACTCTCTTCCCACTGTGTCAATTTCATTTAAAAGGTGTTGTAATCCATTCATATCATCACTTAAAATAACGGTATCGTCTGCATATCTAATTGTATTTATCAGAATTCCATTAACTTTCACACCCCATTCCAAATTATGCAGCGCTTCCTTAAATATTCTGTCTGAATATAAATTGAATAACAGTGGGGACAGTATACAACCCTGTCTGACATCTTTTGTATTTTGCATATTTCTGTTGATTTTCCATTTATGCAAGCTGCCGCTGTTTGACGCCAGTATAATTTTTCTATGATTCGTACATCTTGACTATCAACTCCTTTATCCTTTAATATTTTAATTAATTTGTGATATTGTACTCGATCAAAGGCCTTATCATAGTCAATAAATATAGCAAAGACGTCTTTCCTTTGATCTCGGCATTTCTGCAATAACACATTTAGTGCAAAGAGGGCGTCCCGGGTTCCCAGTCCATTTCTGAAGCCAAATTGTGTTTCATCCTGGTCTTCTTCACATTTATCTCTGATTCTACTGTGGATGATACGTAGAAAGATTTTCAAAGTGTGGCTCATAAGGCTTATCATTCTATAATCGCTACAGTTTTTCGGACGTTGTTTTTTTGGTAGGGTTATGAATTCGGACTTTAACCAATCTTCAGGGATATCACCAGTCGAATAAAGATCATTGAAAAGTTTGACTAGTATTCCAATGTTTTCCTCATTTACGAGCTTTAACATTTCTGCAGGTATGTTGTCGGGACCAACGGCTTTCTTGTTTTTTGCCAATTTTTTAGCATGTAGTATTTCTGATTTTAGTATTTCTGGTCCTTCACCTTCATCTAAAGTCTCCAGTTTTTGGGGTCTGTCATCATTATATAATTCATTTATATAATTATACCAGTTATTTCGAATTTCGTGTTCGTCTATTATCATTTTTCCCGATGAATCGGTTATAGTATGTGGAGTTTTCTTATGATAAAGACCAGCTACTTCTCTAACTTTTTTGAACATATTAAACGTATCATATTTTTCATTCAACTTTTCTAATTCCTTGCATTTATCCTCCATCCATTTTTCTTTAGCTACCTTTATTTTTTGTTTAATTAGTTTCTGTTTTTCTTTGTATTCTGTTTTGTTATATTTCAGTTTTCTTCTCTGCTCCATCAATTCCAGGATTTCATCAGTCATCCATTATTGTTTTTTGTGCCTCTGCATTGTTGTTGTATATTTTTTCATTACTTTCCAGGTAAGATCTTCATTACTTTAAACGTGATCCATATTTCTTTACTGTTTTCATTTGTTGAATTCTTTAGCTGATTATTCAGGTCATTTTCTATTAGCGTTTTTTTGGATGCTGATATATGTAATTTTGGTGTTTTGGGGCTTATACTTAGTACGTTACATTTTCTTCTAAATTCTTCACTCCTCTTTGGATCACTCAGCGTATTTTCTGCAATTCTTCTCAGTATTCTCATCTCTGCCGTTTCCAGTGGTCAGTGTGTTGTATCTGTATCGGGTCTTATTTCTGATGCATATGTCATTATTGGTTTTACACTGGCTTTATAAATTCTTGACTTGATTATACATAAAAATTGATAATTTTATATAGTTCATTTTTTTATACTTACGCTAATAGCAATGTTATATCCATCAACGAAAGAAATATCGTAGAAGTCAAGTCCTCCAGCTCCTTTCATTGTAATTTCAGCAAGAGAAGCTGGAGGTACTCCCCCAGCTCCATTACATTGTACTCTATTACCACAATCACCTGTTAGGCAATGGTTTGAACCTTCGTCACACCAAGTTCTGCCCCAGAAACGTCCAGCCCAGTTGTCGGGTGCTCCAATTGTTCTCTGAAAAATAAAAAATAAACTTTTAATATGTAACAATAGTATTGATTTTAACTGTCATAAAATAATTTAAAAAAATTATAGAAAAGAAGTTAGTGGTAGTCACAATAAGGCCAATATAAACAAAATAAAGCGAAAAATTATATATTGAATGACAAAAAAAAGGTTTGATGAGCATTTTTAAAACTTTAAGGTCATAAAAATTGGTAAAACAATATGATTATGTGATAGATCTGGAGAGGTATGGACAATAATAGACAGCATTAGCGAAAACAGAAATAAGTTGGTAAGTAGGTTTGCAATGCATAAATCTGAGAAAATAAATAAACGAGAAGTACAAGAGAAAAAAGAAAATTTCTCTTCATGCATGATATATCAACAGATTTGACTTTTGTTTAAAGACAGCTAACCGAAAAATACAGAAATCAGGAAATAAACGTGTATAATACAGTGTTTCTATGATCTTGAGAAAGCAAATAATTTAGTGAATGAACACTGAAACAAGTCTAAGATCGCTAACTATAGTTGAATAATTGTGGTGATTTCAGTATTATGGCTGGTAGCAGTGGTAGCTTCTTTGGCAAAATGATCTGCTGTTCCATTACCAGTAATTTCAGTATGAGAGGATACCCATATGAAAGAGACTGGCACATTTTGAGCAGAGAGGTTTTGGAAGATGTCATGAATGTTTTGGACCAATGGGTGGTCAGTGAAAATTGTATTGATTGAACCGATAGATGAAAGGAGATCCGTACAAATGGCAAGATTACTGATTTGCTGGGAGATGCATTTAAAAGCCAACAGAATACTATATACTACATGTTAAGGTTAACCAAGATGATCTTACAAGCTTCAGTAAATAGAATTGAATCATATGATTTTTTTGTATACCTAATTTCTAAAAATGCTTTCCTTGTAAGATAGTTAGGAAATTCATGTTTGTTAAAGATGATGAGTGAGATGTTTATTGATAGACGATGTTTAACTCAGGGGGAAGCGAAGGTAGAGAAAATTAACTACTCAGTCTGAGCTCTATAGTTTTAAGCAGCGGAGTAATTAATTGAGGTTTAGGTTTTATGATAAGATGGATATGGATATTTTTATTGGATAAAGAGGGTATTGTGAAAATTAGGGAATGAACTAGATTGAAATGATTTACGGATGTTGATGCAGAATATGAAAGAAGACTATGACAGAAGAGTAAGGTGAGAGGAGGTTTGTTAGATTCACGATAAACACTCTCAATAGAACTGGAGCAAAAGGCACAAGGTATAAACGGAAAGCGCTATTATCAACAGAGTTTAAATAAATTATCTTATATAGAATTAACTACTCTCTATACAGGGTGATTGATTAGACTATACTTTTTAACTTCTTCATAACAAAATAATAAAGGTTTGTTATGTTATACAGGGTATTTACAAAGTTATAACCAATTTTGTATGAAAATCGTAACAAGTTCAACTCCCTGTATAAATAGAAATAAGCACAACAGCAATGGTTTATTCATGCCATATTTTTTATGTATTGTCAAAATTTTCAAGAATGATTGATATTGCTAATTTTCTTTATATCAAATACAGGGTGAGTCAAAACGCAAATACATTATTTTCTCAGTAATTTTAAATGAAACACCCTGTATTTTATATCACTATTGAAAAGTACCATTACCGTACTTTAATTTTTAGATAATATTCCCTATGTCTAAATTTATTAGTTTTCGAGATATTTTCATTTTTCAATGGATCAGTAGTGTGGCCACCCAAATCACCAGAATTTAATAAACTGGACTGATTTTTTTGGGGCTACGTTAATAATGAAGTTTATAAAATACCTCCAACAACAAGGAATGAGATGAAAAGTAGAATACAAAGCGTATTTTGATGTGTTAATTTACAAATGCTTCGTAGAGTAAGTAGCTCATTCAATGATCGTTTTTAGGCGTGCATAAATGTGTTAGGAGGTAATTTTGAACACCTTATGTAATTAAATATTAAAAATATTTTATTAAAAGTAGCTTCTAATTTTTTCAAACATGTTTTTTTGCAAAATGTATTACTGATAAATTATTTTTCGTTCTTTATTTGTTACATTGTTATATTTACATAAAAAAGTAGTGTTTAACTGTCTTCAAAAAATGTTGTATTTTGTGTTTGTGTGTTTTTTTGTAAAATTTATTAGGTACTAATTTTCTTTCTTTATTTGTTAGATAAAAAATAGTTTTTAATTGTTTCAAAAGGTTGTATGTTGTGGTTGTGTTTTTTTTTTGTAAAATGTATTACTAATAAATTATTTTTATTTTTTTATTTGCTACATTGTTACATTGATTACCGGATTGATAATCAGTAATCATCAATTGACAATTCAGTCATGGTTTACTTAAAATTTAGATAAATTTAGACACCTAAAATAATTTGGTCTGAAAATGAAAATATCTCGAAAACTAATAAATTTGGACATAGGGAATGTTATAAAACAATTATAGTACGTTAACGTTACTTTTCAATAATGATATAAACTACAGGGTGTTCCATTGAACATTACTGAGAAAATAATGTACTTGCGTTTTGACTCACCCTGTATTTGATATAAAGAAAATTAGCAATGTCAATAATTCTTAAAAATGTTGATAATAAATAAAAAAATATGGCATTAATAAACCATTGTTGTTGTGCTTACTTTTATTTATACAGGGAATTGAACTTATTACGATTTACATACAAAATTGGTTATAACTTTGTAAATACCCTGTATAGCATAACAAACCTTTATTTATTTATTTTTGTGATGGAGAGGTTAATAGGATTTCGAATATAAAATAAAATACAGGGTGTTCTATTTAAAAAAATATAAATTTGGTCTGCCACTGTGTTATCGAACAACCTGTAACATTCTAACAAATTTTGTAATGTGAAGCTCAAAGTTGGGTACAATTTTTGTTGTTAACTTTTATTGCTATCTATTACTATAGCGGATCTATTGAGCTTTACCCCACTAGTCAATCACCCTGTATTTACAAAAGGCAATTTAATTATGTATGTGTTATATTATATTATGTTTGTGGATGTATGTGTATGTATGTTTATCTAGTATGTTTTATCATTTTAATTCTATTTTGATTTATAAACCAACTCGGATTTTTCGAAAAAACGTTTTGCTAACATATCCCAGAGAACGGTAGTTCTCGCCAGTGGCGCACAATCCCCTACGCACTATATGCCACTCAACATTCCCAAAAGAGCTGATATGGCACAAAAATGTATTTTCATTTTGATGGAAAATAAAATTATAGGTTTATTTTGAAATATTTTTCCATAATATACACATATTTGCTAAATTTGAAGTAAAACTGCAGGCTCAAACTGCAAACTTGTATGCGCCACTCATTTTTACGGCGTTTATCGGTTTTTATATTATTTACCACACACGCTATATAAGGATTATAAACAAGATTATTACAAGATTATAAAAAAACGGAAGTGGAGAAAAAACCCTGAATGTCTATCTAGAACTAACCACAAGGTTGTTATGTAATAATTGTTATTGTCACGAGAAATTTTATCAGAGGTTTTCCAATGAAAATCCCTATTATTCATATTTATTGATTACTAATATGTAAACTACAATTTGTTTAGTATTTTAACCTAATAAACCATCTGATTTTTATTTTATATTATACGAACAACACATTAATAATTTACATTTGAATAACAAATTATAAATAACTAACCACTCGGATATTTTGTTGACATTGATTATGAGATGTAAAATAGTAGTTTATTTTACATGCTATAAAATTACCATTTTTTCATATTAAGTATAATATACAATCAAATTTTTGTCATAAATTTGTTAAATTGTTTCAAAATTCTTGTGTTTTCTTACTTTCTGATACAGGTATCTAACAACTGCTTTTGATAAAAATAATGATAACAATATATTTATAATAAACAATATCCAAACGAGTAAACATCATTTTTTACTTATACATACATAGTGTGACCAACTAGTCCGAAAAACCCGGGACATGTTTCAAAATTATATTTTAAAATTTTGAACAGGCTATTCTTCTAAAAATTCACATAAAATTGAATTGGTGAGACGAAAAAGTCGACAATTTCTAGATTATAATACCACATCCAAAACTGTGGACTTTTTTCCGTTTCTATATTTTAATTATCATCTTCTGAAAAGACGATGCAAAAACAATAACAATTTATGTACCTACACATGAATCAGCTGTCCCAGGAAAATACATGGAAATCCAACATCAGTTGATTGTCTAATTTTTCCTTTTTTGAGAACGATTTCCGGATTGAAAGTCGAGGTGTCAAAAACTAACAAAAATGTAATTATCAGTAGTAATTGCACGAGAGCTCCAAAATTATCGATTTATTTGCCGAGTTACACTTTGTTTTAATTTCACGACCCGAAGGGGAGTGAAATTACGTCAAAGTGGCACGAAGGCAACAAGTCGATAATAATTTTAGAGATCGAGTGTAATTCGCTGAGATTATTTCATGAGTAAAACTGTCTTTTTAAATAATTTTAACTAATATTTTATTGATATCTTCACCTGAATATTTGCTAAACCTGTTTTTTGGTGTTCTCTGTGACAAGTTGTAAAACATTAATTGTCATTAATGTCAATGAATGTTCATGTTTGCGTAGTAACGAAGGGCATTTGACGTAATGCTTGGCGACGGGATATTATCAAAAATTATCGGGTATATGTAATATCACAAGAGAGTGAAAATAAATTGAAAATAATGCGACAGTTTTTCGAAAATTTGTTGTCTGGCAATAGACACGAGAGCCCGCAGGGCTCGAGTGGCTGTTGCCCAATGACAACAAATTTGAGTAAGAATGAAGCATTATTTTCTTATTTATTCTTACTGTCGTGTGATATTCGTAAGATTATTTTTTAATACGTATATTATGGATATTTTCTTAAATGTGACAGTTGTCAAAACTAGGAAACTGGTTGCCATTAAACAGAAACAATCTACTTAAAAAAATTCTATCGGTAATTTTCTACAGTAGATAATTCTCAGTATAATTTAAATCTGATTGGACAGAATTAAACACGTGATCAAATATCTTACTATACGATTGGAAGTTAAAATCATCAAAAAATAATCGGGTATAATATCACAAGCGAGTGAGAATAAATTGAAAATAATGCGACAGTTTTTCGAAAATTTGTTGTCTGAAAATTTGGGCTCGAGTGGCTATTGCCCAATGACAACAAATTTGAGTAAAAATGAAGCATTATTTTCGTATTTATTCTTACTGTCGTGTGATATTCGTAAGATTATTTTTAATACGTATATTATGGATATTTTCTTAAATGTGACAGTTGTCAAAACTAGGAAACTGGTTGCCATTAAATAGAAACAATCAACTTATAAAAATTCTATCGGTAATTTTCTACAGTAGATAATTCTCAGTATAATTTTAATCTGATTGGACAGAATTAAACACGTGATCAAATATCTTACTATATTATTGGAAGTTAAAATCATCAAAAAATAATCGCTGTAATTTTTATTTATGTAGCTTTCTATTGTTCAGAATCTCCTATGAACGAAATAATCTTTATAACCTTAAAGCCCAATAAACCAATAAACCAATTCCGAAATGCCTTAATTTTGAACATTAAAAAATTAATTATGGATCTTAAACAAAATAATGTAACTGTTTCGTTTATTTGGACGAAAGGACATTGCGGAGTCGAAGGTAATGAAATTGCGGATATAGCCACAAAAAGTAGTCACAGTTGCCACCATATTAACAAAGTATTTAATTTAAAAGGTTTGAATAATGCTCTCAAACCTAATATCAGAAGGAAATGGGAAATTGATTACAAAAGAATTGCAAGTAAATCTACAAACCATTATTTCAGAATTCACCCTACACTTCCAAAAAACATTCCTCATTTCACCTTTAATTATAATAGAGCACACATGTCAGTATTGACTCGTTTAAAATTGAACCATGCTCGCTTTCCATCTCACTTATATAAAATTGGAATACTTAACTCCCCTGTCTGTAATTGTGACAATATATCCATTGGTGATCTAAATCATATATTTCTAGAATGTTCTCTGAACTCTCAATCTTCTTCAATTCTGTATCAAGAACTAATTCATCACGAGTGTCCATTGCCACTAAATATTACAGCTCTCCTTTCTTCCTCAGATAAAGCGGTACTAGATTCCATCATTAATTTTATCAGAAATTCAAAAATAGCGGTATAGTTCAGAAATAGACAATATGAAATCATTTGATGGAAATAAGAATTTACATGTTTTGTGGCAAATAGATTTTGTCTGATGCCAGGATCTCACACACACAACCTTAAAGCCCATCAAAATTATCATTGTCGATATAAAAATGTTAAATAATCAATAAAATGATGATTTAAAGTTCTATATTAAAAACAATGACCCGATTTTCATTGAAAAAGTCCCGGATTTTAGGTATTTTTTCACCTTTGTCCCGAATTCGACTGACTTGGAGTTGGTCACACTACTTATACACAATGTAAAATCGCTATTTATTTTAAATACTGAAGGTGAAGACCGGTAAATTATATGGAAAAGTGACACAATTTTATTGAAAAGTCATAGAAAATTCTTTAAAATGAGTGTTTCTAAAGTTATTTTTGTTAATTTGTTGCTTAATTATTGCAAAAAAAGTTTAAAAAATCGATTTTTGAAAATTTTTAATAACAAATTAATGAATATTTATTGCAAAAAGAGTCATGCAGATATTAGTATCTTAATATGCAGCATTCGAAATTAAAAAAAAAACATTGAAATTGCTCCTTTATTAAGAGCACACAGTAGCGATCAACAGGTAGCAACAAACGCGGTCCAAGATTGCGAAAGTTCTGCGAACTTTCAAAAGTAAGGCAACAGTGGGTCGGTAATTCGACACTGACAGTGACGTTTATACTATAAAATACAAAAAATTTTATACACATAGGCGCGAAATGTTGCCAAGTCGGTGACGTCCGATTTCTTGTTATAAAAAATCGATATTTAGTAGTTCCAATGTGACACAAAATCTAGGCAAGGGATAAAAAAGTTTATTTAAAGAAAGTGTATTTTTTTGTCTTTCTTAATGGCGGGTACAGGCTCCTTTTTTCAGTATTTTATTTAGTTATAGAGTAATTTCCACATACTAACAAATTTCTGAAATTTGACATTGTACCACCATTCTTTATTATATTACGAATATGTGTGCCAAATATCTCGACAAAATATTCAAAATTAGAGCCGCAATCTTGGAACGCGTTTGTTGCTACCTGTTGATCACTACTGTTTGCTCTTAACGGAGATATTGCAAACTACTTCCCCCACCCCTTTTCGGACAAAACTTTTTATTTAAGATCGCTACGAAAACCATTATTTTTCAAAATATTCTATAGTTTTTACTTGTATAAATGGCTTTGTAAAGGAGTAAATTTGATAGATGTACAAAGGTAGTTTTAAATTTTACATTGATAAATAAACAAACTATGAATTTTTAAAGTTAGAAAAGCTATGCAAAAAATTGTCCAAGAAATTTTTTTAATATGTGAAAAATCGTCAGGAACACGAATATCGAAGCAGCATCGGCATTTCAAAATTTGAATTTGCGAAAATACGGGTTTCTCTGTTTTATCGACTACGAAAAACAGTTTGATGGAGTAAAACACGCAGAACTCATAGAAACCCGAACGCAACATGGTATAGGTATAGACCATAACAATGTGGCCCTTATTAAAAACCTATATTGGGATCAAATGGCATCAATCAAAATAAACAATAGTCTAACAGCAGAAATGATCATAAAAAGAGGATTTCGTCTCTCTACTATTATTTAATATATATTGTTATATTTCTATTTGATATGAAAATTAAATTTTGATAATTATAAACAGAATTCAATTTAATATAAAATATTTTCAATTTTCTCAACCACGGGCATATAAATTTAGAACAACCTGTATACAACAAATTGTTATATTTAATTTTAAGAAGTGATTAAATAAGACTCAAGTGAAATCGTTAATAGGTCATTATCGTTTGTTCGCGGAAGGATCGGTCATTTGCCGATGCTAAATAAGACTAAGTGGAAATAGAGAATAGGTCATTAAAATTTGTATATAGTAGAAAGTAATTTTAGAATGGGAATTAACTATTTTCTTTGAAATCCATTAAGCATATTTAGAAAGTTTAAAAATTGGTTTTGAGGAATACTGCGAATGAGAATTGGTGGTGGAAGTTTGATTTGTGAATCTGGAAGGGATATTTAGAAAGTAGGGGAATGAATGACAAATAGAGATCAGAATGTTTTGAGCTGTCGAGAAGTGAAGTCGAGTAGTAGACGGTAGTGTACGGAGAGTGAAAAAGCCGGTGTAGTTCCGTGAGTGTGGAGTATCTATCGTAGAACGAGAGGTAGGCCAGGTTGAGAGTAAAAGAACCTCCTTGAGCCAAGAGTTCCCGGTAGCTGATTGCAGTTTCGAAAAAGGTAGAACACAGCATCACGACAGAAGCAGGAAGCGAGAGCTATACGAGCTAGTTTCAGAGGAGAACATTACTGGAAGCCAGGACGAGGTTTTGATTGCAGCCAAGGATAGCAGGAAACGGGTCTTGTGTGAAGACATTCTCAGTTCACCAGAAAAAGGTCAGTCTCATTTGTTTGGACATGAATGTATGGGTTTTTCGTATTAAATACCACATTTAAAATTGAAGAAACATAATCAATAATATCAGAAAAGCTTCATCAAACTTAAATAGAATTGTTGCTAATAAATCATAATAGTTAAATGTTAATAAAAACTTTCAATTGGAAACCAAAAGGAAATAAGATTCCCATGTGTAAATGTTATGTTTAAGAATAATAAGATATAGCAAATATTAAGCAGTGATTGCGATTTAAATAAAATAAACAATATTTTGATTACAATTGTAACCCATATGTGTTATTATTTTACTCTTTTCTTTCCTATCCCGATTAGGAACCATTAAGAAATACTTAGAAGCCACGTATGTAAGTACTTAATTTTATAAAAAGCCCTGAGATTGAAAACACATTGATATGTGATCTGGTAAATTAATTAGATTAATATTAATGCATTGATTAAATTAAATGACATATAAAAATATTATCTCATATCAATAATCAAGATCACATCAATATATTTCGAAAATATCTTTCAAAATGCCTTCGAAAATATTAAAGAAGGAATAAAAATCAACGGAGAATACGTGAACATGAACAAATGATGGAAGTGCTGAAGAGGACAGGGATTGACGGAAGAGACCTGAAAATAATAGCTAACCTGTATTGGAATCAATCAGCAGTGCTCCGAATAGATGGAGAATATACAGATCAGGTCAAAATTTTAAGGGGAGTGAGACAGGGATGCATAATTTCACCGCTGATATTCAATCTGTACTCAAAGCACATTTTTGAAGAGGCTCTAAAAGATATTGATGAAGGCATCTCAATAAATGGAGTCAAGCTCAGTAACCTGCGATATGCAGATGATACAATAGTGTTTTCCAATACCATAGAAGGGCTGCAAAATTTAATGGATAAAATAACTGAAAACAGTAGAACATATGGACTAGATATAAACACCAGCAAAACCAAGCTAATGATCATCAGCAAGCAAAACATAACTGGAGTAAATCTGTATGTGAACCAAATGCGAATTGAACGTGTCTCACAATACAACTATTTGGGAGCTATTAATCAATGAGTCGTGGGACAATACTCAAGAGATTAAATGTCGCATCGGAAAGGCAAAAAGTGCATTCTTGACTATGAGCTCTGTGTTCAAGAGCCATGACATCACTTTAAAAACAAAAATAAGGATCCTTAAATGTTACGTGTACTCAGTGCTCCTATACGGAGTAGAAACGTGGACATTGAAGGCGGAAACTCTATCGAAACTTCAGGCTTTTGAGCTATGGTTGTACAGAAGGATCCTGAAGATACCATGGACAGACAAAGTCACCAATGAAGAAGTACTACGGAGGATGAACACAACCGCAGATTTAGTCAACATCGTGAAGGGCCGTAATCTGCAGTACTTGGGGCATATAATGAAAAATCAAGGCAAATACGGGCTGCTCCAGTGCATTTTACAAGGTAAAATTGAAGGAAAAAGGGCTCCAGGATAAAGAAGAATATCCTGGCTTGCTAACCTGAGAGCATGATATAGAAAGACCTCAACACAACTATTCCGTATAGCAACTAACAGAGTCATCATAGCCAGAATGATCGCCAACTTTCGGAAAGGACAGGCACCCTAAGAAGAAGGAGAATACGTAAACAATTTAAGATACGCAGACGATACAGTTATTCTTGCGGACAGTGCTGAGGGTTTGCAACGACTTTTGAATGTCCAGAGAATTACCAGAGAGGGAGATAGCTTGGGGCTGAATATAAACACAAATAAAACAAAAGTAATGGCTGTTACACGTGTATCAAATGCCGACATTAATATTCTTATCTATAACAAACAGATAGAACCCGTACAAAGATCCCAGTATCTTGGTTGCTGGATAACAAACGATCTTGACCACGAGGTCGAAATACATGCTCATTATAGAGTATTTTGAAATTTGAAAAAAAAATCATTTGAACTAAAGAAAAATAATACCAGCATTAAAAATATTAGTGAATTAAACTAAAATAATAAACTAGACAATTAATATCCCTACTGATTGTCCTTGTCCCAGCTTGAATTCGCCACCTTCCAGATGAAGCTGACCATACTGGACAAGAACCAAGAAAGAACCAAGAAAGAAACCAAGAAATCAACCTAGAAATACTTCTTCTAAACCTGAAGTAGTACATTGAAAAACATATCTGAGAAGGGAGTAGAAAGTAGGTGCGTAGTAAATAAACAGCAAAACTTAAAATATGCTGCAGAGATGTTTGTCATTGAAAAATTAAATCCCAGCATAGTAGATATAGTGTTTTTTCTAAAACGCCAATACGATATGTCACAAAAGTAAAATTGAAAACACACAAGAAAATAACAAAATAAAATAGACGAGAAAACAAAAACCCTTAAACCATATACATGCCGAAGCAATAATATTTTCTGGATGTCCTAAAAACACTTAGTACAAAGAATCTCTTAAGCTAGATCCTGATACGAAAATATTAAAAAAAAAATAAAAAAATATAAATAAAAAACCAAAAAATAAAAGGAAAAAATATAATACAAAATTAAGATTATTTAACAAAAGATGACAAAAAATTGAGTTCATAAACAAAAACAAAATAAAAATTAAAAAATACTGTATCAAAAAAGGAAATTAAAAAATAAAACAAAAGAAACGATTAAAAATTGAAAATAAAAAAAGGGATAAACCAAAAAAAGTCAATCATATATTTTTAGTTTATTACATTTACTACCAACTTGTACTATGATTGTAGATCTGTGAATAAAAATTTATTAGTATAATACAAAAAAATATTCCTACCGATTGTCCTTGTCCTAGCTTGAACCCTCCACCTTCCAGATGAGGATGACCAGGATTCCCTTGGATTCCAACCCATACTGGGCCGCCTTCACGGTTCCTGAACTCGAACTCAGCGGCAGAGACTGCCCCGATCACAACAGCTAGACATACGAACTGCAACATTTCACTTAATCAAATGTTCTAACACAATCTAGGGAAAAATTCTTAATATTTATACTGGTGTTCTTTTAATTATTTATTCGTGTTCTGTGAACTAGTCGAGCGATGGGTTAAACCAAACGGTGTTTGCGAATATCACTGACGTGCTGGTAAATACAAAAGGGGTATTAAAATATTTATTTTGATAAAAAAAACTTACGTATATATATGTAGCTTTTTTACAGGCCTTTTAGGCCCACAACTTTGTTGTTCTTTTCCATAGGTTTCTGTTTCTTGTCAACTTCTTCCAGTCTGTTATTCCCTTTCCTTTTAGGTCTTCTACTACCGTCTCTCTCCATCGCTCCAACCTTCTTGATTTTATTACGCTATCTATTTGTGGTTCTTTGTAAATATTATAAATTTCCTCATTTGTCCTTCTTATATATCCTTCCTCTGTTCTCTTCCCTCCTAATATTCTTCTCAGTATTTTCCTTGCCCATCTACTTACTCTGTTTCTTTTGTTGTTTGGTTGAGTATCCATGTCTCATATCGCTGTTGGTCTTATTATAGTCTTATAAATCCTGAATTTTTCATTCCATGACAGCTGCTTTGATCTTAGTAAATAATTCATGGCTCCCGCAGATCGATTGGCTTTACTCAATATGGCATCAATTTCTTTCATTTCTGCACACCTGTTTGTTATCCTTGATCCTAGATATACAAATTCGTCTATTTCCTCAAACTCAAACTCACCTAACTGTGTGCTTGCCTTGAACTTTGTCCCATCCCCCCGTTCTCTTCCTATTTTCATAACCTTGGTTTTCTTTTGATTTATTTGTAGGCCCAGCTTATCCGCTTCATTTATTAATCTTTCTGTTATCTCTTTCAGTATCTTTTCACTTGTCGCTACAATTGACACATCATCTGCATATCCCACTAATTGAAGACTCTTGTACAATATGTGCCCATTTCTATTTAAGTTGCTATTCCTAATAATTTTTTCTAGGGGTCTCCTTGCCTAAGTCCTGATCTGACTGCAAAATCTTTTGAGGTTCCCTCTTTTACTCTTACGTTGCAGGTTGTATGCTTCATTGTCACCGTCATTAGTTTCTTTAGCTTCGTAGGTATTTTGAATTCTTCCATAACTTCCGCAATTTTTCTCTCTTGACAGAGTCGTACGCCTTTTTAAAATCTATGAATAATACTATTGCCGGGATTTTATATTCCCAGATATTCCAGTACCTTGGTTGCTGCATGACAAACGATCTAGATCACTAGGTCGAAGTACGTGTTCGTATAAAGTATGCTAGGTCCGCTTTTCAAAGAATGAAAAAATTATTTATAAACTGTACCTTATTGTTGGATATCGGATATCAATTTAAACATTCATTTATTCCATATTGCTATATGGAGTAGAAACATGGTCTCTCCGAATTACAAGTATGAGGCGTATAGAAACCTTTGAGATGTGGGTTTTTCGAAGGATGCTGAAGATCTATTGGACAGAGCACGTGACCAACAACGAGGTACTGAGAAGAATGCGACTGAGAGAGAACTCCTAAATATTGTAAAAAACAGAAAGACGAGTTATCTAGGACCTATTTACAAAGGAGAAAGATACAACTCAAAAATGAATATCCATTTTCAATTTCGTTGTAACACGAAACTACAGCCGCATCATTATTCCAGTTCAATCAGAGAGTGCAGCAAGCACCTCTACCGGTTTCGAAACTTATTAGTCTCTCATCAGGAGGCACATATGCTGCTCTCTCTGACCCAACTAGGATAAACCCCGGCGTGCAGTCACGGATTGCAACGAACGAAATGGCAGGGATGCCCTAGCGGCAACTGCTATCAAAAAACTAAGTTTTCAATCCAATCTATTAAAAAACTAAGTCTGACTAACTAACAAAGAGGAATTGAGTACTCAATTCATCTTTGCTTTATTTTAACATAGGTTCTTAACATTCTTCCATCGGCACTCTTAATCTGCTATATATGAGGCAAGTCCTTCGATGACTGGTCTGTTGCTATAACGGGCGTTTCCAACTCTTCATATAGCTGTGTAGACAATCTTCCATGAGCAGTAGCTACAGCTCGCTTTCCTGCCGCTGTAGCTATGTTGATTTCATATGACATACATTCTAAAAATACATAAACGCACAAAAACAAAATATGGTGTCGTTACAAATCACCAGATCGTCTTTATCATCAAGTAGCCTATATTTGTCCACTGCTGAATGTAGGCCTCCTGTAAAATTTTCCACTTATTTCTATCTTGAGCTTCTTGCATTCAATTTGTGGTGATGCTTTTTATATCATCTGTCCGTCTAGTCAGTTTTTCGTCCTCTGCTTCCATATGCCTCTTGTCTTGGTCGCCATTCCAGAATCTATCTAGTCCATCTATCATCCGTCAATCTGGAAACATGTCCGGCCCGAGCCCATTTAGCCATGGTTTCAACTGTATCCATTTCTCCTGTTCTTCTTCTTATTTTTAGGTTTGGTACTTTATCTCTAGTGGTAATACCTAACATTGATCTTTCCATAGCGTAGTGTCTACCTAGGAATTAGTAGAACAGGCACCAGCCAGTAATACGGCAATAATAATTTAATCAGATGCTGGTTACACAATAGTTACTCTTCTTCTTCTTCAGCGGTTTTGTCGAATGTGTGTCCATGCTTATCCAGTCTCTTACGTTCTTCAGCCAGGAGCATTTTCTTCTTCCTGGACCTCTTCTTCCTTCCATTATGAGTAGTAAAAAGTTTTATCTTTCTAAAAACTAAGGTTTCAATCTAATAGCACATAGAACAACATCCAAAAATGTTATTCTACATCCTACCAGACTTGTTTTCAGTCTGGTGGGATGTAGAATAACATTTTTGGAACTTTCTAAGAGGAAGGGGTTGATATTTTTTGGCAAATGGTTGCAAAAGACGCTAAATTTGGTATTTATGGATCTTGACATGGCGTAAGACACAGTTTATAGACAATAGCTATGGAGATGTATGAGAGAGAAATTGGTTCCTGAGAAGAACCGAATTGACATTTGGTGACATTTGCAATAGTTATACAGTTTTCCAATAGAGTGATTACTTTTGCTCCACCTTCTATTAGAACCAGGCTTTAATAAAAAAAGGCTCTTTATTTTTTTTTTAATTAAAATTTATATAATTCTAAAAACTATTTTTTTTATATAGTTGTATTGTTCTGTCACTGGGTAGTCTGCTGCATGTTATTCTTTGTTTACTCTATTTACTTGTTTGTAATTTTAATTACAGCTTGGAGATAAATGGAATATCCAAAAAAAATATGCATATAACAATTAGGAAATTCTGTATTTATGATTGTACTAGTTACATGTTTAAAGAATACGTTATAGGATTAATTTGTAGTTTTATTTTAATGCTAAGGGACTATATAATACTATTCCATTTTCTCCGTTTTACTCTGATGGCATCTGATCTGATGGCATCTTCTGTCATTACTTTATTGGTTTTAGTGCCATTTATCTGCTGTCTTCCTTTTACTAGTATATAATATCTTTTTATTCCTTACTTTAGTGTTTAGTCATTTTGTACCTATTTCGACAGCAAACTTTACTACATCGACGGTTGAAAGGTAAAAGGTTGTAATCCACAAATCAAGTTTTTTCAGGAAGTAGAAAAAACGTTCCATTTAAGTAATTTTATGAGGAACTAACCTAATATTTTTCATCTACAAATTAATGAAAAAATTAAACTGACCAATAGAAAGCTACAGAAATCTAAATTAAATCGATAATTTTTGATAATTTCCCGTCGTCAAGTATATTACGTCAGATTCCCTTCGTTGCTACGAAAAAATACATTCAGTGACATTAATGACAATTAATGTTTTAAAAATTATAAAAGTGATGACTTTCAACCGTCAAATTAATATTTATAACAACTGTTTGTTTAATTGTACTAGTTTGTACTTACCTAAATAAATTACGATAAAATTTTGGTTTTGAACAGTTTTATTCATGAAATAATCGCAACAAATTTCACTCGATCTCTAAAATTAATATAGAATTTTTGCCTTCGTGACACTTTGACATAATTTCACTTGCCTTTGGCTCGTGAAATTAAAACTGTCAAAATGTCACTCGGGAAAAATTCAATAATTTTAGAGCTCTTGTGCAATTACTACTGATAATTTGTTTTTATTTTTAGTATTTTTTCTAAAAATAAATAAAAACTGTGCCTTCTTCCGTTAATTTTAATTTGTTTAACTATCCTTTATCTGAATGGATGAAGGGGGTATGTGGCATGAACTAATACTCTATAATCAGTTTTACAAAAATTTATATAATTGAACACAAAATAATTTTCTTCTTCATGTGCCGTGCTCGATTATTGAGCGTTGGCTATCAAATTGGCTATAGTAGGTAATTTTGTTGATGACAGCTCGGTAAAGGGTTGCAGAGGATCTGTTAAGCCATTCTCACAGGTATCTAAGCCATGACGGTCTTCTTCGACCTGGCCCAATTATCTCGGAAACGGCTTGCACGATTGTTTATAGATTTTGGTGACAAAGGGTTTACTAATGCGGCCGATACAATAGTGTCAATTACGTTGTTGTCAGAACTTTCGTTTTTCTGAAAATCTAGTGAATTTTCTTATTTCAAATGGAATACCCTGTATATTTTTGCGTTTTGAAGTCCTTAAGAAATGCTGATTATTTTTCGTGTTATATTTCCTATACCTAGATGCCATGATTTTAAAGTTATTTAGTGACATTTATTAAAAAAAAATTAAACAAATTAAAAAAATCAATTTTTTCAACCCGGGTACATTATTTTAGGTTCTTTTGATCATTGGAACAAAAGTTCTTTTGTAATTTTTCTCCAAATTAATAGTTTTCGAGTTATAAACAATTTAAACCTGAAAAAGACGAAAAATGTTTCATACCCCCTTCTTCCATTCAAGAAAAGTATTTTTCCACCTACCTCTACCGAAAGTATACTTTTCTGGACCTGATTGTAGGGAGCAAAGTTCTACTTTTCCTCCCTAGGGAGGAAAAGTAAAAGTGACGTCATGGTATTTCATTCATGAAATATAACTTATTGACGCCCTGTACAATATCTATTTTCTATTAGGTAAGTATCTATACATTTTAACGTTTATTTATAAAACACCCTGTATTTTGCCGAATGGTAAAACACAGTAAATTGTTATTTTGATTTAACAATGTTTACAAAAATTTGACTTATATTTGACAGTTGACAGTTGTATTGTACCTACTTGTTAGTTTTAGTTGTAATAAATTTTGTTGGTTAGTTACATAAATAAAGTAAAAATGAAAAATGACTTATTATTAATTTGAGGAAGGTGGAAAAACCATATGTATAACATGGGAGTAAAGTGCCTTTTCCTCCCTTGAATGATTACTGCCCTCCGCTACGCGTCGGGCAGTAAACTTCATTCTCAGGAGGAAAAGTAGCACTTTCCTCCCTTGTTATACAAATAGCTATTACATGTTACATACTACCTTCATCCACTAGAATATCTCTTATTAAGCTTTTTAGAGGTACAGTATTAGTGTTACATGATAGTGAAGTTACATACCACCTTCATTCACTAAGAAACTCAAAATTTTAGAAAATGTTACATACCCCCTTCTTCAATTAGGTCAATTTCAATTATTCAATTATTCAATTCTTAGGTTAATTCCTCATAAAATTACTTAAATGGCGCGTTTTTTCTACTTCCTGAAAAAAGTTGTTGGTTACAACCTTTTACCTTTCAACCGTCGACAAATTTTTTATGGAAAGTTCTACACTTCTTCTTTATTTTAGTTTTTAATTTCTTCTTTCTTCTTCTTCTTTTGCCCTTTAATTCGTCCAATTTTGAAAATAGGCTTCCCCCAGTTTCCTCCATTCTCTTATGTTTTGTGCTTTCTGTTTCCAGTGTGTTCTTCCTATCTTTCTTATGTCATCTCCTCATCTCATCTGGGGTCGTCTTCTTGCTCTCTTTCCTGTCCATGGTCACCATTTTTGTATCGTGGTATTCCACCTATTGTCCGTTTGTCTGGCGTTATGACCTTCGAAGCTTCATTTTAGCCTGGCTATATGTTGTCTTGCGTCTTTGACTTTTGTTTTATTTCTTACCCAGATGTTTTGCTTCATGTCTGTTAATTTTATTCCTAACATTGCTCTGTCCATGGCTCTTCGTGTCTTCATTATTTTATCCATGTTTGCTTTGATTAAGGTCCATTTTTGGCATGCGTATGTTAGAATTGGGAGTAGGCACTGGTCAAACAATCTTGTTTTAAAGTACTGTTGTATTGTTTTATTCTACAACATATTTCCAATTTGTTCCAAGAACTCTTTTAATATCATCAACCCAACTCATCTGTGTGACTGTGGAAGCAGACTGTGGAAGCGATCATCAACTCCTGGTATTAAACATTCGACTTCGTTTTAAAGTCCCCAAAAGAAGACCCCAGAGAAAAGTCATGTCTCTAAATCCATCAAAAATCAGTGACTTCCAACAAAACCTAGAAGAAGCTCTTTCTTTAGACCAAGTAGATAGTGACCCTGAGAACAATTGGATCTATCTCAAAGATAAGGTAATCGAGGCTGCAAAAGACTGTGAGGCGGCGGTTTTCACTGGCCGTAAGCCATGGATATCCGATAATACGTGGACTGTGATTCAACGCAGAAAAGAACATAAAACTAGATACGGAACAAACGGTGAATACAGAGCGTTATCGAAAGAAATCAGAAACAGTGCCGCAAAGACAAAGCTGATTATATCTCTCAAATATGCAGAGAAGATAGAGGAACATGGCTGTCGAAATGAACCGAGGAATTTATTCCAGAAGATCAAGCTCCTTGCCAGAGAATTTAAACCTCAAACGTAGTCTGTAATAGTTAAGGAAGGTAATCTAAAGAACGATACTGACGAAATATTGGAAACATGGCGAAACTACTGTGGCGAGCTATATAAAAATAACGAGGTATCAGCAGAAAATCAGTGGCCCTCTGAGCATCCTAGAGAACCTACGGTCTTACTCGCTGAAGTCAAAGATGCAATTAAATCACTAAAGAGAAATAAATCCCCAGGCATCGATTCAATACCATGTGAAATACTACAGTTACTAGGTGACAAAGGATTACATATCATCCATTCTATCTGTGTCGCTGTTTGGAATTCAGGAAAAGGTCATCTGATTGGTGTACCTCAATTTATATCCCGCTACACAAAAAATGAACTACTACCAGATGTGAAAACTACCGCACACTGTCACTAATAATACATGCTAGTAAAATCTTGCTACACATGATCAAAAACATATTAAAAACCTATCTACATTACCAAATATTTCAGGAACAAGCGGGGTTTGTAAAGGGTAAAGCTACAAGGGAATAAATCCTGAACCAGAGGCAACTCCTTGAAAATTCTAGAAAATTTCAAGTACCTATGATTATATGCCTCGTTGACTACCAAAAAGCATTTGATTGTGTAAGCTGGATAAATATGTGGTCAATTTTAATAGAAATGGGCGCACCATTGCACCTGGTGACACTTATTAAAAATCTTTACCAGTCCAATATAGCGACAGTATGACTAGAGCAAAAGTTCTCAAACCAATTCAAGACCGAGAGAGGTGTTAGACAAGGATGCGTGTTGTCACCTGACTTATTTAACATTTATGGTGAACATGTCATGAGGGTGATTTTAGAAGGATGGGCCGGTGGAGTAACAGTAGCTGGTAGGAAAATCTCCAATTTAAGATTTGCTGATGACACTACACTTATAGCAGCAAATGATGAAGAAATGTTTGATCTCCTGCGAAGAGTTGAGTACGAAAGCAATAAAGTTGGTCTAAAAATCAATAAAGCTAAGACAAAAATAATGGGGATCGACAGATTCGACACTATTCAACTGACTAACACGTTACAAGAATACCAGATAGTAAACACCTTTGTCTATCTCGGGTCTAGTATAACTAAAGATGGTAACTGTGAAGCAGAAGTTCGGAGACGTATTGGTATGGCAAAAAATGCGATGAGTCGCCTAACTAAAGTTTGGAAAGACAGGTATATCTCTCAAAATATCAAGATGAGACTGGTGAATGCCCTTGTATTCTCAATATTTCTATACGGAGCAGAGACTTGGACTCTTCGGAGAAGAATGCTGCGCATACCTTGGACAGCTCATAGGACAAACGTTTCCATTCTAAACCAACTCAAGATTAAAAAAAGGCTGTCCACAATATGTCTGCAACGAATTCTGCAATTCTTTGGTCACGTGGTTCGCAAAGGTGACGACAGTTTGGAGACATTAGTTGTTTCTGGAAACGTTCCGGGGAGAAGATCAAGAGGGCGGTCACCAACTAGATGGTCCGACCAAATAAATAATTCAGCTGGAAACTCATTCTGCGAAGCTCTTAGAGCAGCTGAAGATAGAGACCAATTGAGAAACATTGTTAGGAATATTGGAAGAAATCACGATCCTCAGTAATGGGGAAACGACAAGAGAGAGAGAAAGAGAACTCATCTGTGGTCTTCCTCTCGGTCGTTTACTTTGGTAAGGTCTCCAATGTTGTATATTTGGATTCCAACGTTGGTCTTTTTATCTCGTAGTGTGGCCTGCGAAGCTCTTATTAAGTTTGGCAACATTTGTTGTTTTTTCTAACTATTTTTTTTTTTCAAAACAACAAAAGTTTAAAGTGCCCACAAAAAGAAATATAATTTGTTACTGCAATGTATTCTTTTAACGTATGTAACTAGTACTGTAAGAACTATAACGGAATTTTTTAACGGTTGCATACACAGGTAAACCAAGGGCTTTTCCAACATGTTGGTTTCGATGAATGTACCCAGATAGCAACATATCTATTTCCTGCGTACAAAATATATTTCATGCTTGCATAAATTACAGATTTTTATAACCTAAACAAATGACTAAACTAAATAAATACATAACTAAATTAGTGGTTTTCAATTGTTTTAATAAATAAGTAATTTGTTTACAACATTAGCTGGAATTGTCTTTTAAGTTTGAAAATTTTACACCAGGATTTCTTTTAAATTTTTTCTTTGTCTTGTCTGAAGAAATACATTTCTCTCTTTAACGTTAAAGACCTGGATTACGAGTAGGATTTTACTAGTCGTTCTGTCCTGAAGGAGATCCGTTTCTTTTGTTATTCATTTGCTTTCTGGTATTCTCTACATATGCTCTGTAATATCTATGGTCAGGAGATGCCAAGATTCTCTTAACCGCAGTACATATTTGCTAGTTCCTTTAGCTTATCCAGGGTGCGCTATGTGGGGGCAAACTGTTTTTACACTCTACGGAAAATAAAATTAAGTCTTCACCTTAGGTTTAAAATCAAGAATCAAATTAAATTAGTTTTATTCCGATCGATTATGAAAAATAATTCCATAATATAAAAATTGTCAGTAAAATATACTATAACCGTTCTATAACTATTATTAATTCATTATTAAAGTGGTTCATTCATTATTCATTATTTGGTGGAAGATTTTGATAGAGAAAATATTAATTATGTTTTAACGAATGATTAACCATATCAATTAGGTTTTGTTTTATTCCATTCCATTCTATATTAGATATTGCAAATATTTGAAAGACTAATGGTTACAGGCGGGCTTTAGAAAATTCTACGGAACAAACGAGCACCTACTGGTAATAAAAAATCTTATGAAAAAATGTACTGGATATAATAAACCACTAACTTCAATATTTCTGAACTACGAAAAGGGCTTTGACACCATTTATCAACAAAAAATGTTGGAAGCCTTGACAGAATGCCGAATTAAATATCGGTATATAAATAATAAAATTAAACACATACACCAAAACCCAACAGCCAGTGTTAGAGTGGGTGATTGTCAAATCCAGAAATTCCCGATACAACGTGGAATACTTCAGGGAGACACCATATCGTCGAAACGGTTCACTACGTTTTTGGAATGTATATGTAAAAGGGCAAAACTGACCGACACGAGCATAAATATAAACGAAGAAAAGCTTATCCATCTGAGGTTTGCAGATGATATTGTACTAATAGCTGATAGGATAGATGAGGCCAAAGAACTTTTAAATAAGCTCTACCTTTCCTCTCTGGAAGGGGGATTGAAAAGAAATATACGAGTATCCAAAACCCAGATGATGACAAATCTTGTAGTCACCGAAGGAACAGGATCCGTAGATCAGGTGTTTTTCTTCTTCTACGGCACTACAGCCCAAATTGAGCCTTGGCCTCCTTTATTTTTTGCCTCCACCCTTGCTTGTCTGTGGCTCCTTTTCTCCATACACGGGCTCCTAAAAGGGCTTGTGCGTCGCTGTTTACTGTGTCTTCTTGGCGCTTGCGCTTTCTTGGCTTTCCAACCGGTCTCTTTCCCTGCATTCTAGCATTCAGTGCTCTTTTTGGTAGCCTATCCTCTCCCATTCTTATCGCATGTCCGGCCCATTGCAATCTTTGTATTCTAATGAAGTCTGACAGGGGTGCTTCCTTATAAAGTTGATAAACTTCGTTGTTGTATCGACTTCTGAAGATTCCGTTTTCCCTCACAGGTCCTTGTATTCTCCTTAATGCTTTCCTTTCGAATGTGTCGAGTTTGTTTTCGGATGTTTCTTTCAGGACCCAGGCTTCACTGCCGTAGCATGTTATTGGTCGAATTAAAGTTTTATAGATTCTCATCTTTGTATTTCGGTGGACACTTTTAAACCGAAATATATGGGAGAGGGCAAAATAAGCTCTGTTTGCCTGCGTTATTCTCTTCCGTATTTCCCCATCTTCTGATCCGTCGGCATATATTTCTACTCCCAGGTATGTAAACTTTCCAACAGTTTCAATGTCATCTTCATGTATAATGTTTTGTGGGACTATATTTCTTCTCGTCTGAGTCATTATTTTTGTTTTTTCTGCGTTATTTTCCAGACCTAGCCTTTTTGTTTGTGTTTTTAACTCTGCGTATGTTTCCTGTGCTCCTGTTGATGTTCTACTCATAATATTATTATCATCGGCATAAGCGGCCAGTTGAACCGTTCTGTTGGTCAGTAGGTTTCCTCGTCCAGTTTGCATTTGTCTAACCGCATACTCCAGTACCAGGTTAAACAATGTTGGAGCCAGCCCATCTCCCTGCTTTAGTCCCTGCGAAATTTTGAAAAAGTCTGTCCGGTGGTTTTGTATTCGTACACATGTCTGCGTTTCATCCATTGTGGCTTTAATGAGTCTTATTAGCTTGTGTGGTATTGCCAATTCAGCCAATATATAGTATAGTTTGTTCGTTTTGACTGAGTTGTATGCCTGTTTGAAGGCTACAAACACGTTGTGAATATCAATATCGTGTTCCCATGATTTGTTCAAGATCCGTTTGGCTGTAATTATTTGATACTCTCCAATAATATATTCTGCTAGCGGTTGGAGCCGCTGGTTTATAATATAAGTGAGGCATCGGCATAAGCGGCCAGTTGAACCGTTCTGTTGGTCAGTAGGTTTCCTCGTCCAGTTTGCATTTGTCTAACCGCATACTCCAGTACCAGGTTAATAAACAATGTTGGGGCCAGCCCATCTCCCTGCTTTAGTCCCTGCGAAATTTTGAAAAAGTCTGTCCGGTGGTTTTGTATTCGTACACATGTCTGCGTTTCATCCATTGTGGCTTTAATGAGTCTTATTAGCTTATGTGGTATTGCCAATTCAGCCAATATATTATTGTTTTCAATTTTATCAATCAAAAGCAAAATAAAAATTAAATTAAATTTTTTTTTAAATAACGCGGGCACATAAATTTGATACATCCTGTGTATTGAGCTGTAGATATTTCTTAGAATGTAGTTTGGATGTAAGTAGAATTCTCTTTTAATGAGCTTTCCGATGAACCATTAAAGACTTTTGTGAATAATTAAAGTGAAAATAACGATGTATTTAGATTTAAAATGGAAAAAGATTGTTTAGGGTATAGGTAATTATAAATTTCTCGAAATTGATAATTGAAAAGAAAGTTGGAATTTTAATATCTTTATTTCAACACGAGTATATGTTGTAGAGTTTCTTCGAAAGTAATTAGGATTGTCGGAATAATTTTGAAAATGACTGTTTTGTTTGTCGAATGGAAAAGTCGAGGTTTCTGATGTTTGGCAATGTGGAAGGGGAAAAGTTGGATTGGATGATTGAGAGAGTTTGAAAAAGAAGTCATTATGTTTTTGGCATCTCTGAGGAGCAGTTCGACGTGTTGGTGGATAAGTAGTTAGCAAATACCAGTGGTTGTTTGATAGTGGAGAATAGTGTAGAAAAGTGGAACGAGAGACAGATCAAATTGAGACGAAATACCTCTTTGATTCTGTATTATTGTGAGAAGGAGAGCAGAGAATTTTTGGAGTTTTGTTTGAATCGAGTACGTGCCAAAAGAAGCCCGGCTTGTTGGAGAATTGGTGCTGATATGCTGATAGTTTTGAAGCTGGAGAACGGAGAGGGCTTTGATAAGTAGCCTTTAACATAGTCAACGAGGGAGAGCTGTTTTGGGTCACAAGAAGACATCAGAGTGAGTGAAGCAAAAGGTCAGTCAATTTATGTGAAAGAGATTTTTATGTTCGGAAACAAAATTTTTGAGTAAAAAGCATATGAATTAAAATTCCAAGATTTCAAAAAGTAAATAGTAAATATAGGTAATCTTGCGAATACATAAATTTGTTTTGTTTAGTTTGTTTTACCAAAGTCATCGGGAACAAACCGATAAATTGTTTTTTTTTTGACTATAATAAATTTAAGTGGTAAAAATTTCATTCGGATATCTGTGTCCACAGGTTTTTAGATTCGATAGATTTCAGAGTATTGATTTTGATAAATAAAAGACAATTCTGTATTTTTATTTTAATATTTTGCTTTATTTCTTTTCCCTATTTTATCCCGATTAGGATCAACTAAGAGATACTGAACCCACGAGAGAAGATAAGTATAACGTGAGATAATTTGGATTTTTTTTAATAGTATAAAAAGGCACCCTGAGATTTTTTATTCAATTTTTATGTATGATTTGCGACAATTAAATAATTAATCAAATAAATAATAATTAATATAAAATTAATAAGAAGCAGATCATAACAATATAGTATAGTTTGTTCGTTTTGACTGAGTCGTATGCTTGTTTGAAGTCTACAAACACGTTGTGAATATTAATATCGTGTTCCCATGATTTGCTCAAGATCCGTTTGGCTGTAAATATTTGATACTCTCCAATAATATATTCTGCTAGCGGTTGGAGCCGCTGGTTTATAATATAAGTGAGGACTTTATATGCTGTACATAATAGAGAGATTCCACATTCCACCGTAGTTTTTGCATTGGAGTTTGTCTCCTTTTTTATAGATCGGGCATACTATACTTTTCTTCCAGTCGTCGCGTATTTTCTCTTGTTGCCATATGTCTTGGATGAGTGCGTGGATGTGACATGCTAGGTGGTCGCCACCTACCTTATACAGTTCTGCTGGTATTTCGTCATCTCCCGGAGCTTTATTGTTTTTCGGGGCCTTAATAGCTTCGAGAACTTCCTCTATAGTTGGAGCTTCTACTCCATTATCTACTTTATTCTCTTCTACGTAGTTCATACCCATTTCATCTTCCATGTCTACTTGTGTTCCAAGTAGGGTCTGAAAATAATGCTTCCAGGTTTCTGTGACTTTCTCTTGGTCACTGATTATTTGCCCACTTTCATCTTTACATAGAGTTGTTTGAGGTTTATACTCACTTCTTATAATTTTTAGGTATTCGTAAGCCCCTCTAATTCCGTTGTTTTTGAAAGTTTTCTTCCATTTTTTCTATTTGTCTATTTTCATAGGCTCTCTTTTTCTTTCTACATAACTTGTCTGCTTTGCGTCTTTCCGTAGATCAGGTAATGGTCTATAAATACCTAGGTCATGAGATTCGCATATGAAAACATAACCAAACTGTTGAGCTTCTCCGTGGTATTAGACTGACTTGGGAAGCCTTCGGCAAGTTGAACCATATTTTCAAATCGTCTGACAGACAAATATGCCTTAAAAGAAAAACCTTTAGTCAGTGTGTTTTGCCAGTGTTGACTAACGGAGCGGAAACGTTGACCATGACAAGGAGAACAGTGCAAAATATCTGTGTGCCTCAAAGCGATGGAGGGCGTGCTATGCTTGCTATATTGGACGTTTCATTACCAGACAAGATCCCAAACCGCCAGCTTCGACAAAGATTAGTAGTGGTTGATGCACTAAAGAGGATAGCAACATTGACATGGATTTGGCCAGGTCACGTAGCTCACTCAAATGACAGATAACAGATGGACAAAGCAGATACTGGAATGGAGATCAAAAGGTGATGCCTACCGAAGCATAGGTTGTCCACCAAAACGTTAGACTGATGATCTAAAACGTTGTCATAGGAATTGGATGCAAGAGGCACAAGATCGAAATAGATGGAAAATTATGAGGGAGATCCATGTCCAGCAGTGGACACGCGAAGATTGAATGATGAATGGTTACTTAAATAATTGGATCTATTCAAATCCATAGGAGCAAAGACATCCAAAACAAAATATCCTTAGCAGGAAAGGCTGCAACTACCGAATTCTATATAATCACAACCGTATTAAAACAAAAAAAAACAAAACCCTCGTTATTAATTTGAAAGACTAATGTCAAAGGATGTGCTACTTGGGATTAAAAGGAAAATTATTTAATTGCCAGGAAACTATGCTGAAAAATTGGTTCAATTATGTATTTAAACACTTAAGAAAATGTTAAAGTTCTTATAGTACTAGTTACATAAAATGTTAAAAGAACACATTGCAGTAACAAATTATTTATATTTCTTTTTGTAATACCAGTAAGTGTATAACTAAGGGATTGTTTACCCATTTTGGTCTTTTCTTGCTTATATCATAATATTTTATATTCTTGCACATATTCCACAGGTAGGTCTTCAATCCACACTTAAAAAAATCGTGATTACCACTGGCAAAGAGTCCAAGTAACCACTGTTACTATTGGTAACAGTTAAAAATCTTGCAAATAAATATTTTATGACGATGAATAATTATTCCATTTACCTATATTTTTACCAATAGAAATATATTATTATAGTATGTGTTAATGGTACCTAATTCAACTCAGCTCCAAACGGAGCCTATTAAAATAAACCTAGGAGTAAGACAAGGAGATACCATCTCGCCCAAGCTATTTAACCAAGCGCTAGAAGATGTGTTCAAACAACTACACAAGTATGGCTTGGGTATAAACATAAACGGGCAATATCTGAATCACTTACGATATGCTGATAATATTGTATTAATAACAGAAAGAAGTGAGGGACTACAAAGAATGATGGAAGAACTAGATAGAGAATCGACAAAGATAGGACTGAAGATGAATTACAGTAAAACAAATACCATGACCAATCAACAAGAAGAACTAATAAATACAGTGGCACAAACAAGAATAGAACAAGTAAACGAGTATATATATCTAGGACAAATCACTAGATTAAATAAAGAAAATCAGACCGAAGAAATAAAGAGAAAAATAAGATTGGCCTGGGCATCATTCGGAAAACTGTTTTATATTCTAAAGAACAGAAAATACCCGCAATATCTAAAAACAAGAGTCTTCAATCAATGTATACTCCCTGTTCTAATATATGGCTCTCAGACATGGACGTTTACAAAAAAATATATGGAAAAAATAGCAAAGACAGAAAGATCCATGGAAAGACAAATGCTGAAGATTAAACTATCAGACAGGAAAAGAAACGAATGGATCCGTAACAAAACAAAAGTGAAAGATGTCTCAACCCAAGTAGCAAAGCTTAAATGGAAGTTCACCGGACACACCCTACGGCAGAAGGATGAAAGATGGACTAAGACGATTATACATTGGAGACCGTGGAACCACAAACGAAAAAGGGGAAGGCCACAAATGCGATGGTCAGATGACCTGAAGAAGCACACTGGGTCAAAATGGATGCAAATTGCCCAAGATAGAGAGGCATGGAAGAAGGAAGAGGAGGCCTATATCCAAGGATGGATGATTAGGGCTGATTAGATAGATAGATTTACCAGTTTCATTTGTGGTCACAATCGCTGTCGCTCGGGACCGGTTAGCGTCTGACAATTTTGAAGAAGCGACGGCATAAGCGCCCTGTGTATATCAGTAGCCCTGTTACCAGATTTAAATTTGGTTACAGTACCTATAAAAAGTGTGCTTGCAGTTAACCATGGATGAGTGTCGCTGCGTAATCGATCAGCTACTTGAAAAGTAATTCTCCTTGTATAATTTTGAAGAAAAAAATGAGATTATTGAAAATGAAAGACCTATTTTAAACAATTTAAAAAAATAATCAAAAAAAGTAGTTCCAAATTTTAAATTTAGTTGGTATAGTGAAAATCCTTGGTTATGTGGTTGCAAGAAAAATAGACTGTATTGTTGGCCATGTCTTCTGGTTTCTACAGAAAAATGGGTGGACCAGGTTCACGATTTAAATAGTTTTAGAGTTTTAAAAAGGAGACATGAAATTTCTCCGTTACCTACATGTAAGATGTATACCCAATTTGATTCAGTTTGGCAAAACAAGAATCGAAAGTTCTGTTAACCAAGCTTTTAAAGCAAATATTGCTAAACATAATGAGTTTGTTAAAAAAATAGACAGGTATATCCTTAGCACACTTATAATAGATACAGTATGTTTTTTGGCCAAACAAGAATTAACGTTTCGTGGTCATTTTGAGGGCGACGAATCTGACAATCGAGGCAATAGGGATGTTCACAAAAAATTAAAAAGTCATTTCAAACATGTAAAACGATTAAGAAACACCCTAGGAATAATTTTCCAAAATTTCAACAAAATTGAAAAAGCCTTTCTATAAAAAATCTTTATTAGAAATCTAGCATTATTTTAAATTTCAAGAACGCTTCTCTATTGGCCTGACGTCACTAGTTGCATACCCCAAGCGCGCGCCATTCTCATAGTGTTACTGTTTACCTGTTTGACGTTTCAGGTCATTTTATTTTGTTCTCTTCTTGTTTTATCAGGGTTAAAGTGTCGTTTTATAGTGAATTTGTTTAGTTCAATAAAAATGATTAGTTCAAATAAACAAATAAAATGGAAGAAGGTTTTCAGAAAGCCGATTCGTATAAACTACCGACTGTAGTGTAGATGTAACAATGGTGTATGATTTATTGGCATCTTGTGAAAAAATAAATCTACCACAGCTTTACTGAGTGTATATTCCATATAATTTTCCATGTCTTCTTTAAGCTAAAAAAATAAATGCTTAATACTCCACAAAAAAAAATAGAGAAAGTTGTATGCATGCATTGTACGCATGCATATTGTATACATACATTGGCTCGTTATTACTTTACCTTGGTTAGGTGTATTAAAAATATTTTTATTCTTCTTCATGTGCCTTGTCCGTTGTGGACGTTGGCTATCATCATGGCAATTTTAATTTCATTTGAGGCGTTTCTGAATAACTCAATCGATTTTTGTCCAAATCATTGGCGTAAGTTTTTAAGTCATGAGTGTCTTTTCTTCCGGGTCCGCGTTTGCTCTCTATTTTACCTTGCGTTATCAGTTGGAGTATACGATATTTATCATGCCTCATGATATGACCGAAATATTTAAGATTTCGTTTCTTAATTGTAAAAGAGATTTCTTTTTGTTTTCCCATTCGACGCAATACCTGTACGTTGGTGTGGGTCGCCTAGGATATTGAGGATACGTGGGTACACCCACATCTCGAATGCCTCTAGCTTTTTCATTAATGTTTCCATTATTGTCCAGGCCTCTGCGCCATATAGCAAGACCGGAAATAATAACATTTTAGCAGCCGCATTTTTAGTGGGAGAGATATTATGTCGCAATGGGTGAAAATATTTCTCATGCATGTTGTTAAATGTTGCTATGTCCTTTTCAACTCTAGATCTTATTTCGGTTGTTTCGTATTTCGAGTTGACAACTGTTCCAAGGTAAAAAATATTTTTGAACTCGGGTATTATACATTTTCATTTCAACCAATCTTTTCACTAAATTATTAATGATTTTAATATAATATAAAGTCATACCTACATCCACATGTAGTTATTTCAAGGTTTACTTTTACTGTATGTAAACTTTACTGTATAAATTTGAGGTCCCGAAACTTTTTCATTTACTCTTTAAGGGGGTAGGTGCAAAATCTTGGTCCAATGCTATTTAAATTCATTCATTTTTTTCGAATCCTGAGAAAACTAATAATAAGTATTTTTGAAAAATGTAAATGCAGAAAGAACAATTACATTATTACTAAGGGCCGAAAGTCTCTGGAAAACTTCTATAATGTTTATTTTATTAAGTTAGTTCTTTAAGTTAGTTATTTTAAGTTCTAGCTGCAACAAACCATTTCTTTTTCTGTTTTAAATTGGCTGGAACGGTAATAAAAATCTTGTCAGAACTGTTTTTTGATGTATTTACACACCCAGGAACAAAACACCACTTATTTGGCTTTATTTTTAATAATTAAATACGTAAAAAACTGCGCACATTCAAATACACTGAGTAAATAAGTATACAAAACTAGTCATCGATCAAAGACGTTACGACTGCTGACGTCACAGACCGTAGCCTCGCTGCAGGGTACCGTTTTTCTAGCCTCCAAGAAAACCAACATTATGAACTCATTTATCTTAAAAAATATACATTTTTAAACAGTTTTATGATTGTTACTTTTTTATATACCTTGTAATCTATTGAATTTAACTATATTTAAAAATTAATGAACATCCCTATTACAGGGAATTGTTAACGATAATTGCCAGAAAAGATCAAAAAATTTGCCAACATCTAGAAACATTTTTCGAGAGTTTCAAGTGATATACAAAATGATATTATTGAAGCTTAGAGTTTCACGATATTCGATAAAAATATCGATATTGTATTGATATCGTATCGAAAACCAATACGATACCGATACAATACATACACTAACAATATTAATGTCGATAAGATACTCATTATCTGAAATCAATACAATACTCTTGTATTATCGATACGCTTGCCTCGATATTATTGAAAATATCTATATCGAGAACAAAAAAAAAATAAAACGCCACAGTTGTTTGATTATATTTTGTGGAATAGGTATTTAGATCATAATTATTTATTACATAAAAGTATAAGTGATCTGCAACCCAAGCATCAGCTGTTATAATATTTTACACTTTAGTGCCTGAACTTGAAACTCTTGAGAGTGAGTAAATGACTGTTATGATTACACTGTTTATATCATGTGACATTTGTGGCAATATTATGGAAGTGAGTGATGATGACGCAAAAATAATTTTTAAAAAATTGTGGGCGTACTGGGAAAATCCACTAACTCACAAAAGTAAAGTTTTGAGAAAAACGCATTTAAACATTATTATACTTATGGCTTACCTCTTAAAAATCGAGTACACTGGCTGTTCAAATTTTGGTACCTTGATATGATTTTGAAGGATGTTAACCACAGGTGGGGTGCACATACATGTACATAAAGATATTTGAAAAAACATTATTTTATTCATGAAAAAAAAAAAGTGGAGTTAGTTGATTTTCTGTGTCATTGAATGTACCGATTTAAGCACGGTGGAGGACGAATTTGGAGATATACGGTTTTTCCTGTTAACATATTGATGTTTGTGGATTGAATAGTATTAAAATGTGAAAATTGAAAAAAATGGAGTTAGTGGATTTTTTCAGTATGCCCACGAAATACTGAATTGCGATTTATTTCGAATATCCGTGGATTTCCCTATATTTTCAAAAGTAGTTTTTAAACAATACAGAATTAACAAGTATTGTCGACTTTTAAAGAAGCATTCAGCCATATTTAATCTTTATAAGAATATACATATAAGTTATAAGAAATATTCGTAATATTTTTAGAATAATGTCCATTTGCCAGGCATGCAAATGTGGGCATAAAGAGCCTACACAGCTCAGATGTATAATCCTTTTTATGTCGATATTTTATCGAGTATTGTATCGATATCGTATCGAAATCAATATCAATACGATATTTTTATAAAAAAGTATTGCCGATATCGATACTCGATACGATACTTCATTAACATAACCAATACAATACTCAATACTTAAAAAGTATCGATATTGTATCGTATCGTCAAGCTCTATTGAAGCTATATAGGTATATGTTTAGCCATATCTTCATTTTTTTAAATAAGATTTTTTGCATCTGGTTTTGGTAACACTTTAGAAAAAGTAAAATTTAATAAAAAAATTTTGTCCTGGTAAAAGGTATATTAGTTTAAAAAGCCCCTATAGTGCTACAAACATAGAAACACAAAGAAATACAAAGGTTGAAACCTTTTAAAAATAGACTTAGAGTCTCATATAAATGTAAACATCGTAAAATCCAAAGGATGGATAAAATTCCTATGGATGTGGCTTTAGGGCAACATATGACCTTTTAGAAAAAGTCACGCGTCGCCACTGGTGATTACCTCCCTCGTGAGACTTCGTTTATTCAGTTGTTCATGTCAAGTCGGACAACTTTTCTAATACGAAAAATTTTCGGAAGGGGAACAGAGAGAAAATTCATGAAATCGAAATAGTGTCTAGCTCAATGTTTTCGTAGCGTCAGCCACTGATTCCTACACTCATGTTTTGCTTCGATATTAGATTAGTATCAACTTGTTTAAATAAAATTAATAGTCTTGTTGTTGACAACAAATACGAGTCTAAAATTCCACGACCTCAGGTACACTTTTTTCGGAAAATCCACATGTAATACAGAAATAGATGTACGGATGTTCTGTTACTAACAGATACATTGGCGCCTGTTGTTTGTTAACTTTCTTGAATAATTCTAGACAGTGGAATACATAAATTTGATCAAAATTACCATTTATATCAAACTATATCAAAATCATATATTGTTTGTTAACTTTCTTGAATAATTCTAGACAGTGGAATACATAAATTTTATCAAAATTACCATTTATATCAAACTATATCAAAATTTTGATGTAATGGACATCGTTCGGTTTATAAACTATTTTATGAAGTTTTAACAGTTCAGATCTTCACAATAAAATATTGTAAAACTTGTTATTTATATTATTCAGATTTAGCCATACATCACACTCCCTCCCAGGGCTGCTTTATCCATTAGGCAATATAGACAGTTACTTAGGGCGGCAAATTATGATAGGGCGGCAAATTTTTCCTAACACTATTCATTCAAAAAGGACAGACGTCGTAAATTTAGTGATTGTTGGGCCGTCGGCAGCACCGCAAAGGCGGCGGGAGCACTGTTCTATAATTTTTTAAACAGAATCCTTTTGGGTTATTCGTGGTTGAAAATTTGCAATTTTCATTGAAAAATATCGCCTTTTCGGACGGTTTTTTGCGAATACCTTAAAAATTATACATCTAACAAAAAAACTATATGTTTATATGCATCTAACGAAAGAAACGAAAAATACAATTTTTGTAGCTTATTAAAAATCAAAGAGATTCGTTCCTTAATAAGTCTTCTAGTGATAACATAAAAAGAGATATGGTAGGTGAAAAGAAATTTTTTTGTGCATGCTCAAATGGGCAGGCCCGCGCCGTCCATAAGGGCGAAGGGGGGCGGAGCCCCCCGGCGCCGCATTCAAAAGGCGCCAGTAGGAGCCGAAAAAAATTTTTTACAATACCGAAATTACCAGAAATATTAGTAATATTTTATTATCTTGTAAAATTTAAAACTTACCAATCGTAGGTAGGTATAAAAATGGCAGTAAGTATTACTTTGATCCCATAATTGTACGAACCCTTATTTCTCTTATTAAACTGAACCATATAGTTGTCCTCTGTTGGTGTAATCGTTGTTTTTTGTAAATATTTATAGTATTCATAATAATTTATCGGTAGGTATATTACTTTCCTAAACACATAACAAATACTTTGTAGGTATTCGCTCCGTGCATGACTGACGCAACACCTAGCTTCACCAGGACCTCGATTTTTGACCTTTCGCTTCGTTATCGATCATTCGCTATCTGTACACTAAACAGATACGATGCGAATACGTTTGATAACGAAGCGAAGGGTCAAAAATCAAAGTCCTGACCTTTTTAGATCTCACAAATTGACGTTAAGCATATGATCAATAGATAACATTTATTTATTTGTTATACCAACAATGCCAATGACATTACAAAGATAGCTCCAATAATGTCATTTTCGCCACTACTCACGCTGGCATCGTTTCAAGGTACCCCTACCATGGTCACGCACGGAGCTAATACCGAATACCGATTCTAGTCCATTCACTCACAATAAAATATTGCAAAACTTCAGAATTTTAAAGAACCGCTTGGCTTGACATGAAGTTTGGCGTACACATAGCTAACCTGCCAAATAAAAAAGTGATATTGTGCTGATGTGTGCTTTTGCCCTAGGGGTGAGTTTCACCCCTTATCGGGTGTGAAAAAGTATACGTTTAAAACAAGTCCGGAAATTAATAAACTGACAAATTCTAAGTAACTTTTGTTGTATAGAGTTTTTTTCAATAGTCAATACTTTTCGAGTTATTTGCGAGTGCATATATGTCCATTTTTCAACAAACAAAAACACGTTTAGAAACCCACGAAAAGCACTTTTCGGGGAAAACTTATTATAACTTGTTTATTTTTGTTTTTTAAAAAAGTTTCTACCATTAAAGTAAGCAAGTTTCACTCAAAATAAAGTCGGTCCCTTTTTTTGGAAAAAAAAAATCGTGAAAATCATCCCCTAATTATTAGAATCCTAAATGAAATTAACCGTTACCGCTTCACAAGTTACTTTACTTATGTATTATTTCTATATTCGTGCCCTTATAAATCCATCCCTAGCTGTATTTTCACATACAGCAACTGACGCTTCGTTACTAATTTGATGCACCTTTCCACTGCTTGCGTGTGGCATGGATATTTTAGAATTTCAATTTCAGCTGGAACATCTAAAATCATTTCTTCTAGTTCTTCATTGGAAATACATTTTGTCAGGGGAGGTTCTGTTATTGTTGTCGACTGCCAGTCAATCATATCGATGTAGTCTTCAGCATAAAAATTTAAAGATGGCAATTTGAATTCCCGTATTTCTTGTTGGTTTGCTGTTTTCCTACACTTCAATAATCTTCTAAGGCCTAATTCTCTCCCTCTTTTGCGACTATCAGCCAACATAGCCAATAATACATTTTCAGGATGACCGAAATAGCCATTCCTTTGAATTACTGTGTCTATGATTTTTCTCAAATCTTCTGGTAAAAATCTTGATTTTTCAATCATACCAAATAGATGCTTGCTCCCGTGTCGACATGATGGTTGCATTTTGATTGCAAACCATGTGGTGGCATATACTTTCATGCCATATTCTGTTAGAATAGTTAAATTTTGTGATGGTTTCGCTGTGGAGACATATAATCGTAAAATCCGGTTTGCGGTCGTGAGCCATCTGGAATGAGCCATTTTCCTGGGGTTCCTTTTCGACAAGTTCAAAGAGATGTTACCTTTTGAAATGGCATTACAAATTTCATATACATAAGTATTGTTGGTCGGTGCTAATAAGTTGATCAGCACTAATTTCAGGCAAAGTAATTTCTATCCTTTTAAAATTTGTAGGTTGTAAGGTTTCACATTTTTCTAATTGCTTTCCTATCTCACCACGAAATCCTTTTGGGCCAGTTGTTTTTCCGTCCAAATGTTGCACCAAATGTCTTAAAGGTAGTTCGTTTGCGTTCAATAGGCAAACAAACCATTGTAGGGATCGATTTAGCGAAAGCTCAAGCTGTCTAATAATTCCATTTTTATTACCAGTATTTACTGCTGTACCATCACAACCTATAGCCTGCAAATTTGAAACGTCAAAATTATGCTCCAAAAATTCTAGAATGCTCTTCTTTATACTTTGCGAATTGCCAGATGCAGGAGTCAAATGACCAATATATTTGGATCCTGGTTCTGAAACTAGGACTATATGCCCCTCAATCTTCGTTTTCTATGACAAACTTCCTTCTTCACTAGTTTGAACTAACGTTTGGTCTTTTCTTCCATCAAAATATATTCCATATACCAATTCAGAACCGTCTTCTTTATCTTTTCTCTTGAGCTCAAATCGAGCTTTTGCCCTTTCTCTACGAATTTTGCTGCGGTCGACAATTTTTGATGAATCTTCTGTAGTAATTATTCCTATATCTTTTAACGCTGCACTAACAAGAATTGCTGCCGTCCTATGTGAAACACCCGTTCTGTCACATGCCTGTGCTACACTTGGTAGTTTTATTCTCATCTAAGAAGTTGAAGGAGTATCGACCCTGTCTTCTAATTTAATGACATTTTCTTCTGATGAACTGTTGTTTGAAGTCTCTTCTTCTAGATTAGATGACACTGACTGGTATGCTCTGCCAATTAAAGATTCTTTGTATTGATCATCATATTCATCATGACTGATTCTCCTTTCCTCGGTTTTACTTTTACGCTTCCATATCTTTTCGAGTACTTTTGTAGTTTTTTGATCAACTCTACCGATTACCATTTTACGCGAAGTTCTTTGGTCGGTTAGAAATTCACGTTCAAGTACAGGCACTTTTATTGTACAAGAACAGCTTAAAAAGTCTTTACATTTGCATAAAGATATATCAAAGAGTTTCTTCTCGGCCAATTCTCTAAATAAAATAACCTGTTTTGAATTATTAAGTTTACCGTCCTTTTTTAGCCGTTTCATTATGTTACGATATTTACCGTGGTATTCTCGAATTTTATGTAATATTTGTTGGTCTGATACAACACAAATGGAAATTTTCTGCCACAAGTTTTTCAAGTCTTTTGATCAAACGGGAACAGACATCATCAGCGAAACTAGGTCTTTGTTTACTTTGTTGTACAACAATTTCTTGTCGACGATATAAGTAACATTTAATAATATCCGCGTAGGTCGGCAACACATTGTTCTTAAATGGTTTTGGTACACCAAACACAGGGCACAATGAATCACGTCGCGTAAAAGACATTTTTTACATACGTTAACTGCTCTAATGCTGCCAAACAACTAAAATATTTCAACAACATAAATCAGCGGGGGCAGACGATAGGGGAAGGGCGGGCAAAATGGGGTACTTAAGGTTTAAATTGGGATTTAAAAAAAATCTGTAACTTTTAAGGTCTTAAAATAAGACAAATCATTGTTATAGTAGTAACTATTTATTTTGAGCGTAACTTGTTTACTTTTGATGCTAATTTTTTTTAACAAAAATTAGCATTTTTTAAATACTTTAAAAAAGTTAAAATGAGTTTTTCCCAAAAAAGTGCTTCGTTTTTTGGTTATGGCACGTTAAAATATTCGATTTGGAATTTAACGAATATGAACCAATTTTTCATTAGCTATAACTCTGCTTCTACTGGGTATAGTGACCTAATATAGGGTGAGGCAGATAACTGGCCTATTAGAAATATCTCGAGAACTAAAGGCAACCGAATCATGAAAATTGGAATAAAGGGGTTTTGAAGAATGATCTATTAAATGAAAATATTTGCATCTCTTTGCAACTTAGTTTTTTTAAATAGGAATATTTTTACGTTCTTTGATTCTCTTCGATGTCTTCTTCCTTAAAATATAAGGTTTTGTAATATTATACAGGGTATTTTAAAAGATAATTACGTTTTTCTATTAATTTCGTAGCAATATTCACACCCTGTAGAATTGTAGTAGTTTGACACCTAAAACTCTACTTACGTTCAAATGATTTTTAATATACTCTACTATTGTTAAGAATCATTAGTATAGCTAAATTTTTAATTTTATTATACAGGGTTGGTCGAAACTCGGAATGAGTATTTTCTGAGTTTTCTTAAATGGAACACTCTGTATTTTTGTATTGTAGTGAAATGATATTTTATAGTACTTTTTTATTTCTTAAGCATTCCCTATACCTAACTGCTTTAATTTGTGAGTTATTGGTGATTCAAGCTAAACATTAATTGCAACAAAAAATACGTAAAATTTTATTAGGTTGACCGTAAAAATACTCAATCCCAAATAATTTTTCAGAAATAAATACATATTAATCCAGACTGGTCCTTAAAATTATCAATAATGGTTTAGCTATCAAAATACCTACCTAGTTAAGGGAGCGTTCAAGTATTACGTAACGCAGTTTGGGGGGGAGGGGGGGTCTTGTAAAACGTTACGGCGCGTTACATGGGGGGAGGGGGGTTCGAATAGCGCGTTACGTAACATTATTTTTTTTAAATTAGTAAATCCTTTATAAAAGGTATCTATTTTAAGGTAAATATATACCTTTTATAAAGGATTTACTATTTTTTGTATTACATGGCATACAGCCAACTACAGGAAAACTTTTTCCTTGTGGATTCTTTTTTAACTTAAATGAAAAAAAACTACGGAATTTCTTTTATGTTTTACATAGACCCCTGAATTGTATTATGTTGCACCCTCACGCTCCGGTCATGTTCCGACAACAGGACAATAATTAATAGTACCTATTCAAGTGAAAAAATCTTAAATTTGTAACACAGATGAAGCACAGTAACATCTGTTTCCAACAATTAGATGGACCTGTCTCCACAACAGGTATTCATTAATGTTTTAAATACGGAAATTTTCAAATTATTTAAAAATGTCTTTAAATAAAAAGCATTAAATACAAAACCCACTATATTGATACTTAGTTTAGAAAATTGATAGATATTTAAAAAAATAGTACCCTTATTTAAAGTGTGATTTCAAAATTTCAAGTGAATTTCAAAATTTCACCTTGCATTATTCATAATAGACCCTACATAATACACATTTTTTAGATGAGGTTGTTAAGCAGCTTCTAAAAACAAAAATATACATGGTGTTTAATTAAAATTAAAGATAATGGACTATGCTAGACTTGAGTGAATCACCCTGTATATTCAAATTTATGTTTAAATAGTCCATAGTTGAATTTAAAAGTTGACGTATCCTAGCGTTTTTATAATTTTCTAAAATAATGACACATGACAAAAACAATTTTATTCCATAAGTGGTTTCCATACATTATAATTTTAAATGATCACCCTGTATTATTCATAAAGACCATAAATTCAGATTGTTAAGCAGCTTTTAAACATATAAAAATATACAGGGTGTTAAAAAATAAAGCTTATGGACTACGGTAGTCTTGCATGAATCACCCTGTACATTTAAATTTATGTTTTTATATATGAAAATCTACGGGTTCAGCGTTTTTTAAAATTGATTAAAACATGGACAGAAATAATTTTATTCCATAAGTGCCTTCTTATATATACAGAGTGTTTCAGAAAAAGGTAACACGATCTCTAAGATATGTGAAAAACTGAAAAATAATTGGGGTTTGCTTAGTATAAAATTTTTGTAACGGCATGCGTTTTCACGATACAGGACGTTGAAGAACAAAAAGTTTTACACATTTTTTTCAATATTTTTCCGAAACTACTGGCAGCATCGTATAATATTTGTTATACAAAAATTTTTACTAAGCAAAATAAAATATTGAAATAATAAATATGTTATTTTATTTTAAGTTTTTATTAAAGAAGATCAAATAGAAGAATGCATGAGAAGAACAATAAAGGATGAAGCCTAAAATGTATGTAAGGATGGGGCCAAGCAGGGAAAATGTAAATGTAAATGTAAAATTAGTAATAAAAGATTATTATTCTAAGTTTTGGACATATTTCATGTCATGGGACATGAAATTACGATTGGCAGAGATAACCAGACACATGAACTAAAAAGAAGAATCGTTCTTGGGTGGGCAGCATTTGGAAAACTGAGAGAAACTTTTAAGAGTGAGTTGTTCATATGCCTAAAGAGAAAGGTATTGATCAGTGCGTCCTCCCAGTCTTGACGTACGGATCAGAAACACTTACCTTACCTAAAGCCTCGGCTACCAAACTAAGAGTAACGCAGAGAAGAATGGAGCGGTCAATGTTAGGAATAACTCTGCGAGACAAAATCAGAAACGAAGAAATCAGGAGAAGAACAAAGGTGACTGACGCCATCAAAAGGATAGCTAACTTGAAGTGGAGATGGGCAGGACACATAGCGAGAATGACACATGGGCGATGGACAAAAAGGTTATTGGAATGGAGGCCAAGAGAAGACAAGAGAAGCGCCGGTTGACCGCCTACAAGATGGACAGACGACGTAAGAAAGTTAAATAAAAACTGGATGAGAGCGGCGCAGGATAGACGTGGTTGGAAATGAGGGGAGGAGGCGTATGTTCAGCAGTAGACTTTTGAGGCTGGATGATGATTGTAAGTTTTTATTATTAAATCAAATGCGATTAAAATAATAATTCCGGTACTTTTCGCAACCTAGTTTTCCATTTAGGTTCAAATGGTGACTTGGGTGTTACGTAACGTTTAGGTAGGGGGAGGGGGGGTACATAAAAACGTTACGGTGCGTTACATGGGGGGGAGGGGGTCAAAAATCTTCAAAAATTGCGTTACGTAATACTTGAACGCTCCCTAAGATTGTTGGTGCGATTAACAATTAAGCACAAATTAAAGCAGTTAGGTATAGGGAATGCTTAAGAAATAAGAAAGTACCATAAAATATTATTTCATTACAATACTAAAATACAGGGTGTTCCATTTAAGAAAACTCAGAAAATACTCATTGCTAGTTTCGACCAACCCTGTATACTAAAATTAAAAATTTAGCTATACTAATGATTCTTAACAATAGTAGAGTATATTAAAAATAATTTGAACGTAAGTAGAGTTTTAGATGTCAAACTACTACAATTCTACAGGGTGTGAATATTACTACGAAATTAATAAAAAAACGTAATTATCTTTTAAAATACCCTGTATAATATTACAAAACCTCATATTTTAAGAGAGAAGACATCGAAATGAATCCAAAAATGTAAAAAGATACAGGGTGTTCCATTTTAAAAAACAAAGTTATAAGCAACTTCCGGTATAACCGGAAGTTGCTTAGAGATGAAAATATTTTCATTAAATAGATCATCCTTCAAAACCCCTTTATTCCAATTTTCATGATTCTGTTGCCTTTAGTTCTCGAGATATTTCTAATAGGCCAGTTATCTGCCTCACCCTGTATACACCATGTTTTTCACTTTTTACGTGCTATAATTTTGATGGGATTTTTTTTTCGACCAAATACTTACTGTTTGAGTTATTTGCGAAAAACCGTCTGAAAACGTGATTATTTTGTAAAAAAAAATAACATATTCACTCGCAAATAACTGGAAAAGTATTAACTTGGTGAAAAAACTTTATAGAGCAAAAGTTGCTTAGAATTAGTCGTTTTATCCATTTCCGGACTTATTTGGAACATATATTTTTCACTCCCAGAATGGGACGAAACTCACCCCTACGGCAAAAACACATATCGGCACAATATCACTTTTTTTCTTTGACTTGTTAGCTATGTGTATGCCAAATTGCATGCCAATCCAAGCGGTTGTTTAAAATTTAGAGGTTTTGCAATATTTTACCTTTAAAGAACGTACTATCAAATCAAACTGGACAATAGGTACAGGTTTGAAATAGTATATTACTTTATGAGGCGGAGAAGCATGACTTTTCTTGACGCGCCCGATATTACGCGCCGAACGAAGTGAGGCGCGTAATAGAGGGCAAGTCAAGAAAAGTCGCTTCTTTGCCGAATAAAGTATACTATTTTTTCTTCAAACGTAGCAATTTTCAACCATAAATAGTACAATTCATACGCTATTTTTACTCGAAATTAACTGTGACAACTATCAAAGTCGTCTAGATGTTAGAAATTAAAATAATTAAGTCGTCGGTGGGATTTGCGTCTCCCTGGTTACAGTTGTTTGACAGTTGTTTGCAATTATTAAAGACAGCTTATTGTTGTTGCAACCGCAAGCGCAAATTTAGTGCGGAAATGGAAAACCTAAACGAAATTGAGTCCGCGGCTAATGATGCAGTAGCACGTTTGGGGCCCTCCAAGTCCGGAATAAAGTATCGGTTAGCGTACAAGCACTTCCAAGAGTGGTGCGATACAAGAGGAGTACGGCAAGTTACCGAAGACGTTTTACTGGCATATTTTAATATAATGGAAAAAGAAAATAAATGGAAATCTTCTACAATGTGGTCACGATGCTCTATGATAAAATCCGAGTTAGTTATTAGAAAAAATGTGGATATAAGCAAATTTTTAAAGTTACGTGCCTTTCTGAAAAAGACAAGCGAAGGATATACTGCAAAGAAGTCTAAAGTTTTCACTAAAGACGAGTTTGATAAATTTTTGTTTGAAGCGCCAGATAAGTTGTATTTAGGATTAAAGGTAAAAAAAATTATATTGCAAAGCATGTAGTATACTCTACTAAATTATAAAAATATTTCAGATTGTTTTGTTAATTGGGGTTACCGGCACCTGTCGATGCGACGAAATGGTAAAAATGAAGACTGTGGACATTGAGGATAAAGAAAATGTAATAATTATCAAAATCCCAGACAGTAAAACACGACAAATTAGATCTTTTACGATAATTGGTCAAAACTACATTAAACTGTATAAAAAGTATGCATCACTGCGGCCTGAAAATTTCACAGAAAACCGATTTTTTATCCAGTACCAAAATGGAAAGTGTTACCGAAGCGTCATGGGAATAAATTCGATCAGCGCAGTAGCCCAAAAAGTAGCTAGTTATTTAAATTTAAACGATGCAAGCGCATACACGGGTCACTCTTTACGACGAACTTCAGCAACACTTTTAATTGATGGAGGCGGAAATCTAGAATGCCTCAAACGACATGGGGGCTGGAAATCAAGCACGGTTGCCGAAGGATATATAGAGGATTCAATAAGAAATAAGAACGATAATGCTCAAAAAATTTTAAACCCTCATGATTCGCCAACATCGGGAATGATTGCTGAAAGTTGTGCTCGACCATCAGTATCATCAACAATTACCAATGCGTATCAAGAGTCGGGAACATTTTTGCACGGTTTCAATTTTGAAAATGCCTCATTAACTAATTGTACTTTTAATATTACTATAAATAAAAATGATGTTTAATTGTTGTTAATGACATTTGTATTGTTGCTTTGTGACATGTTTCATATTGTTGCCATGACAACATTTTTCCCTCCGCCGTAAAGAAATGGGAAAAATAAACTGCTGCCGGCGGAGACATCAAACTTTGACAGGATCAAGTTAGATAAGTAATGTCATCATTATTTGACGTTTGAAGAAAAAATAATTTATTTAGTAGATATACCTACTAATAAATATGTACATATAAGTTTTCCAAGATAGTATATTAAATAAAATTATTTTAAGTTTACTGTTTTCCATAATTTTCGGTATAAATAGATATCTACTGGAATTTACACATATTATTTTTGTTAGGTTCATCATTCAAATAATTTATACCAACTTAAAAACAAACTTTATTTTACATTAGATTATATTACAACTATTTCTTAAGTAATTTAACCAAAACAAATACATATGCATGATAATTTTATTTTTCTGAATTAGTATTTATTTATTTACTATGTGGTTTTGCCAATGAATCACCAAAATCTAATATAACAATATATAGGATGTCCCAAAAGCAGCGGGACAGTCTAATATCTCACGAAATATACCTCGGATCAAAAAAAGGAAAAATACGTTTATCTACTCTATGTCATATTCTGTATAAGTTTTTAGTTGATGAAAACTGTCATTTGTTTAAAGTGTGAGTGAAGTAACAATGTATTTTAAATGGGATTTACTTTTTCGCACACTTTCAATGGGTTTTTTCGGCACACTTTCATATAATCAAATATCCTTAAACTTCGGGTTGTCATGGTGATGACAATATGAGTAATGACTTACAACAAAATTTTTGACAGTTTTGTGGTTTGAAAGTAGTTAGGATTTTTAAATGTCAAAGTTCTAAAAATTGTAGAATAGAAATGAATTCCAGTGACGAAGAGTTACAGTTTTTTTATTTGTTTATCGTAGATAAAATATTTTATGAAACTGTGCGTGAAGTACTTTTTGCGAACTTGAGGCGATGTATAGCACTCGCTCCGTTGTCGCTCGTGCTCTAAAAATCGCGTGCGTTCGCAAAAAGCATACTTCACGAACTGTTTCATAAATAACTATTTTAATATTTTTCAAAAATCTATCGAATGACACCAACAACGACACCCCTGGATATGGGGGGGAGGACTTTAAAATCTTAAATAAAATAAGTAACCTTTATTCGAGACATTTTTTCGAATTGTGGATAGATGGCGATATAATCGGAAAAAACTATTTATCCTAATACCCTACGTAAATTATAGAAACGGTCTAATATCTCGAGAAATACACTTCCAAATGAAAAACCAAAAAACAAGTATTTAAGATTTTTAAAACCTACGAATAAAACTAAACACGACCCCCCCCCTCCACTCCACCCTTCCATGGAGGTGGGGTGGGGGTTCCTTCAAAATCTTAAATAACAACCCCCATTTTTTATTGAAGATTTGAAGACCTTCGTACTAGATAAAATTGAACTGAGGATTCCAGTAATAATACCATATTACATAGATATTGTTGTATTCAGAAAACCAAAGTGATTAATGATATCGAAAAAATGGTAAATCTGGTAACGTTGCAAGCATCAAATTTTAAATCTTTTTATTGCAGAACAGGCTTGCGTACAATTCGGACCATCCATTTAAGAGATAATTAATTTTACAGAATTTTGCTCCATTCTGTAGGTACCTGTATATATTACCAGAGAACGGTAGTTCTCGACAGTGGCGCACACCCACACCCCCCGATACGCGACACTATACGAGCATATACACGAAATTTTCGGTTTTCTAAATCTGACTGAATTGAAAATTGGGCCAACTCCCATCTTAAAGTTCAGGGAAAGACTCGCCCATTCATATGTCAACCATCCATTTCGGTCCAAGGGTGTGGATTTTACGGCCCTTCCTATTTAGGGTCTGTTTTTCGTTCTCGTCCCCAAAACTCCCAAAAACTTCCAAAATTTAAGTCCGACCTTTGCGGCTTCTAATAGTACCTTTCCAACGCATGTCTAATTTTGAAAATCGGTTATACCATTCAAAAGTTACCGAGCTAAGAAATATGACTCAATTTCTATTTAAAAAAGGGAAAATGTTTGTGGATATGTATGTATGTATAATGTATGTATGTATGTATGTATGCATGTATGTATGTATGTATGTATGTATGTATGTGGAAAAGTTAAACCGATCTGATTTTTTTTCTGTGTTTGAAGAGGGAGTCAGGGCCGATTCAGAACCGGTGTAGTTTGTGACTTTTGACCACCCATAAGCCAGCTATATAGGACTTGGTAGGTACAAAATGGCATATTTTTTGGGGGTATATATCTTCGGTTCAAAAAGAGACAGGAGAACCGCAAATACACCAAATCAATAGTGTTGAGCTAAGCTTTCAAATGGTGTGTAAGCCGTCAAGATCAGACATACACACGGCTCAGTATAGCCGAAAAGCTGAAAAACTAAACTTTGAAAATTTTTGTTTTTCGACAATTACTCAAAATTTCAACCTATTAATTACGTCAATAACTGAGCGTTTGTAGAAGGACTCTAGATGAATCTAACGATGTATACTTTATATCCGGGAAAATTCGAATTTTTAAGTTATAGGCTTCATATGGATGATAAAATCTATTATCTATGGGAAAAACGGTTTTTCAAGCTCAATAATTTCTGCAATAGCTTCAGTTATCATACTTGACCTTAGATGCATCAAATACTACTTGTCAATACGTTTCAAACTCATATTAAGTGATCAAAATCGGTTAAGCCGTTTAGAAGTTATTAAGCTACAAAAGTATAGTCCAATTAACGATTATTCCCGAAATGGTTTATGTAGTTGTAGTGATTACGACGCTAAATTTGATCTGGCAACGGACAATCCGAGTTTATTTACCTGCCATCCCAATATTATTTTTTTCAATCTATTTCGAATAGAAAAAAAATCTAGTGTACATTCGATGGACACTAGATCCTTTGGGAGGTAATGCGACAAAGGCGACCATTTATAAAGCTTAACGTGTAATCTAGAAACATTGCATTCAACTTCATACATTAAATTTATAAATAACTTTGAAAAACTCTTGATACAAGAATAAAAAACCGCTAAACGCCGTAAAAATGAGTGGCGCATACAATATTCCAGCTACAAAAGATCTGATATGAATATTTCGTGGCGCGAAAATGTAATTTCATTTTGATGGAAAACAAAATTATACTTTTATTTTAAAAGATTTTTCCATAATATTTGCTAAATTTGAAGTAAACGACAAATTTGAAGTAATTTGAACAAAAGAGTTTAAAAATTCAAACTGTATCAAAGTCACTCTTTTGTGACGCGTTTTACTTCAAATTGAACAAATATTATGGAAAAATCTTTTAAAATAAAACTAGAATTTTGTTTTGCATCAAAATGAAAATACATTTTCGCGCCACGTAATATTCATATCAGATCTTTTGTAGCTGGAATATTTTATGCGCCACTCATTTTTACGGCGTTTTTATTCTAGTAAAAAATATACCTACACAAACAGAACTATCGTTGATGTTATTACCTAAATAGATAAAAACCATAAGACTTGTACTTAAATGACCTAAATATTCTGATATAGATAAAGCAATTCATGTTGGAAATGTTTTCATAAAAATCCAACACCTCCAGATAACATTCGCATGTACCTATATAGTAGTCGCAATTGGAGTTTATATTTTGCGCATCGGAATATCAAGAAACTTAACTGCAACTCGTATTTTATGTTTCATGGGTGTCTATAGAGACGTGAACACGTGCAACCCCTCGGGCATTCCTTCAAGACCAAAAAGGAAGGGTCTCTCTCGATTATGCCCGTAATGCATAATGTCCGTTTTATATACTAATGTATCGGCTGTAGCTCTCGACTAGGGCACATAACATATGAAAATAAATGTACTTAAGTATATAATATTTTATATTCTCTATACATTCAAGTATAATCAAATTTACACGTATTTTTTTTTATTTATTTACGCTGCAACCACAAGGGTTATTAGCGATCTAAAAACTATATAACAAAAGTAAAGTTTGTAAAAATTACAATAGTTGATACAGTCCAGAGTCTTTAAGATAACTTATTGTGTTTTTAACGTTCATGTTTACTCCTAGGGCTTCCTTTATATTCTTTGGGATGGTGTACTTCTTTCTTGTTGCTTCATATGTTTTGCACTCAGTTACCTAATATATGCTTCACGGAGAGTGCCGTTTCACAGTTTTCACATATAGGCGGCACAGTTCGCGTAAAGAGGTGTTTATGTGTTAGGTTGCTGTGTCCCAGCCGCAAACGTGTTATTCTCACTTGGTCGGGTCTGTTCGCTGTTGGTTGGAGCCACGGTTTCACTAATTGTTTGATTTCCTTCCACGCACTAAACACTTTATATTTAATTTCTGACTTCAAGTCATCGGAAGAAACCTCGTTAATAAGAATGGAGTCCTGGCTGAAGGATGCTAATCGGGCTAGTAGGTCTACTTCTTCATTTCCTTCTATACCTAAATGCGATGGGACAAACATAAAGTCGACAGTGATCTTATTTTTATTTAGGATCGCTATTTCTGATTGGATATGTGAGGCAATTGGATTATTGGTGTAAAGACGTTTCATAGTGTGAAGTGAGCTTAGTGAATCGGTTATTATGAGAGACGGGGACTGTTTCGACTCTTTTATGTGGATAAGTGCTTGTAATATTGCATACAACTCTGCAGTGAATAGTGAATGACGAAGTAATAGGATTAAATTTAAATTTTAATGATGTATTGGATATGAGGATGGCTGCACCAACACCGTCTGATGATTTGGATGCGTCAGTGTATACCTTATAGTGATTTTTATAAGTTTCCATTTCTATTAGAATGATTGTTTGATCAGGTCTGTTATAGTCTCACTTTTTTGTATATACTTAGGTTAGTATTAATTTTGGGAATTGGTATTAACCAAGGTGGAGAAGTTAGGAAATTTGTTGGGGAGAATTTCAGGATGTAGGTCATGAAAGTTTCTTCTAACTCTTTCGTAAAATGGTGGATCTAATCTTATTGCAGAGAAAGTGCCTTGAAATCGATCTGTAAACGTATTGGTATAAGTAGGGTGTTCTTTGTTACTGGCTATTTTAGAAGCATATGAGAGGGAAAGATATTTGCATCGTAAACTTAGGGGTGGTTCTCCTGTTAAGCATTGTAAACTTTCAACTGGTGTCGTTCGAAACGCACCTGTAGCTATTCATAGAGCTGTGTTTTGAACAGTTTCTAAGGTTTTCAATACTGATACTTTGCTTGATGAATAAACTGTCGCACCATAGTCGAGTTTATAGTTTTCATAAAATTTAATCCTGCTTGGCATGATTTTTTATGTTCTTCTGTATGTTTTTTCCATGATAACTTTTGGTCGAAAACCATACTTAAAAATCGGACATTATTTGTGAAACTGAGGGTTTGGTTATATAGCTTCAGATGTGCAGTTCGAGTGTTATGTTTTCGTGTGAATAGAATACATTTAGTTTTTGTCGGTGAGAATTGTAATCCGATAGACCTAGACCATGATTATAACTGATTGATTGTTTGTTGTAAATGTTTCAAGAGAACGGAGTACCACAAGGATCAGTTATAAGCTCAACCTTTTTCCTAATAGCCATAAACGACATATTTCAACAATGCTCACCGATTGTCAAAGGAAGACTCTACGCTGATGACTTAGTTTTATTTGCCAAAGGAAAAAACTCTACATATAGGGTGTCCCAAAAGTAGTGGAACGGTCGAATATTTCGCGAACTAAACATCGGATCGAAAAACTGATAAATACGTGTTCAATCATTTTCAAAAATCTATCCAATGACACCAAACACCAACCCCCACTACACCCCCTAGAGGTGGGGTGGGGGGTAACTTTAAAATCTCAAATAGAAACCCCTAAATTTTCTTGCAGATTTGGATTCGTTACGTAAAAGTAAGCAACTTTTATTCAAGACATTTTTTCGAACTGTGGATAGATGGCGCTATAATTGGGAAAAACGATTTATCCTGATACCATAGGTAAATTATAGAAACGGTCTAATATCTCGAGAAATACACTTCCAAATGAGAAACCAAAAAAACAGGTTTCTAATATTTTTCGAAAACCTATCGATAAACACCAAAAATGACCCTCCAACCCACCCCCTGGAGACGGGGTGGGGGTAAATTTAAAATCTTAAATAGCAACCCCCACTTTTTATTGCAGATTCGAATTTGTCATGAAAAATTAAGCTACATTTATTCGAAACATTTTTTAAAATTGCTGATAGATGGCGCTAATAAATCGTATTTTCCAATTAAAGCGCCATCTGTCAACAATTCTAAAAAATGTTTCGAATAAATGTTGCTTAGTTTTTCATGACGAATCCGAATCTGTAATAAAAAATGGGGTTGCTATTTAAGATTTTAAAGTTACCCCCCACCCCACCTCCAGGGGGTGGGTTGGAGGGTCATGTTTAGCGTTATTCGATAGGTTTTCGAAAAGTATTAAAAACCTTTTTTTTGGTTACTCATTTGGAAGTGTATTTCTCGAGATATTAGACCGTTTCTATAATTTACCTATGGTATCGGGATAAATCGATTTTCTCAATTATAGCGCCATCTTTCCACAGTTCGAAAAAATGTCTTGAATAAAAGTTGCTTACTTTTACGTAACAAATCCAAATCTGCAAGAAAACCTAGGGGTTTCCATTTGAGATTTTAAAGTTACCCTCCACCCCACCTCCAGGGGGTGTAGTGGGGGTTGGTGTTTGGTGTCATTGGATAGATTTTTGAAAATGATTGAACACGTATTTTTCAGTTTTTTGATCCGATGTTTAGTTCTCGAGATATTCGACCGTTCCACTACTTTTGGGACACTCTGTATATAGATACAAATTTACACGTTGTTACACCTTTACACTTCTTATTAAGTTATACTTTGTTATATTAACATTTTAACTGTTTTATAACAGTTATACTTCAACTGTTAAATTATTTAAATTTTTTTCTTAAATCAAAAACGTTTACTAAAGTAGCACGTTCTAATCTATCTATCTATGGCCCTTCATTTCTCAAAAATTGAACGTTGGCCTTATTTTTCCGCTCTTCTCGGTTCAGTGATAATTCTGTCCATCTGGTCCCTGCGTATCTTTTTAAGTCATCCGACCATTTCATCTGTGGTCTGCCCTTATCTCTTTTATGGTCCCAAGATCTCCAGTGGGTTATCGCTTCATTCCATCTTCCGTCTCTTTGTCTGCTGTTGTGTCCTAAAAATTTCCATTTGAGAGTAGCTGCATGTTTGTTTACGTCTTTCACTTTGGTGTTATTTCTGATCCATGTATTTTTCTTTTTATTATCACTTAGGTTGATATCCAGCATCTGTGTTTCTATTGCCTTTTGAGTCTTGGCCATCTTTTCCATATTTTTCTTGGTGAAGGTTCCATGTCTGTGCTCCATATGTAAGATATTCTACTGGTAGTACACATTGATCATATACTTTTGTGCAGAGGTATTGGGCATATTTTTGGTTTTTCATGATACAGCTCATTTTTTTCGAATGTCACCCATGCGAGTCTTATTCTCTTTTTTATTTCTGTTGTTTGATTTTTTTTACTCAGTTTCATTATTTGCCCTAGGTATACAGTGAGGACATTTGAGTTGTAATAAATTCACTATCTCGAGAATGGGTGAATTTTAAGAGAAATCCTGAGACAGGTCGATTTTTATTTTTAAATTATGACTTTTTGGCATATATATCATATTAGTGACGTCACCCATCTGGGCGTGATGACGTAATAGATGATTTTTTTTAATGAGAGTAGGGGGTTGTGTGAAAGCTCGTTTGAAAGGTTATTTAATTGTCTATTCAGTAATATAAACGTTAACATAATTATTTAAACAGGGTGTCCAAAAATTAATTTTGAATTAAATTAATTAAGAGGAAAAGAAGAATGTATGTAATTCATTTAATTCAAAATACATTTTAGTGCTGTCAACACAGAAATAAATATTTATTTGACTTTATCGCCCAGTCGTGCATAAAATTGTCTTAATTGTATGGTAAAAAAGTTTAAACATTAATTGTATTAACGAAACAAAAATGTTCGTTTTCATAATAGGCTATTGATTATATTCAAAATAAGATAGCTAAAAGGAACTACAACGTTAACGGGGTTTTATTATTTAATATGGTCAATGGACATCTATATATGAAAAAACCGCGGAGTGCTACCATTTAAAGGGGTGCGTTTTTGAGAAATAGGCGAATTAGTCTCTGGGCAAAGGTTACATTAGAGTGATATCTATGCACTTTTGGTACAAATACGTCTACATAAAAATTGTTCCTGGTTAAATTTCCAATCTAAATATAACTTTTTAATGTCATAGATACTTTTTTTACAAAAATATATTCAAAAGAAAAAGCACAAAGAAACCCAAAAGAAAGAAATTTTGTTTTTTGTCCCATAACTTTTGTCCACGGGGATATAGGTATAGACATTGCTTCACAGAAAAAAAACTTATATATTTTCTCTTTAAAATGATGTTTGGTACAGGTCATTAGGATTTACAGTTTTCGAAATATGATTTTTCAAAGCTCGCCACTCACAGCAATTTTGGGCAATTTTCCTTGTTATTTCGCAAATATTGTTCTGTAACTTTTTTCTACGTAACTTTAGGTATATGCAATGGTACACGTAATAGGAATAGAAATCAATTACCTCTAAAATGGTCTACTGTATAACGTTGTACTATTTTTTTTAAAGAGATTATGGTTTTTCAAGTTTTTATACTTTTAACGATTTTTTTATAATATAATATAAAAATAAAATATAACTATTATACAATATATTATATATTATATAACACCTAATATAAAAGAGTATTATTTTTACATTTTTTACGATTATTTTTGAAATTTCTTATTATAACTTTTTTTTTCTTGTACATGAATATACTATCTATATATTATCATCTATATTAAAATACATGATGGAAACCGAGTGATTCTTTGATATTTTTTACCTGTCTTATTCTTTTACAAAAATTACATAAACATTAGTCTTAAAAAGCATCACTTTAGTTTAAATTATTTAAACGTTGACATTTAAAAATTTTTTAAAATCAAAGTCGATCTCTTCGTTAGCATTAGCTTCAATATCTTCCTCTGACACCTCAGTTATCTTAGAGTTCCCACAATTACTACCCACGCACATGCACCCTTTGCAGAATATTGAACAACTAATTCCTATCTTCCTACAACCGCAGTTTTTTGTACATCCTTTGGTACATTTATATGCTATTTTTTCAAGCAAAGCTTATGGTGCAGGAACTTTGACAGTAAATATTGGAATTAATCCATATTTTTTGCCCGGCCGAGTCAAGTCAAGTCAAGTCAAGTCAAGTAAGTTTGCCCGGCCGAGTCAAGTGGATCCAAAGTATTACCTATAAAAAATAAGATTCAATCATAACACACAATCCCATAAAAAAGTTTTAAGGAGAAATTTAAAAAATAATCCTAAAATCAAAAATCGTTGCAAGTACTTATTACAATTTGAAAAAGCATATCTTATTCAAAAATAACCCTAGAATTTTTTATAATACACCATTTTAAAGTAAACAGAATAAGCTTTCTTTTTTTATTATATAATATATACCATATAGAAAAAAAAGTTATAATGGGAAATTTAAAAAATAATCGTAAATAATATAAAAACTCGTTAAAAGTATAAAGTCTTGAAAAAGATAACCTCTTTAAAAGAAGTCGTACAACATTATACAGTAGACCATTTTAAAGGTAATTGATTTCTATTCCTCTTACATGTGCCATTGCATATATCTAAAGTTACGTAGAAAAAAGTTACAGAACAATATTTGCGAAATAACAAGGAAAATTGCCCAAAATTGCTGTGAGTGGCGAACTTTGAAAAATTATATTTCGAAAACTGTAAATCCTAATGACCTGTACCAAACATCATTTTAAAGACAAAATTTGTAAGTTTTTTTTTCCGTGAAGCAATGTTTATACCTATATCCCCGTGGACAAAAGTTATGGGACAAAAAACAAAATTTCTTTCTTTTGGGTTTCTTTGTGCTTTTTCTTTTGAATATATTTTTGTAAAAAAAAGTATCTTTGACTTTAAAAAGTTATATTTAGATAGAACATTTAACCAGGAACAATTTTTATGTAGACGTGTTTGTACCAAAAGTGCATAGAACTCACCCTAATGTAACCTGTGCCCAGGGACTAATTCGCCCATTTCTCAAAAACGCACCCCTTTAAATGGTAGCACTCCGCGGTTTTTTCATATATAGAGATTCATTGACCATATGAAATAATAAAACCCCGTTAACGTTGTAGTTCCTTTCTATAATACATAATCAATAGCCTATAATTGAAATAAATTTACCATTTCGAGTTTACGATGAGTAATTTTTACATCGTTGGATTAGGTACATTCAGTTACAAAGAATTGAATCTACCATTTTTGACTACCATTTTTGAATCTACCATTTTTTAATCTACCATTACCTACTTGAAGAACTATCTACCATTTTTATCACCAGATCGTAAAAGCAAGTATTTATAAAAGATCGGATCGGAATTATATCGACGTGATGGGCCATTCCAACATCAAAACGTGCCAAAACCCACAACCAACCAAATTGCAAACGGCCAGTCTCATTCTGATAATTTCCTACCTGGATAGGGATTAAGGGAACAACGGTAAAATATGAAAAAGAAAACAGACATTATTTATGTCTAATTATGCAGTGTTAAGGATGAAGGCGAACGATAAAGTACTAAAAGGACTAGGACTAGGAACATACATCGCCGTCGCCTACGAAAAGTATAACTCCAAAAAATGCCGTTAAGAGTAGAACTTTTAATGAACGCCGCGAAAAATATTATTTTCGATTATATGATTGTGAAAATTAAAATCCCTAATAAAGTGTTATCGAAAAAATTTATTTTTTGAGGAGTATCAGCAAAAAACATAATTTTTGTTTGTGGGTCCACGAAAATTATAATTACTAAAAAGTTCTCAGAAATAATTGTTTTCGTCGGCAGAGACAAAAACAGAAAGGGAAATAATTGTTTTCGTCTGCATCTATTATGAACTAAATTTTTTCGTTATAAATATTTTGGGAGTTATAATCTTCGCAAACACGCATATAAAAAAAATTGTATCGCCAACACTTATCAAAGAGTTATTATTTTCACTGGAACTGTATTAGGAATCACATTAATCATAGGTACCAGCGACATAATCTCTTTATTTTGTTTGCAGTGCTTCAAAATATGATTCATTTTGGTAACTCAATAATACTTAAATAGTAGGTAAGTACATATACTTAAGTATATTAATTTTAGTTACTTATAGGTTAGTTTAGATAAATATTATATACTATTTATATAAATAACGAAAATTTATATACTTACTTTTTAAGTAATATTGTAGAATGTACTAACTACATTCTCATATGCAATTAGAATATGTAACAACCAGGTACTTGGTAGACCAGTAGAAGCTAATATGAGATTAGGTGATGCTAAAAACATAGTTCTGAGCAATATAGCACTACCTTGAAATATTCTTAAAAGTATATTCTTCCCAGATGCTAAAAAGATGTGCGGTAGTACGTTCTAAGTATATGAATAGAAGGTTTATAGCACCTCCTTGGAATATTCTAAAAAGTATATTCTTGGTATATACTGAAAACAAGTGCGGTAGTACATTCTAAGTATATACATAGAACGTTTAGGTACTGTAATGTAGTATATACTCAGTATCTGCTCTGCACATTCGCAACGATAATTGCGCATATTCGCAGCATATACTTTTTCTGAAAAGTATGTTCTATGTTCAAGTTTTTTTTGACAAAAATTTTGGTTTGTTTGTTTTTTCTATCACACAAAAATTGACGAAGAGATGATTGATTAAAATTCGCGCGGTAGCGAAACCACAGTCTCCCTCGGGCCGTTTGACTTTTCACCGTTTCAAAATAAAAGGTTTTTCACTATATATTATAATGAAAAAAGTTGTAGCTCTTTTAATTGCTTTCAAAATGGTTGTTTATAAGTTGTGATAGCTTCAAAATTGAAGTAGTTATGGCCCAAAAACTAAATCCTACATATTCAATGTTTTAATTTAGGGGTAGTTTTAAGGGTTAAAGAACTTGAGCATATGATTTTCCAGCATAGCTTTTTCGAAAACGTGGAACGATATTTAAATCCTTTTTAGTTTATCAGAAGGACTTTTTTTTACAATTTTTAATCGAGTGGTTGATTTTAAGGGTTAAAAGGGGACAATTAAATAATTAAGATAGAGAACGTAAAATATTATTTACTCTATATTTTTAATTCTTCTTGTCAAACCAAATTTATTTTTTGTAAATTTTTTCTATTTAGGGGTTGTTTTTAAGGGTTGAAAGGGGGTTAACAATATGATAATTAAGATAGAGAACGTAAAATATCATTTACTCTATGTTTAAATCTTTTTATGTCATACTAAATTCATTTTTTGTAAATTTTTCGATTTAGGGGTTGTTTTCAAGGGTTTTACGGTTTTCAGGGGGATGAAAATGAGTTTAGTTTAACATGAGGTTATTGTGTTAGAAAACACTTCACAATGTCACTCTTTATTATTTTCTATCGCGTTTTCTGGCGATAAAATGGCTCAATGTCAATTTTTCCATTAAGGGGCTGTTTTCACCCCTTAAGAGTTCGGGTCAATATAATTTTTGTAGTTAACCTATTTTACGCTTCAATGACTGCACTACAATAGTTGTACTTTTTATATTATTTTTAATTTTATTAAAAGTAAAACTTACACTTGAATTTATGTGAGTTGAAAAAGCACAGCAAAAATTATACATTATCCAGAAAGAAGTCCAGCAGGAGTATTGTATCGCGACTTACCTTAAAAAGCACGAGATAACCAGTATGATGCAAGATATTGAAGTTTCCATTTTCGAAGAAAATGATTATAATCTTAAATTTGCATAACCATACCTCACTGTTTTATATTTAGTTTGAAATAATCAAAAATGAAAGTTGACCTCTGCCATAAAACGTAGTCTTAAACGTTAAACATATGCAAATTGGGCTTGACGTGTTAGGAGATGTGGACGTCATTCTTGAACACGCGCTAGATATAATTTATTAGAGGTAGTACCACGCCGGCTTTGATTTCTTTAAATCAAAGTACCATATGGTACTTACACCTCTGGTAAAGATTATGGCCTCGAAGTATGTAGCTGTTACACTTTTTTATTTAACATTCTACATTTCTAAATGTAAAACGTATTAAATATTTTTGACAGATTTTTGAAAATAAATGCATAAAATTCTTATGTGAGCCGTCCGCATCCTGTCGTCTTTGCATATTGTCAGTAACAGCTGTTGATTGTAAAAATGGTAGCCATTTTTTAAAACACATTAAATGTGATATTTTATACACTTAAGGGTTTTTACCCTGACCAGTGGTTAGATCCCTGGGTTAATTTTTAATAGTAGAATGTGTTTATTCAAAGATTTCTCTTCATTTGAGCTAGTTACAACTATAAGACGATAGCTCTGATGATGTCATTAAAAATGCTGGAAGTACTTAGCTGATTTTAATAAATTTATTTCCACACTATCAGTCTTTTGAAAACATACACAAGTTCCCGTTTTGATTTATATAGAAGTGTGTACAAGTCAAACAGTCTGTTTCTATTCTTATGTGAGTACCTGTTTTATTAAGGTCTTATTACAAGAATTAATAGGCCAGATACCGAAGCTTTTCACCTTGCAATTTTTACAGAGTGGATCATTTGCTTGAAAATTTGAGAATAAGTAGTGGATAGTCCAAGGATCAAAATCTATATAATTCCGAAAGGCGCTTTTACCATGGGGGTGGTTGCCACCCCATCTCGGGAGTGGAAATTTTTTATTATATTTTGACCACAAAAGTTGATAAAAGCATTCATTCTAAGCTAAAAATGTTCTATACATTTTTTTGATAAAATTAATAATTTTCGATTTATTCGCTATCGAAAGTGTTAGTTTTGTATAGAAAAAATCAATGTTTTTGGATACACTCATTTACGATTCACTCAATTTTTGCCGTAGAAATTTTTTTTTCAAACCAAGTTCTTGGAAATTAAACAACCTTCAATTTAATATTGAAACATGTTTTCGTATCTCTGATGCTAATCTTTCTATTCTGAAGAAAATTGCATTTTTTACCCCAAACTACAAAAATTCGTTGTTCGCTTTTAACTCCAGTTTTTTTTTAATTAATCATTCTAAGCCAGTTAAACTTCTAGAATCTATTAATAATACATAAATAAATAATAATGAATAAACAAACTGGAACATGAAGTAAAAACCACTTCTATGTAAAAGGTATATTTACTAAAAATTTTTAAAATCCCAATGGATTCAATAAAATGAGTTCATCAGAATGTTTTCAAACCTATCGGTCCATCATCAGTGAATTTGAATACTTGCAAAATAGCCCCAGAACCAAACAATGGTTGCGATTATAAATAAATCTATATTATGTTAAAATAAAATTAACATGGCTAAACGCCGATGTTCAGGGATTAAACCTCTGGGAACATGGTGAAACTCTACCCGGGGACCCAATCAACCATCTTCGGTCAACGATGACTAAAAATAAAAAAATTGTGCAAACCAAGGTCTTGGGAATTAATTAAACTACAATTTCATGTTTAAATATTTTTTCGTATCTCCGATGGCAATCTTGCTTTTCTGAAGAAAAGGCTATTTATCCAAACTACAAAAATTCGTTATTCGCTTTTAACTCCATTTTTTTAAAAACTAATCATTCTAAGCCGGTCAAACTTCTAGAACCTATTAATAATACATAAATAAAAAATTCCAAATAAGGTTAATGGCTAATTTTAATAGGGGTGGTGATTAGGGTGGTGCTTGCGATCACTTTTTCGCTGAAAAAAATGGGTACTGATATTTTTTTCGTTATAAGTCACTTAATTTTTGAGCTAGAAACTTTTTTTATTTCTAGAGATAGAAATTTTTAAGTACAAGTTAAGTACATATTAGTTTGAACAAGTTCTCTTCGAAAAATGCATAGTTTTCCCGTCCTTTGACTTTGAAACTACAATATTTAGCATTTGACGAAGAAGAGCCAACATATAATAAAGTAATATATAGAAAAAAAATGAATAACCATTTTTAATTTCGTTGAAAAACGAAAATACAGCCGAACCATATTCTAGTCCAATCAGAGAGTGCAGCAAGCACCTCTACCGGTTTCGAAACTTATTAGTCTCTCATCAGGAGGCACATATGCTGCTCTCCCTGATCCAACCAAAACAAACCCCGCGTGCAGTCTCGGATTGCAACGAACGAAATGGCATAGATGCCCTAGCGGCAACTGCTACAACAAGACTAAGTTTTCACTCTAATGGCATATCTTCTTCTTCTTCTTCAGGTGCCATCTCCGCTACGGAGGTTGGCAATCATCATAGCTATTTTAATTTTTGAGGCAGTAGATCTAAATAGTTGTTTTGAGCTGCATCCAAACCATTCTCTCAGGTTCTTCAGCCATGAAATTCGTCTTCTGCCGATGCTTCTTCTGCCATCTATCTTTCCAAGCATTATGAGTTGCAGGATGCCATACTTCTCGCCCCGCATCACATGTCCGAGGTACTGTAGTTTTCTTTCTTTAATTGTAAGTTCAACTTCCTTCTCTTGACCTATTCTTCTCAGTACTTCATTGTTCGTGGCATATAAAACAACACAATGCTATTCTACACCCCACCAGCATGAAAACAATGGGAACCTTCTCTGGTTACACCTCTATGAGGGGAGCATCTTCCTTAGTCTCAGCATCCGTATGGCTTGCATATTGTAGAAGCCTCGGAGGTGTAACCAGAGAAGGTTCCCATTGTTTTCATTCTGGTGGGGTGTAGGATAGCATTATGTTGTTTTATATGCCATTAGAGTGAAAACTTAGTCTTCTTAATATAATATAGCTGGATTACTATTGGTCTTAAAGAAAATTTAAAAAAAAGGGTTTGGTTTATTTTCTTAAAAGGTACATTTTTGTTAAGTAAAGTTGTTTTGATATAACGAAAACTTTTGGATCTATTAGCAAAAAACTTATGAAAACATTTTTTCTACGATCGTGCAAGAATGTCTACTTTCGCGAACCAGTTTCAATTTAGAAAGTTTTACTTTTCCGCACGCGTGTTACTTTTCCGCACGCGTTTTACTTTTCTGCACGCGTTTTACTTTTCCGCACGCGTTTTACTTTCCCGCACGCGTGTTAACTTAGATATGTTATTATGGCGTTAAAGTAATTATAATACATGCAATAAACTAATATTTAGATATTATTTACTAATTTATTTCAAATATATCTTATCGTGTTCCTGTTTTAATGAAATTAACGCGACAATTCGATGAAATAAAATTATTTTGACATAATATTCGAAAGTCAAATCGGTAGACAATAACAGTGGTTTTGAATCGTCGTCATGGAAACCAAGATCGTCGTCATGCTAACCATATGATGAAAGTTTGGTTTTGACAACCTTGTCAAAGAATTAATTTGTGTACGTATTTTTATATTAATTAAATTAATTGATTAAGATTTGGTCATTTTTTTTAAAGACTCGTAGAAAAAATATTGTTTCTAACGCTTGCAGAAAGTCTCTTTTCCGCACTCGACTGCTTGCCGAACTCCCGCTTCGCGTAGTTCGGCAAACTGCAGTCGCGTGCGGAAAAGTATGACTTTCTGCACTTGTTAGGAAAATAACTATTTTCATATAAAACATTTTTAGCGAATAAATCGAAAACTATCAATTTTATCAAAAAAATGTATAGAACGTTTTTTGCTTAGAATGAACTTTTTATCGACTTTTGTAATTAAAATATAATAAAAAATTTCCACCCACGAGATGGGGTTGCAACCACCCCCATGGTAAAAGCGCCTTTCTGAATGATATAGATTTTGTAAAATCGATGACCCATTCTGTAAAAATTGCGAGGTTTTGTCCTATTTTAAGCTTCATTACTTGGACTATAAGTGAAGATGAAGAAGGCGAGGGATATTATACTCGCATTAAATGCGGCATAGGTAAATATTAGAAAACTTACCTAGTGCCTAGAAATATTATTGAATGAAGTGGTAAAGTAATGGTCAAAGAAACTCGAAATGATGGTTGTATACTTTGATGGAGCAGGAAATTTGAATAAAAGTGTGTGCTGATATGGAGGCAATTATAGTAGGGTGGATTATTAAACATAGTGAACTATTTTAAATGGGAAATAAGCCACAATTTTACAAAAAAAATGAATTTATTAACGTTTTGACGCCCAAGTAAATGAGTATACCTATCGAAAAACATTGATATTTTCGATATAAAACTAACGCTTTCGATGGCGAATAAATCGAAAACTATTAATTTTATCAAAAAAAATGTATAGAACATTTTTTGCTTAGAATCAATGTTTTTATCAACTTTTGCGGTCAAAATATAATAAAAAATTCCACCCCCGAGATGGGGTGGCAACCACCCACATAGTAAAAGCGCCTTTCGGCATGATATAGATTTTGATCCTTGGGCTATCAACTACTTATTCTCAAATTTTCACGCAAATCGATCCATTCTGTAAAAATTGCGAGGTTTTGTCCTATTTTAAGCTTCATTACTTGGACTACGTGGTGGGTAATGACTAATGACCCGTGAGTAATGAACTAGTACTCACAGGCAAAGTAATGAGTATTATTTTAATATACTTAAAAATAATGAAATAATAGTACATATATTGTACAACCAGTGAGAAAAAAGACATATTTCTTACGAGCTCAGAAGTTTGTTGGCACGAGCCGAGGCACGAGGCGAGTGCCGCAAATACAGCTTGGGAGAAATATGTCATTTTCTCACGTGTGGTAAACTGTACTTTTTCTTTAAATGCGTTTTTGTCAAGAGTTCAAACTTCAACATTAAATAATTTAGGTGCTTTTAGGTAAATTATATACCTAAATTGAAATAAAATACATATACACAATATGTAGGTATTTAATATTCCTAATATTTATATACTTTATTTATTTAAAATTATAATTAACAGTTATATTTGAACAGTTTTGAAAGGTAACTCCTGGTAAGTTTTGCTTCAACACATTTTGTTTAAGAGGAAACAGTAGCGAGCAACAGGTAGCCAAAACGCGTTCCAAGATTGCGGCTGTAATTTTGAATATTTTTTCGAGATATTTAGCACACGTATTCGTAATATAATAAAGAATGGCGGTACAGAGTCCAATTTGAAAAATATATTAATATGTGAAAATTACTCTGTAATTAAATACAATATTAAAAAAACGAGCCTGTACCGCCATTAAGAAGAACAAAAAAATACACTTTCTTCAAATAAACTTTTTTATCCGATGCCTAAATTTTGTGTCATTTTGGAACTACTAAAATTTTTTATTTCATTAGTAGTTCCAAAATGACACAAAATCTAGCCATCGGATAAAAAAGTTTATTTGAAGAAAGTGTATTTTTTTGTTCTTATTAATGGCGGTACAGGCTCGTTTTTTTAATATTGTACTTAATTACAGAGTAATTTCCACATATGAATATATTTTTTAAATTGGGCTCTGTACCGCCATTCTTTATTATATTACGAATACGTGTGCCAAATATCTCGAAAAAATATTCAAAAATACAGCCGCAATCTTGGAACGCGTTTTGGCTACCTGTTGATCGCTACTGTGTCACCTTAACACCAATAATTAGTATTGTGTTTATATTGTGCATGTTACCATGGAAACGGCGAACATAGATATGTATGGAAAATCACTGCGTGAGAAATTGTTCGTTTTGAATGTATGTAAGTAGTGAAAAAAGTTACACATTGTATAGCATCTATAAAAAATAATAATTTAATTCTTTTGTTTTAAACTATTTTCTCCAATCCATCAACATGATTTACCGCCATTTTATTTTGTAAAATTTGATCTCACAATTGTAAAAAAAAACTCTTAATAAAACATTTTGTAATCTTTCTCATTCGATTAGCGTACCCATAAAACACTATCATATAAATGGCCGTATCTAAGAGTACCAAGAGTACCGACTAGAGATACGAGAAATAAATCGACTCTTAGATGAATAAATCTAAAGGAATAGTAGGCTGTTAATGCTATCGCGCCAAGCCATCTTGATTGCATAATCAATTATAAGTAATTAAAATCAGACTTAATGGTCGGCGTGTCATTACTTATAAATCAAATTCTAGAGGTTCATAATGTACTACATGTCATTAAAAATGGACAAAAGTAAGCATGAGAAGAATGATTGTTCGATATGATGCTACAAGGTCCCAAAAAAAATTATGTTTATGAAAAAAAAACAAGACTTTACATGAAACTATTTATATATATTTTGTAAGAAAGGTTACTCCACGTTAAGATCAAGAGTGATGGCAAAATGCCCTCACTCCCAGAATTTTTTTTCATTTTTTTACATATGTGAATAATAAATAAGTCAGCGCAATTTTACGACCCCTAGAATGAAAGTATACCTCTCCGAATTAAGGTTATGTATTTTTTTTTTTTTTTTTTGTAAAAAGGGTGACACAAATAAGGAAACCTGAAGATCTAGTTGGCTACCTAAAAATCTAGGAAGAAATTCCATTGGATTCTAAGGACAGGCCTACAGATGCCATGCCTGAGTCAAATTCGGCTTCGAAACACCCTTTGAAGTGGTCATAAAAAACCACCAAATGGATGAAACAGTTGAACCGAAACTGGAGGAAGGTTCACTCGTATGGTATACGGACGGATCTAAGATAGATGAAAGGGCAAGAGTGGAAGTCACTGGGTCCAATTTCAGGCTATCCAAATCTCTTGGAAACGATCCCACCATCTTTCAGGTAGAAATATATGCTAAAGACATTAGTGAGCAAAAAAGTCTCAATCTAGACACTCGTATGGCAAAAGTCTTTATTTTATCAGACAGTTAATCCGCCTTAAAGGCTTCAAAGTCATTTACTTGTGAGTCAAAGTTAGATTAGGATTGTAAACAATCCCTCAAGAAACTGGCGGAACGCAACAAAGTAACTTTGATGTGGGAGCCACGTTACAAAAGATTTGCAGGAAATGAGAAATCTGACAGCCGCAAAAGCAGGGGCCAATAGCCCAATGCATTGTACTAACTTTGATGTGGGTTCCACGTCACAAAAGAATTGCAGGAAATGAGGAAGCTGATAGCCTCGCAAAAGCATGAGTCAAGGCTCAGAACCCGTCTGTGGACTATCGAAAGGCTACGTCAGGTCAGAACGAAACTCTGGACCTGGGAACTCAATAAATTACGACTACATTGGTAGAACACACCAGGACAAAGGCAAACAAAAAGACTAATAAAAGAGTCACGTCACCTACTGCAACAAACCGCCTTCTATGAATGAGTAAAAAGATATCAAAACGGTCACTTGAGATATCATCTCAAAAAATGAGCAAATCAGATAGTGAGATCGTTTCTCTGATAATGAAAAAGAAACGGCAGAACATATACTATGCAACTGCGTAGCACTGTTCTACCCACGACTAAAATTCTTAGATGAGGTAAGACTAGCAACCTCTAACATAGGAAACAAGTCATCTAGGAAGCAAATCAACTTCATCAGAAGTACTGGCATCCTGGAGTTTAACTAGATTAAGGTGTGCATAAAAGATCTCTATAGGTCGAATTGCGTTAAGACTGCATGGTCTTCACCACCTCACATAATCTATATATCTACCTGAGATTAAGAATATGTCTCGTGTGTCTCTTCCAGGGACAAATAACATCAATGTAACATTCTATATTACTTTTTATAGGACATTCCCACTAGTATTTAGGCTTGGATCCCGCGTACCAAAAAAAAGTTTATTAATAGCAAGCTGAAAATTTGTTAATAGCTTAATGGTGTCTAGTCGGACAAACCTTGATGTATGGGAACACTGGAACAGGGGAAGTTTTAATTGTGGAACGTGATTTTAATTATGGAACGTGTCATCCTGACAAGTTTATGATTGTGAAATAAGCAGGTTGTTTTTAAGTTTATTCAATAGCAAACTTTATATAATATATGAAAAAATGTTTGTCCGACAGATATGTTGGGCATTTTAATAAGTCCGACACGTAGAACATTTCAAATAACTGGAATTATGTTGGTGACAAATAGTAGTCTGATTTTTGCATGAGAGTTTAATGAAAGGGTAACAAATCAATTGAAAGTTCTGTCCAACAAAATACATGGGATGTTTTCGTAGTCTGACGTTCGAAATCTGTAACCTGTTCCCCAATTAAAATTCCCCATTCCCAGTGTTCCAGTACATCAAAGTCTGTCCGACTAGACACCGTTAAGCTTTTAACAAATTTTCAGTTTGCTATTAATAAACTTTTTTTTGGTACCCGGGATCCAGACCTATGGTGTTCACTAATTATTCTAAACGACTTGTTTAAGGCTATATAGTGGATATTTTTTATTTGATCGAAAATGCCCTGCAGAAACTTTGAATCTAATTCGATAAATCCTTTAATACCACGCTTAATATTCAAATCACGGGCCCCAAAGGCTAGCCATATTTAAATAGTTTACCTGTTTTTATAAATGTTGTATTTTATAAGCGTTTCATAAATATGTGGAATATAAATGAAAGGGAAGTTGTGTCTAGAATTGATCAATTTAGTTTTGAAATGTGTTTGTACTGCAAAGAAAAATATTTGGTTCTGAAACTATACCTATACACAGGCGCGGATACAGGGGGTCAACGGATCCATTGACCCCCCCCCCTATTGTATTTAGTCTATAAGTATTTTTTATATATTTATTATTTTTTTCTGTTAACTCTAAACTTTAAGCCATCAGTACAACACTAAATTACACACCAACCGCTTCCAAAGAATTGAAAGAAGCCATAAAATCTAATAAAACACCCTTCTCTGAAAAATAGTATGCAGACGCATTTGTTTGGGTGCCGGTGGAACCATAAACAACGGAAATATTTTCTCAGTTCAAAGAATAACAAAAATGATATTTTAAAATGCAAATAAATTACACTGGGTATAAACATTATTCTCATTAAATGTCACGTTTCAAATTTGCGATACAATAAAGATATAAAAATTTGTATTTTACTAGATAATCCATGCGTACCTACCATGAACTTTTGGATGCATTTTATGCACTTTAAAATGCAACTATGTATTTCCACCCATTTTTCTATAGTAGACTTTTTTTGACAACAACCTGAACATACCTAATGCACGAAGTTGTATCCTGGTCTAGTATTAAGAAGGTTAAAGTAATCAAATAATTATGTCTAGAAATATCGAATATGTTTATATTTGTTTGAGTGACGAACCATTCAAAAGCAGGAAGGTTTATTTCATGGGCTACCTCAATCTAATTTTTACTATTGCTCGTTATAATCAACATAGCCCAGGTTTTTGGATCAAAATCGTATATATTTTTTTATTTAACCTCCCAATTTATTTACAATCTGTAAAACAAGTTACAATGAGTAAATGTTGTGACCACTAGTGTAGGTGACTTGGAGAAAATGATTCATTAATCGTTTTCTTTACAAATATTTTACATGGATATAAAATTGTTTGTCTCTGGCAATTACGACACATATAACTAAAATCGCGATGGTAAATCACTAGGTGTATTTCGTCTAAGTCTTCGTCTGACTGGTTGTCTCATCAGATTTCTGGCTAGTACATTTGGATGTTGTGTCAGTCTGTCTTCGTATTTTTGTGCAAAGTTGGTAATTTCTTCTTTTACTGTTGCAATTTCTAGATCGTGTCTAATAATATTATTTGCAACATACCATGGGGCAAAACCTTCAACTGGAACCACTCCAGGATTTCGAGTTTGATGCAGTACCTCAAAGTTGGATCCCGTAACTCCATATTGGCTTCAAAATTGCTTTGTAGACAAGTACTTTATTTTTCATCGAAAGTGATGATTTGTGACCAATCAGCCAGTAAAGATTGTGTAATTTGAGACCAAGTTGTTTACGCTTCATAAAAATGTGTGTTCTCCAGCTTAATCTTTGGTCTAGGTGCATTCCAAGGTATTTGACTGTTGCTTGCTGTTTTAGTTGGTGGTTGTTGATATATACAGGTGGGCAGTGACCTTTACGGTTTGTGAAGGTAATATGAACCGACTTTGTTTCATTTTTTTTTTAAAACGCCACCGTTTTAGCCAAGTTTGTTGAGGCTGGTTTGCAGAAGTTGAGAAGCTATCCGTGGGTCCTGATATTCTGACATCACTGCTGTGTCTTCTGTATATGTAGCTGTCGTGGTTTGAAAGTTTGTTGGTAAGTCTGCTGTGTACAATAGGTATAGCACTAGCCCCAGAGCACTGTCCTGTGGAACTCCGGAACTAACTGGAAATAGAGACGTGCGCTCATCTCTATGTTGTACAAAAAAGTAACGGTTATGGAGGTAGGATTTTAAAATTGGGAAGAGAGTGAGAGGAAGCATTATTTTTAATTTGTAGGCATGTCTGCCAGACTTTATCGAATGCTTGCGAGATGTCTAGAAAGGCGGCAGTGCAGTACATTTTGTCTTCCAATGCTCTAATAACAGTTCTGCATATCCGATGAACCTGTTCTATGGTTGCGTGTTGGGATCTGAATCCAAACTGGTGTGCAGGTATTAGTTCTCAATCTGATAGGAGTGGTTGAATTCTTGAGAGTATCAGTTTTTCTAGGATCTTTGACACTATTGGCAGTAAGCTTCGATATGATTTGACATCTTCCAGAGGCTTACCTGGTTTGGGAATTAGTATAATTTTTGCGACTTTCCAGAGGAGAGGCAAATATGCGGTTCTTAATACTGCATTGAATAATAGAGTGAGGTACACAATTCCTTTCCTGGGTAGTTGTTTAATAATTTTACTGGTTGTAAGATCGAAGCCTGGGGACTTTTTCGATTTAAGATATTTGTTTTGATTTTGAATTGTTTTGATCACTTCATTTACCTTAAACTTTCCCGGTGGAAGTTCTAACTGGTATGGAAATTCTAAAAATTGTTGAATGCATGCTTCAAAGTTTTGATTATTCTCAGCAGGGAAAGGTTGAATGACGTCTGTGAGATATTTTGCAAACACTTCTGATTTTTCTTTATTTCTTTTGGATCATTCACCGTTATCTGCGCGAATAGGAGGGTTGGTTGATTGAGGTCGTTTAAACTTTTTCATAGTCTTCCATAGAGAATAGTCTGTACTTTCTGTTGCTGATAGATTGCTAAGATATTCTTTAATCCCATCGTTTTTTTAGTTATTTAGGAGAGTTTTGAGTTGAAGTGTAGCCTGGTTGAGTCTGGTTTTGTCCTGAGGAGCGTGCGTTCTTTGCCATGTTTTTCTTAAATTTCGTTTTTCTATGATTTTTTGTCTGATTATGCTTGGTAGCTCTTGTTTCATGAGCGTCGTGTTTTTAGGGGTGTTGTTTGCCAGATTGATTCCTGTATAATTACGTTAAAGTTTTGTATGGCTTTATCTATTTCATAGTTTGTTTTTAAAGGTATGTTTAGGTTTAGGCTGTCCTCAATTACCCGCCGAAACCTTTCCCAATCCGTATATTTGTTGTCCAGTTTCGGTGGTAGCTATATCTCAACAAGTTCAGTGTTTATCATGATCAATACATGCGAGTGATCGGAGGAAAGGTCAAAGCAAGATTAAATTCTTTGCTATCTTTTTGGAATTCCTTTTGTTACGCAGAAGTCAAGTAGATCTGGTATTTTGTTCATATGTCGGTTGGCCAATAAGTAGGTTCACCACTGGAAATATATGAGTAGTTGTTACTATTAGCAGTGTTCGAGCAGTACATTTCGAACGTATTCAGAGTACGTTCGGGATTAGTTTTCAATGCGCAGGCGTCAACGTAAACTTATCCTGGACATGCTCAGGATTTTTCGCTCCGCGAACAATTTTCGGATTCGTAATGTAATGACGGGTTGCATACATTAAGGTTAGAGAAGGAAGTCTTTTGTTGTCCCTCTCTTATTTCGAAATCAATGTCAAAAAAATGCAAATGCAACAAATTTGTATGTCAACAAAGAGAAAGAGAAGAGAATAAAAGCAACAGGCAAAGGATTAACTTTCTATTCATCAATGCCTTTCTTAGAAGTTAGAAATTTGATTAGCGTCTTTCTTTATTATTTCCACATTATTTCGATAATTTGGTATTTCCACGCCGAAATCCGGCTTACATTTTTGTAGAGAGTAAAAGATTGTTATGTAGGGGAAAGGAGGGCAAGATGGAAGGATAGGGCAAGATGGAAATTACCTATAAAACCCGAACTGCGCAATGAAGCGCCCGGATCCACACTCACACAGATGCAGATTTTTGTGATACGATTATTTAAACAAGGTGTATAATATTATTATTATGCATTTATACAAAGTATCTATTAGGTACAGGTTATCGGAATTGATATTTAAATAAGAGAAATAATAAAGCATTTTTAAAATATTGATATTATTATTGGAAAGGGGCATATGGGCAAGATGGAAAATTGCAACTTAGGGCAAGTTGGAAGATAATAGTTGGGCAAAAATAAAAGCAAGGAAATAGGAACCTGCGAGAATAAAAGAAAAGGTAAAGGACAAAAACAGAAAAAGTTAAAAATATTGTACAACATATTTAGAACAGTCTTCACAAAATGATGTGTTCTGTGTATGTGGTGAACGTTATGTGGAACCGCCCACAGAGGACTGGGTACAATGTCCTGTATGTAATGGTTGGGCACATGAATTGTGTACCGACACAGAAGATAGCAGTTTTATGTGTGTAAACTGTAAAATGTATTGCTTTCCTCTACATTCCATCTTGCCCGAACAAGCTTTCCATCCTGCCCTCAGGGTAAGGGCAAGATAAAAATTTTGACATTATTTTTTAATTACTCATAAAAAAATTCTACTTATTATTAATAATATTTAATGGCTGACTTTTGTAACTGTATAAGGTCTCTTTCAAGAACGATTAAAATGAAAGTTTTTTATTACGTTGTATTATTTTTTTACATATTATAAAGTTAAGTCTTCCGTCTTGCCCTCCCTTCTCCTAATACTTGGAAATGGCAGCTTGATATTTAGATATAAAAATTACCTTTAACTTCCTGGGGGTTGAACATTATCTGAAGGAAGGAATAATTTAGTAAAGCAATTATTTCCAATTTTGATATATATGTATTGAATTTGATAGGTTGTGGCATTGTGTTGTGGTTTATTACACCACAAAAATAATGAAATATAACAAGACACAAGCAGTAGTTTCAGAATAAGTTTGATTTGTTGTTTATGTTTCATTATATTCAATATGAGACTAATTTAACTCGTAAATTAAACTGAAAAATAAACCACAAGAATATGTAGGTACTTATAAGCTCATCTAGATAGAAGAAATTAAGTAAAAACAGAGTACAATTTATTGTAACACATACTACCGTAATAGATAATTATCGAATATCGAATGAAAATAATACTAGAAAAGGTACCTACTTATTTATAAACATACTAATGGAAAACATTGACAAACACAACTAAAAAAGCTTTAATAAAAAAAATATTAAAATTTTTTTGAAGAAGGTTTAAATGATACAACACTTTACATAATTTTAAAACTTTAAAAACCAGAATCTACATCTACAAGTTGTTTAACAAAACAATATTTTAGGTTAAGAATTGGAGAGAGTAAGAACAGAATGTCAAGAAATTCTTCCCAAATATTGTGTGCGCCTGTGCGAACTTAAAATCCGAAACAAAATCCTCGAACGTCGAGAGCGTATCCCGGACACGTTCAGGATCTTTTTTCTGTACTGCGCGAACACCGAATTAAAAATCCGGAGGGTGTTCAGAGGGAAAGATTTGAACTCCGCGAACGCTCGATTTTGTAATGCGCAGGCGTTCTCCCTCTGGGTATACCCAGGACGTACAGCGCGATCAAAGCTATTCATAGCCGCTAAGAGCTGTCGTCCTTCTTTTGGGATGATTAAAATCGTATATAAAGCGTTCGGTTCCAATAGATAAACTAACTAGAACGATCATTATGAATGAATTTAAAATGATTATGAAGAGTACGCCACTGGAGGTGACTGGTCACAACCTGGCGACCGCAGACCTTCGACCAGACCGACGGTGCACCAAATACAGAAAAGTGAAGTCTGAAACCAAATGATACGATTGAAAACGAAACAAATCCCAAGCAAACGTCGTCCACTCGGCCGCGTCGTCGTCGCCAAAGGTGGACATTTGAAAGTCAATTAGCAAGCGGAGGAGAAGGCGCGGATAGCCTCGGGCTCCCAGAAAGGGCAACCAGGTCGAATAGTGCTCCAGGGTGCGGGACGGAATGGCGCCGGACCGGTCTCCGCCGCTGGCCATCCGTTGCTGTCATTGCTGCATATACGGCCAATAAGCGCCGGAGGATCTGGGCGAAGGTAACTTCTGTATCGCTGCTATCGTTATTTTAATATTATTATAATCAATGTTATCATACAACTATATAATTTGGTGTTCAAGGCGAATAAAAAATGTAGGTATCCGCAAGTAGAGCAGCTGAAAAACGAAACGCAAAAGTTTAGAAAATAATGATTTTGTTCTACTTAGAAGGTAACACAGGTTGTTTGGGGTATACTATGAAGGTAGTAACAAGAGTTCTTCCAAAACTACGTGAAAGAATATAAAAAACAAAAATTTTGAATATTTTTCAAACCCTTAATTTTTTGCTTTCAATTGAACACATTTTATAGATAACAATGTTACCTTTATCAAATTATCAGTGCCTATTCTAATAGGTATGTATTTAATATACAGGGTGTAACAAAAATACAGGTCATAAATTAAATCACATATTCTGGTACCAAAAAAAGTGTGATTGAACCTAACTTACCTTTGTACAAATGTGTACATAAAAAAAGTTACAGCCTTTTGAAGTTACAAAATAAAAATCGATTTTTTCCAATATATCGAAAACTATTTGAGGTTTCTTATTGAAAACGGACATGAGATATTCTTATGATAGGAAAATCTTAAAAAAAAATTATAGTGAAATTTGTGCACCCCATAAAAATTTTATGGGGCTTTTGTTCCCTTAAATTATCATTGTGGCACCATTAGTTAAACACAATGTTTTTAAAACTTTTTCACCTCTAGTACTTTTTCGGAAAGCTAGTTTTTATCGAGATATTTTGAATAATTGTCAAAACTACCTATACATATTTGTATACTGTTAAGTACGATTAGAGACCTGGTAATAGTATCACACATTATAAAAATTTATTTATAAATTACAGTTTGAATGTATATTTTAAACCATATTAAAAAAGAAGCCACATTTCGATAAAAGGTGACTTATCGGAAAAATACTAAGAGGCAAAAAAGTTTTAAAAACACTGTGTTTAATCAATGGTACCGCAATAATAGTTTAATTGTAACGTACAGAAACATTTGGGAAGTTTAAAGGCACAAAACCCCCATAAAATTGATATGTAAACATATTAAAAAAGAAGCCGCATCTCGATTAAAACTGGTTTATCAAAAAAATACTAAAACACAAAAAAGTTTTAAAACATTGTGTTTAACTAATGGTACCACATAATTTAATTGGAAGGCACATAAAAGTTTGGGGGGTTTAAGGGAACAAAACCCCCATAAAATTTTTATGGAGTACACAAATTTTACTAAAGTTTCTTTTTAAAATGAAATTCTTCCATTTTCATTAAAAAATATCTATAATAGTTTTCGATATATCGGGAAAAAGCGATTTTCATTTTGTAATTTCAAAGAGCTGTAACTTTTTTTGTGTGCATATTTGTACTAAGGTAAGTTAGATTCAATCAAACACATGTCTATTAAGCTAGAAAGACCATTTCATAAGGGAGCCACGAAACACACCCCATATTTTTTTGCTATTTTATTGCTAATTTATTACGCAAATTAAAAATTTACTGCTTCATCCCCTTCAGAGAAACAGGTGGCCATTCCAGCTTAATATTAAGCTAGAAAGGCCAACATTCATATATCCGGAACGAAAGTAGATAGAGAGTTGCTTCCGGTGGCCTATTTTATTGCTAATTAATTGCTGAAAGATTGAGTTTACAAGAATTTACAAACTCACCCCCTTCAACCACTACCGATATCATTCCCCGGAATCCACAAAAAGTGAAAATAACCAGTTTAAAGAGCTAAAACCAAGTACGTATTTTTTGCTTATTCATTGCTACAGGTCTAAGCCAAAAATGAATTTTTTGCTTTCTCCCCTAACGAGCCACAATGGCTACTGCGGTTTAATACTTAAGGCTACAATACTCAACACTCCTATTTCAGGAAAGAAAGCAGATAGAGGGTCGTTTCTGGCGGCATATTTAATTTTTAATTAACTGCTGAAAGATGGGGTATACCAGAATTTACAAACTCACCCCCTCCAACCCCTACCGTTATCATCGTTCCACGGATTTCACAAAGAGTGAAAATAATGAGTTTAAAAACTTAAAACCAAGTGGGTATTTTTTTCTAATTAATAGCTGCAGGTCTACGCCAAAAACCAATTTTTTGCTTCATCCCCTAACGAGAAACAATGGCTACTGCGGTTTGATCCTTATGCTACAATACCCAACACTCCTATTTTAGTAACGAAAACAGATAGAGGGTCGTTTCCAGCGGCATATTTTATTGCTAATTAATTTCTGAAAGATATGGTATACAACAATTTGCAAACACACCCCCTCCAACCCCCACCGTTGTTCTCATTCCCCGGATTTCACAGAAAGTCAAAATTACTAGTTCAAAAACATATGACCAAGCGGGTATTTTTTTCCTAAGCAACTGCTGCAGGTCTACACCAAAAACGATTTTATTGCTTCATCCCCTAACGAGCAACAATGGCTAATGCGGTTGAATACTACAACACTCAATTCTCCTGTTTCAGTAACGAAAACAGATAGAGCATCGCTTCTGGCGGCCTATTTTATTATTAATTAATTGCTTATTTATTACGCAAATTACAAATTTATAGCTTCAACCCCTTCAGAGAAACAGGTGGCTATTCTAGCTTAATATTAAGCTAGAAGAGCCAACATTCATATTTCTGGAAAGAAAGTAGATAGAGAGTAGCTTTCGGCGGTATATTTTATTGCTAATTAATTGCTGAAAGATTGGGTATACCAGAATTTACAAACTCATCCCCTCCAACCCCTACCATTATCATCGCTCAACGGATTTCACAGAAAGTGAAAATTACCAGTTTAAAAATCTAAGACCAAGTGGGTATTTTTTTCCTAAGCAACTGCTGCAGGTCTACGCCAAATTTGATTTTATCGCTTCATCCCCTAACCAGTAAAAATGGCTACTGCGGTTGAATACTTAAGCTACAACACTCAATTCTCCTATTTCAGTAACGAAAGCAGATAGAGGGTCGCTCTATCTGCTTTCGTTCTTGAAATAGGAGTGTTGGGTATTGTAGCTTAAGAATTAAACCGCAGTAGCCATTGTTTCTCGTTAGGGGATGAAGCAAAAAATTGGTTTTTGGCGTAGACCTGCAGCCGTTATTTAGAAAAAAAATACCCACTTGGTTTTAAGTTTTTAAACTGATTATTTTCACGCTTTGTGAAATCCGTGGAACGATGATAACGGTAGGGGTTGGAGGGGGTGAGTTTGTAAATACTGGTATAACCCATCTTTCAGCAATTAACTAAAAATTAAATATGCCGCCAGAAGCGACCCTCTATCTGCTTTCTTTCCTGAAATAGGAGTGTTGAGTATTGCAGCCTTAAGTATTAAACCGCTGCAGCCATTGTGGCTCGTTAGGGGAGGAACCAAAACATTCATTTTTGGCTTAGACATGTAGTAATTAATGAGCAAAAAATACGTACTTGGTTTTAGCTCTTTAAACTGGTTATTTTCACTTTTTGTGGATTCCGGGGAATGATGATAACGGTAGGGGTTGAAGGGGGTGAGTTTGTAAATTCTTGTAAACTCAATATTTCAGCAATTAATTAGCAATAAAATATGCCGCCGGAAGCTACCCTATATCTACTTTCGTTCCGGAAATATGAATGTTGGCTATTCTAGCATAATATTAAGCTGGAATGGCCACCAGTTTCTCTGAAGGGGATGAAGCAATAAATTTTTGTTTTGCGTAATAAATTAGCAATAAATTAGCAATAAAATAGACCACCGGAAGCAACTCTCTATCTACTTTCGTTCCGGATATATGAATGTTGGCCTTTCTAGCTTAATATTAAGCTGGAATGGCCACCTGTTTCTCTGAAGGGGATGAAGCAATACATTTTTGTTTTGCGTAATAAATTAGCAATTAATTAGCAATAAAATAGGCCGCCGGAAGCAACTCTCTATCTACTTTCGTTCCGGATATATGAATGTTGGCCTTTCTAGCTTAATATTAAGCTGGAATGGCCACCAGTTTCTCTGAAGGGGATGAAGCAATAAATTTTTGTTTTGCGTAATAAATTAGCAATTAATTAGCAATAAAATAGAGCACCGGAAGCAACTCTCTATCTACTTTCGTTCCGGATATATGAATGTTGGCCTTTCTAGCTTAATATTACGCTAGAATGGCCACCTGTTTCTCTGAAGGGGATGAAGCAATAAATTTTTAATTTGCGCAATAAATTAGCAATAAAATAGCAAAAAAATATGGGGTGTGTCTCATGGCTCCCTTATGAAATGGTCTTTCTAGCTTAATAGACATATCAAACACTTTTTGGTCCCAGAGTATGTGATTTAATTTTTATGACCTGTATTTTTGTTACACCCTGCATATAAGATCATTTAAGGGGATTGGCTCAAAATCTTGGTCCAATGCTATTTAAATGCATTCATTTTTTCGAATCCTGAGAAAACTAATAAATATTTTTAAAAAATTTAAACGCAGAATGAAAGACAACAATATTACTGAGGGCTGAAAGTACCTTAGAATAAACAAAAAGTTTATTTTGAATGAAATATTTGAAATTATAATCACTATAAATTTTCTCTTTTTTTTTATTCACCCTGTTGTTGTATATGTTCTGTGTCTAATTTATGTCATGTCGCTTGTCATTATTGTATGTCTAATTTGTGTCATGACTTGGCATAGGGCAGTTGGAAAATGCATTGTCGTTGTAATGGGGCCTCGTGTTTAAGTCAATAATAAATAGTTGTATTTTAGTGTAAATCTGTGTTTTACTGGCCTAAATACACAACAGTAATTTGGTGACGAGATTGTAGCTACTCACGTAATTGTAGTAAAGTAAGTCACACCGTAAATCACTACGTAATTGTAGTAATAATATTGATAACTATCGATTAAAAATTAAAAGCGACCATAATGCAACAGTCATCTGTCATCACTCTCATGAAATTATTATGACGTCTAAAATTTTAAAAATTCTTAAATTGTAAATTGTAAGTAAGTGTTAAAACCCATATCGTCAATCCATAAAAATATAGTCAGACATGGCTTTTATCCTTTATAGGACAAATTGAACCTTTCAATCCAGAGAGGATGATATAATCACACATTTGGAAAGAATGGAGCATTTGTTTTTGTGTAATGAGGTAGGAGATGAAAAAAAGTACCATTGTTCCTTCCATTAGTGGAAAATGAAGCCTAGAAAACTATAAAAGATTTTATCGCCAGCCGTCACTAAAGTCATTCATTATTGTACACATTTGTCCTCACTTGCGGCATTTGCGACAATAAATTAACACTTTATTGTACTGAAAGAAGAATTTTATTTTACCTGCCGCGATTAATCGAGATTGAATATAAGTGGTCGATGGCAATAATCGATTATTTATTTGAGTTAACTTACAATTTATTGACTTTAATTATAAAAAATATTGTACAAAATTTACGACATTGTTACTTAAATTTATGTCAAAAAGTGAAATTCTGTAGTATTTTGTAATTATATTCATATAAGATAAATCAAAACTTTACCGATTTAGTAGGTAATTATTCAATATTGATAACTATCGATTAAAAATTGAAAGCGACCATAATGCAACAGTCATCTGTCATCACTCTCATGAAATTATTATGACGTCTAAAATTTTAAAAATTCTTAAATTGTAAAGTGTAAGTTAGTGTTAAAACCCATATAAAATTGTTGGCGATAAAATTGTGTATGCACCACGTCAGTAAAGACTCTTTATCGAACTCGTCTGTTATTCGCCTCGCTTGTTATGCTCGCTCTGCTCATAATATCAGACTCGTTCGATAAATAGTAACTTTACTGACTTGGTACATAAATAACAATAACTATAATTGCTCCAGAAGTTCCGAGTACCAGAACTTATCCACAGTTGAAATCCACTCTGTTAACACGTTTTAGTCCAAAAAAGTTAGTAATAGCAGAAAGATTTGTCTTTTATAATTGCCACGAGGAATTTCATGAGAATCTCACAGAGTTTGCTGAGAAATTAAAAAGTTTATCTAAAGACTGTAGTTTTGGCGAATTTCTGGATGGGACTCTTCGCGATAAGTTCGTATGTGGGCTAAAATCTGAAAATAGGAAACGATTGTTAGCAGAAGACAATTTGAAATAGCTCTAGCACTGCAAATAGCTCTAGCAATAGAAGTGGCAGAAAGTCAAGCTAGGTTAGTAGGAGGAGATGCAAACAAAGTCGGTAAAGTAAATTTTTCAAGTAAAAAGTCCAGTAAGTTCGATAAGCATTCAAATCAAAGTACCGTCAAGGCTGATAATAGAGAGGATCATTGGAAGTGTGAAAAGTACCCAAATCAAAGTAACGTCAAGCCTGATAATAGATAGGAGCGTTGGAAGTCCTGTCCCAAATGTGCAAGGAGACATAACCCTGCAAATTGTCCTGCGAAAAATTGGGAATGTTTTCATTGTCACAAGAAAGGGCACACCAGCCGTGTCTGTAAAAGAGTCAACTATTTAGAAGGTCCAGAATATCAAGAAAATTCAGTATCAGGTTCTACATCTGGTGATGACTCATTGGAATTAAGTTTCATTGGCCAAATTTGTAGTAAGAATGAAAAACCTCATAGAGTAAGTCTTAGTGTAGAAAATGTAGTTGTCCGGACATGTTCTTTGTCCATTCTTAAAAATCGGTATTGTGATACTGATGTGCCAATCTTGTGGTATCTCCGCTCTGTCTAAGATTTTGTTAAAAAATGTTGTGAGACAATTAGTGACAGATCGTCTATTCTTTAAGATCTTCATTATCACTTCTACTTTAGTTTTTTTTAGTGATATACCCGTCTTCTGTTTTGTAATCGTGTTCGTCATTGGCTTTTCGCCCTTGTAGAGTTCTCTGAAATATTTTTTCCATGTCTCAGTCGGTATCCCCTTTGTCTGTACAAATTCATTTACTGGACAAAAAACGAACATGGAGAAATGTTCAATATGTTTTACAAAAAACTCAACTACAGGGTATCCAGAAACTCTACCGACAAACGAAGACAGGGGTTCCTCAGATAATTTTAAGATATTTTAACCCAATTTACCTAATCTGAAAATGCTTCCTAAGGGAGCTAGAACTCTTTGAAGATGGCGTCTTCCGTCTTGTAATTAGTTTTTATTAAATAACTCCAGAACGTTTCTATTGAGAAAAAGGAAAATTGGTATACATATTTATTTTCCAGAGATAAATCGATTCCATGAATTGCGAATTTCTAGTACTAGTATGGTATAGTTAGACCCAAACCCAGACATCCAAAGTGAAAGTTATCCTCCAACACCAAATTGTTCTATATGGTCCACATAATGTTCAGAAAAAAGTCACACCATTTTGAGCGTCGGGTTTGGGGGGAAGAGGGGGGAGATATCTACAAATTCGTAGTTTTTTACGTTTTTCGTCAATATTTCTAAAATTAAGCGGTTTAGCATGAACAACCCTCTACACAAAATTGTTCTACATTAAATTTGAAATAAAAAAGGCCCGTGCATAACCCTTCTAAAATGAACGGTTCCAAAGTTACGGAGGTAGTATAGTATAATTGGTCCAAAAAAAGGCCTAACCCAGACATCCAAAGTAAAAGTTTTCCTTCAACACCAAATCGTTCTATATGGTCCACATATTGTTCAGTAAAAAGTTACACCATTTTGAGCGTCCGGTTTGGGGGGGAGATGGGGGAGAAATCGGTAAATTAGTAGTTTTTTAGGTTTTTCGTCAATATTTATAAAACTATGCTTTAGCGTAAGGAATGTTCTATAGAAAAATGTTCTACATAAAATTTAAAACAAAAAAGGTTCTATACATAATTGTTATAAAATCAACGGTTCCAGAGTTACGGAGGGTGAAATGTGGAGGTTTTCGATACTTTTTATATTTACCGATTTCTCCCCCTCTCCCCCCAAACCCGACGCTCAAAATGGTGTGACTTTTTTCTGAACATTATGTGGACCATATAGAACAATTTGGTGTTGGAGGATAACTTTCACTTTGGATGTCTGGGTTTTTGGTACAGTTATATCATAAATATTGCCCAAAAAATATAAAAAGTATCGAAAACCTCGACTTTCACCCTCCGTAACTCTGGAACCGTTGATTTTATAACAATTATGTATGGAACATTTTTTGTTTTAAATTTCATGTAGAACATTTTTGTATATAACATTGTTTACGCTAAAGCATAGTTTTAGAAATATTGACGAAAAACTTAAAAAAACTACTAATTTACCGGCTTCTCTCCCATCTCTCTCCCAAACCGGACGCTCAAAATGGTGTAACTTTTTACTGAACAATATGTGGACCATATAGAACATTTTGGTGGTGGAGAAAAACTTTTACTTTGTATGTTTGGGTTGGGCCTTTTTTTGGACCAGGTATACTATACTACCTCCGTAACTTTGGAACCATTCATTTTAGAAAGATTATGCATAGGGCATTTTTTATTTCAAATTTAATGTAGAACAATATTGTATAGAGGGTTGTTCATGTTAAATATTGGCGAAAAACTTAAAAAACTACGAATTTACCGATTTCTCCCCCCTCTCCCCCCCCCAAACCCGACGCTCAAAATGGAGTGACATTTTTCTGGACATTGTGTGGACCATATAGAACAATTTGGTGTTGAAGGATAACTTTCACTTTGGATGTCTGGGTTATGCCATCTTTTGGATCATCTATACTATCTATACTATACTATACCGGTCACAGGCATCCGTTTTGGGTAGGGCAACAGTTATTTTATCGCATAACTTTTTTATCTTTAATTTTTAGTAATTTTTGACTCTGGATTATTAAACTGTGAGGTATTCTACAACTAAAAAGAACTCTTGTTTTAAGTCGATAGGATAATATAGTTTTCTAGAAAAATCGATTTGAAAATTTTTCTTTTTTTGAATTTCCAAAAAAAATAAAAAAAAAACTATTTAGAAATCCGAAAACAGGTACGTTTATTTATATTTCAGAGATAAATCGATTTCATTAGTTGCAAATTTCTAGTACGGGTCATATGCGTCCGTTTTGGGTGGGTCAATGGTTATTTTACCGCATAACAGTTTTGTCTTTAATTTTTAAGCTTTTTGACTCAAGATTATTAAGTTATGAGGTATTCTAGTACTAAAAGTTACTCTTGCTTTAAGTTGGTAAAATACACCCTTTTTTTTGAAAATTTTTTTTTATTTTATTTCAAATTCCAATAACGAAAAATTTTCAAATTGATTTTTCTAGAAAACCGTGTGTCCTACCGACTTAAAGCAATTTAATAATCCAGTATCAAAAATGCTTAAAAGTTAAAGACAAAAATGTAATGTGATAAAATAGCCGTTGCCATACCCAAAACGAACGCCAATGATCGGTATTAGAAATTCGCAATGGATGTAATCGATTTATCTCTGGAAGATAAATACAGGGTGTAACAAAAATACAGGTCATAAATTAAACCACATATTCTGGGACCAAAAATAGATCGAATGAACCTAACTTACCTTTGTACAAATATGCACACAAAAAAAGTTACAGCCCTTTGAAGTTACAAAATGAAAATCGATTTTTTCGAATATGTCGAAAACTATTAGAGATTTTTTGTTGAAAATGGACAAGTGGCATTCTTATGGCAAGAACATCTTAAAGAAAAATTACAGTGAAATTTGTGCACCCAATAAAAATTTTATGGGGGTTTTGTTCCCTTAAACCCCCCCAAACTTTTGTGTCCGTTTCAAATAAATTATTATTCTGGTGCCATTAGTTAAATTAAATATTTTTAAAACTTTTTTGCCTCTTAGTATTTTTTCGATAAGGCAGTTTTTACCGAGTTGTGGCTTCTTTTTTAATATGTTTACATAAAAATTTTATGAGGGTTTTGTTCCTTTAAACCCCCCAAATGTTTGTATACGTTCCAGTTAAACTATTACTGCGGTACCATTAGTTAAACACAGTGTTTTTAAAACTTTTTTGCCTCTTTGTATTTTTTTGATGAAGCATCTTTTATCGAGATGTGGCTTCTTTTTTAATATGGTTCAAAATATACCTAAAAATGTAAATCATAAATTAATTTTCATATTATTACCAAGTCTCCATAATCTTACTTTACCATATACAAATATGTGGTGGATTTGACAAATATTCAAATATCTCGATAAAAACTGACTTTTGGAAAAAGTACTAAGAGACAAAAAAGTTTTTAAAAACTTGTGTTTAACTAATGGCGCTACAATAATAATTAAATTAAAACGTACACAAAAGTTTGGAGGGGTTTAAAGGAAACAAACCCCCATAAAATTTTTATGGGGTGTCCAAATTTCATTATAATTTTTTCTTAAAATAATACTGCCATAACAATACCACATGTCCATTTTTAATAAAAAATCTCTAATAGTTTTCGATATATTGGAAAAAATCAATTTTCATTTTGTAACTTCAAAGGGCTGTAACTTTTTTTCCGTGCACATTTGTACTAAGGTAAGTTAGGTTCAATCGAACTATTTTTGGTCCCAGAATACGCGATTAAATTTATGACCTGTATTTTTGTTACACCCTGTATACGTACCGTTTTTGGTTTTTCTAAATTGAAGCGTTCTGGAGGTATTGAAGAAAAACTAATTAGAAGACGCCATTTTCAAAGAGCTCTAGCTCCCTTCGGAAGCATTTTCGGACTAGGTGAATTCATCTAAATTGTCTTAAAATTATCTCAAGAATCTCCTGTCCTCGTTTGTCGGTAGAGTTTCTGGACACCCTGTATATTATAGAAGATACAATTGAGAATAGCGTATAAAATAAATATTGTGCAGTTTTACTCAACTTACTCCCCAGTCTTCTCCACATTTAAAATTTACATGATTTATACCAAAAAATAATAAAATATTTTATTGCTGATTTCTTTCAGAGACAAAGTAGACGTCCACGTTAAAACCCGTAAAAGTACGCTAAAATTTGAAATTCAAAGTTAACAAATTTACATACTTAAAGTGAAAGTGTGCACAATATTGAAATGCGCTTCAGAAAAACTTTTTCAATATCATTTACTTCCTAATTTCCGCCGTTTGTACTACTTTTTGGTCTTTGGAATAGAGTTTTATACTTTATAGGCCAGTAAACGAACGCGAAACAAGGCGATACCGTGTAATTTTTCGTGTCAGCACCGATTGTATGAAACTTTAGGTTCATCTTATCCTCTACATTCTACATCATTATTTGACGAGCCCAGAATTATTTTAATTGTGGTAAAAGTCACCCCTCTTCGGGAGTGAAAAAAATACGTTTAAAATAAGTCCGGAAATGTATAAATCGACACTAATTCTAACCAACTTTTGTTGTATAAAGTTTTTTTTCACTAAGTCGATACTTTTTGAGTTATTTGCTAGTGAAAATATTCATTTTTCGACAAAAAAGAATACGTTTTTAGAAGATTTTTAACAAATAACTCAAAAAGCAAATATTTTATTGAAAAAAATGTTCTTTGCAAAAATATAGCTTATAAAAATTTTTATAAAATAGTGTCTGTATGAAGTCTGTGAACCCAGTAAAAGTAGAGTTTCAGCTCATGAAATGTAGGTTCAAATCGAATATTTCAACGTTAAATAATAAAAGAATAAAGCACTATCTGAGAAAATTCATTAAAACTTTTTTAAAGTGTTTAAAAAAATTTTTGTTTTTGTTTTTTTTTTATTAAAGTTTCCGAGATTACAACTAAGCAAGTTACGCTCGAAATAAAATTGGGCACTTCTTTTTTGTAAAAAAAAAATCGTGAAAATCGCCCCCTACTTAGCATTCCAAACGAAATTAATCGTTACCACTTCACATGTTGTTTTACTTATGTATTGATTTATATTAGCTGTAGTTTGACCGGTTCGAAGTGCTTATTTTTGAAAAAAAATGGGTTTGAAAGTAAAAAAAGTAATTTTATAAAAATAAATAAAAATAACTTAAAAAAGTATTAGTGATAGAAAAAGTCTCGAACAGTAAAGAATAATATAGGAATTGCTTTTTTAATATTGTAGAGTTTTCTGTTTTTCCGTAAGTCAAAAATTTATTAAGACATGGCTGTTCAAAGTTTGCATACACTCGTGATTAGTGACTCGTTCAAGCCCTTTTAACTACAACCCTTTCAAAAATATGCACTTTAGGACTGCTGAAACTTACTATCATATTATTATAAAAAATACATAAGTAAAGTAAATTGTAAAGCGGAAACCATTAATTTCATTTGGGATGATAGTTGGTGATTTTCACCAAACTTTTAACCAAAAAAGGATCATTTTTATTTTCAGCCTAACTTGCTTAGTTTTGATGCTAGATTATATAAAAAAAAACAAAAATAAAGAGTTTTTAAACACTTTAAAAAAGTTTTGATGAATTTTCACCGAAAAATGCTTCATTTTTTGACAAATTCACGTTGAAATATTCGATTTGGAATTTGACGAATAAGAACCTACTTTCATAAGTTAAAACGTGGCTTCTACTGGGTCTACTGACTTTATCCATACACCATTTTTTTCTCGTTTTTTTTTTATAAACTACACTTTTGATAAGATTTTTTTTGTTCGATAAAATACTTTTTAAGTTATTAGCGAAAAACCCTCTGAAAACGTTTTTTTTTCTTTTTGTTGAACAATGGCCATTTTCACTCACAAATAACTCGAAAAGTATTGACTCAGTAAAAAAATTTTATAAAACAAAATTTTATAGAATTACTCAATTTATCTATTTACGTACTTATGTTGAACGTATCTTTTTTTCACCTCCGAGAAGGGGTGGCTTTTATCCCTTTAAGTAAAAGCAGCCCCGGGCTAAAGTTAACTAATAAAGTAGAGGATAAGAGGAACTTAGATCCAGATTTTTAATAAAAATCCGTAACGAAGAAAATTACACTCTAAAACGGTCATTTACTGGGCTAGACTTTTTGGTCTTTGGAATAGAATTTTATGCTTTAGTCGTCAGGGGATTCACAGGCGATTAAGGAGTTTTTTCACAAAAGAGCAATAGTTATAGTGGCGCTTTTCGGGATATGAAATTGCTAATTCGACTTTACGAAAACCCAAAGGATGTATGATTAAAATAGAAAGCAGTGGCAACTCGTTTCTACTAGGTATTTTTTAAATTATTTTTCAGAATTTTTTTTTACTTTACTTGTTGCAGCTCTTTACTAAAACTAAAATATTGAAAAAGAAAATTCTAAAACCATATCATTTCAGTTGACAGGCATTTTATGAAACAGAAATCTTAATTTTAACTTAAGAAGTAATGCTTTAACTTTTATGTGACCTAGAACTACCAAGCAAAATCACTACTACGGAAATAGTCATGTAGTGTCCATATAAACACACTTACTGATAAAAAAACTGATAGTCAATGGGATTTACGTGAGTATACTTAAAAGTTTAAAATTTAAAGATGGGAAATTTCTCATTCCCATGATTACCATGTTGCCAACCGATCTGCCTTTTAAATGTAAAAGACTTAATTTCCAATTCGTGTTGCATTTTGGATGACGACTAAAAAATCACAGGGCAAATCGTTGAGAGTGTGTGGTAATATATATTGGTAAGATCCTTGGTGTCTGTCTTGTTATTTATACAATTTTGATTTTTCTTGATGTGAATCATCTGCAATATACAGTCAAACCCGCTTATTAGAATACCTCTTAAAGGAATATCCCGGTTTAAGGAATAAAAATTTGAGGTCCCGAAACGTTTCTACTAGCTACCAATGATCGGTTATTAGAATATCCCGGTTATAGGAATACTTTTGATTGAGACGAAGGCTATTCCAATAAGTGGGTTCGACTGTACCTACATCTTTTTTTACAGTTTTGTTATTTTTCAAAAATCTGTTCATTTTCAAAATCAAAAGCATGGCTATTTTGTATAATATTGTTTGGCTAAAACTGTAGTGTTTAATTTATTCGTTTGTACACTATGTTTGTGTGCAACAACCCTTCTATGTAGGTAGATATTGGTGTGTTTGTCCAATTTATGTTGCCCATTCGAACATGATTCACATAAAGAAAGATCAAAATTGTAGTAATAACAAGACAAACATCAAGTATCTCTCCAATATATGCATGCCAGAATTTAATAAATTGATTTTATTTTATAAATGCTCCATTAGCAGATATTTTAAGTACGACCCTTAACCGGCCATATCAAAGATATGGCCAAGATATCAAAATTTTAAACATCATCTTTGCCAAAATATCATTCAGGCCTATTCTGTAACTACAAATCGAATAGAAATGAGTCAAATCGAATAGGTACTGGGTTCTTTCTGTGGTGGTGGATAGACTAATCCACCTAAGCCCTAAAATTAGTCTATTTACCACCACAGAAAGAACCCAGTACCTTCTGCTCTATCACATATACTGGCAAGATAACAACAAAAATAGCCAGATACATAAAAAAAGAAGGGAATAACCCCAGCTTTCAGAACTAACTTAAGCAAATATATTAAGAACAATAAGAGCCAAAAGAGAAAACAACTACAGAGTGGTGTCTACAAACTAACTTGTAGTGACTGTCTGAAAACTTACATCGGCCAAACTGGCAGAACCTTTGACAAACGGATAGCAGAACACAAAAGGGCTTTCAACAATAGAAAAACAGGCAAAAACAGGAAAAAGGCAAACCCATAGTAAACTAAATCACTTGAGAAAGGCACTCTGTCGAAACAGCTATAGTCACCACTGGCGAAGCGTTCATGTAACCACTGTTACCATTGGTAACAGTTAAGAATCTTGCAAATAAAAATATTTTATGACTACTGTGAAATAATTCCATTTTATTTTTTTTACAATAGAAATATGAGTGTTAATTAATAGTAATTAAGTAAAAATCCAACTGGACGCACGAAAATATTGATGAGTTTGAGTTTATGCGACTCGGTTGCAGGTTATTTTGTTACCACTTTTGTTTGTGGTAACGAAATCGGTCGGACGGGCGGAAACGGCTCGTGTCTGAAAATTTTGAAAGGCGAAGGCGTGGGTGCGCTATGGTGCTGTGGACTGTGGATAATAAAACTCTTGTTACCACTTTTTGGAATGGTTACAATGGTTACTTACCTATTACAGTGTGAGTGCAATTAAACATGGATGAGTGTCGTTGACGATTTTTTTTTAAATTGTTAACACTATGATTATTCAACTTAAAAATAGGTTTTCTAATGTAAAGCATCTAGAGTGTTTGGCAATATATTATGATTTTGACAATTTTAAAAATAACACAAAAAAAATTCCCAGGTGCCTTTCATCAATTTGTAAAACTATATGAACAAAAATTTGACAGAGTAAAGTTAATAACAGAATTGACAGTTCTTTTTAATAATCTAGATTATATCGATAACTTGATAATGCTTTTCAGGAAGATCTTAAATTGATAAACCTATTTTTAACAGTTTTGGCTACAAGTGCATCCGTTGACAACAGTTTTTCAGCAATGAAGCGGATTCAAACCTGCCAAAGAAATACCCAATTGCAAGATTGAATGTCCCCATTCCATTCTTTAATTTCCATTGAGAAACGCTTTTTAAACGGATTAATCACAAAATCCTCTTTATGCAATTATGTTACTAACATTTTTGCAAATAAACAAAAACTTATATTTGGGAGGTTAAAATTAATTGTTTTAAATAAGATTGTTTACATCTGGTTTTGGTAACACTTTAGAAAAAGTCACGCGTGACCACTGGTAGTCACATAGTTATAATAAATTTTGTGGAAGTATGTATATAAAAACAAACGTTTTCAGTGTTTTATTGTTAGACAAATTTTTAGTGTTTAGTCATGACACACATCCCGATGCAAAACGTAAGCAAATTAAACAGAGTCCAAGTTAAGAAAGTTCACAAAATGACATATTTGGGAACTGTGATAACGGACCAACTAGATCCAGACATAGAAATAAAACGTATAATAGAAATGACTAAAACTACTTTTATGAAAATGAAGTCATTTCTTTGCAATAATCACCTCAGTTTAGAACTAAGACAAAGAATGGTTAAGTGCTATATGTTTGGTCCGTACTTTTGTATAGTGCAAAAGTGTGGACGCTAAAAGTATCGATCATGAACAGAATTTAAGCATTGGAAAGATGGATTCATAGACGGATGCTGAAGATAAATTGGACAGCAAGGAAAACTAATGAAGAGGTACTAAGGAGGTTCAACAAAGATAGAGAACTGCTAAAGACTGTTAAACATCGAAAAATGTCTTATCTGGGGCATATAGTGAGGGGAAGTTGATATAAAATATTACAACTGATCCTTAAAGGCAAAATAGAGGGCCGTAGAGGTGTAGGAAGAAAGTTTCTTGGTTAAAAAACATTCGTGAATGGACTCAGATATCAAATAGGGGACAATTATTATTCCATATTGCAGAAGATCGAGAAGCCTTCGCAATGCTGATCGCCAACTTCGGATAATTCTGATATGGCACATAAGGAAGAAGAAGAAGTTGTTATTTGTTTAGATAATAATTGTATATTTAGTTTTACTTGCCAATAATTATACAGCTTCAAGGTTAATAGAAATAATTAAACATTTTAAGAATTGCTACTCTAATTAATTTGCTGGTAGAATGTGTAGATTTGAACTAGTGCGTCTCAAACAAAAAACCTAAAGTTTTCTTAGGGAAAGACTTACTTTTACCGTGAAATAATATTTTATGTTCAAAACAAACCAAAATTTCTTCTTTTTTGATCAATTCTTCGCGCCGCACTATCCTTTCCAGTAACTTAACGTTACATAAAAACACTTATTTAACTTTTCAGTGCGTGGTTGTCATCACCTCCTGAGCGCGTCAAGTAGAAGTTGGCATTTTCGATTTACACTGATTACGATGTGAGTTACTGAATGCCAATCCAAACACAAAAACGAGGCGATAGATATCCAACATTCCGATTTCGGGTAATTACGATTCGACTTGCTCATTTCTATTCGATTTGTTAAAAGTTACAGAATAGGGCTGATTGTCATCATCTTGCCACTTCTGTCTTAGAAAAACTGCCTCAAACCTCCCATTATGTTCAGCTTTGTATTTTGTTCCCTCAGTTACGAGCTCTGTTCGTCCTTGCATTCTGCGTTACGCTAAAACACCCATAAATATTAAACCCAATGGATAAAATAAAACTTTTCCATCACGATTTTTATATAAATCACAATGGCTATCTGAAAAGTTTAGAAATAAATTGTTCTTTTTTGAATGTCGCTTTCGAATGTCACGAGATAATATAAGAAGTTAATAAAAGTTTGGTAGTAAATAAGGGATGCGTCAAGTAAGTAAAGATATTTATAAGTTGTAAGAGATTTTGAAGTAATTCGGGACGATATAAGCGCTTTGAATAATGGTACACAAAGGGATAAAAATAACTTTTAAAATCGTAAAATTTATCTATTATTTATCTTCTTCAAGTGACATTTGAAGTAAAAAAGGCTTAGTTTTGTCTTATACAAATTACATATATTTAATAGAATCTGGGAAAACGGGATCCACTGTTTGCAGTGAGTGTTCTATCTCAGAAATACCTAGATATGAATCAGGAAGTATATGGCTGTTTCATTGATTTTGAGAAAGCATTTGACAGAGTACAGCATAATCGTCTTAAAAAAAATTTGTGGCAGTAACTTTTTAATCGTCTTAAATAACGCAGTAGAGATATTATAGTCATCTCTAACCTCTATTCAAATCAAACAGCGAAAGTGAAAACTGAAAATGAACTGACTGAGGATATCCAGATTTTCTGTGGGTATGCTAAGGGTGTCTTTATTACCATTGTTGTTTATTTATACAGTAAATCCATCTCAGAATTAGCGTTGGCCCAAGTCAGTGAGGGCCCAATAATAGATGATGAACCACTTAATAACATAAGATATGCTGACAATGCCGTCCTTCTGACGAGAACACTAGAAGAACTACACCTTGCTCAACATCTAAATATACATTGCAACGATGATGGGCTAAAAATAATATTGCAGAAAATCTAGTTCATGCTATTTACAAAACGCACAAAGCATCAAAGTTAAGCTAGTACTAGATAATATAGAAATTGAGCAAATATCTTCGTACAAATACTTTGGAGCATGGATCATAGAAGATACTGATCAGAGAAACGAAATAAGAAGCCGCACTGAAATTGCACCGTAAATTTTTAACACAATGGGAAAACTTTTCTGTAATCGCAATTTCAATATAACGCTCCTGATAAGAATGCTTCGATGTTACAATATTTTCTCCACTCCTTTATATGGTGTTGAGATCTAGATACTGAAACAATCCAACATAAAAAACCTGGAAGCATTCGAAATCTGGTATTCTGAAAATATCATGAATGATTCGCAAAACAAACGCACAAGTTTTCGAACAACTAGAAAAACATTGCGATTTAAATTCCATAAAAATCAGGAAGTTGGAATAGTTGGGACACATTATGAAAAAAATAGCAACTATTAAATTCAATATCCATATCATCCAGAGATTCCAGAATAAAGTATTAAGTAACATCGTTGATGTTCCTTGGTATATCAGACCTCCACCTTGAGATGGAAGATGCAGATAAAGTTATCAACAAGATGGAAGATAGTCACGCACAGCGGCTCTACTCAGAGACATGTAAAGAGGATAGACTTGGCTAGGGATGTGCCACTCAATGCATGGATATGTAACGCCGACATAGGATTAAGTGGTCTAGCCAACTTTGTCAGTCACATGCGCGGGATCGTTTGGTTACAAAAGATTGATAGATAGACCACCGATCGACTGTTTCCGTGCTGTTTCCACGTTACGCTTTTTTTGGTGAGTATGCCGAGTCTAGGCTTAATATGTCAATGGCTTCACTACAGTCAAACATCGAGGCCATCCAGCTCCTCGATAATACTGGATTAAAGAAAAGACATAAACGAAGAAAACCATTTTTTGACTTAGGTAGTCTAAAGTGTTAATTGGTGAAAACGCAGAGCATAGTGCTGTGTTCTGTGCTAGCTATAGTGCATAGTTGTGAGATAAAATAAGAGGACAGCATTGGGTAAAGTTGTTAGAATGTAAGTATCATTTAGTTTCAGTCAAAGAAGAATTGATAACTGCTCAACTGTGACCAGATTTCATTGGTATAAACACAGCTTAGCTGTTAAATAGAAAATCTGTGTATGACATTACGTTGAGGATTATCAGTTGTGTCCTAAAATCTGTGCTATCAATCATTTTCGAACAGAATATACAAATTAAATATCTTAGATAAAATAAAAATTTTAGACAGTCTTCTTGTTAGCATCACACTTCGACCTGTCCACAGGATAACATCCTTCACAAACAGAGAGGAGTTAACTCCTCCCTCCTCTTTAAGACCGCTCAAAGTTCCCAAAGCGGCAGAAAACATCCCGCTCAACATTTTTCACCCCTACTGCTGCTCTGTAACTCACCCTATTCTGAAACTGAAAACTCGGGCCATGAAGAAAGCTCTCCACGCCAGTTCTCAGTTGCGTTCGAATCATCAAATCGGAAGGAGCTTTCGCTAAACCGGTTGAGAATATCTCGAAGATTTCGTCTCGATTGGTACAGACGCACGTTGTAAGGATATTTATTTTGTAAACAAGTTTCTAATGTAATGGTGTACATTTGAAATAAAGTCTTTTTAGATTTTCTCGTGGATTTAGACTGTTTTTGGTGGTGTTATGATGGCAAACTATGGTGTTTCGGTCAAAAGAAGTGCTAGTGATTTGGAAGAACAGAATTTGATGCTGTACAGGTAATTTAAATATTTTGATACAAAGTTTTTGCAGTTAGATTGGATTTGGACCCATACAATTTTTCTATGAGTTTATTTCTTTGAACATAAAAAAGATTATTTTCATAAACTATTTGTAATTCATAAATTTGCTAATTCCTGAAAATGCATTATGAAGTATGCAAACATTTGTGTATACAAGGCACCTTTTTATGACAGTACAACATACTAAAACATATTTTTCGTAAGATAATATTATAACTTATCTTATATAATAATTAGGTATTATGAATTAAAAAAACACTCCTAGTCTTGAGGAATTACTGAACAGCTAAGAATCTAAAGGGAATAGTAAATTACATTGTAAGACCACTAAGATGCATTACATATTAACAAATATCTTCAGACTGTTTTATAACAACCCTTTTAGTAAGGCTGTACTTAGTATCCCCAGTATTTAAAAGTAGCAATCAACTGGAAGTTTGAAATTACAAACTTTAGTATCTAACTTGCCTAAAATATTTGAAAAACTTCTTATGATACTACGAAATAATTTTCTAAAAAATCTAATATCTTATCAGATACCTTAACAATTTAGTTTCCATCATGCCAAATCGGCACGAGATGCTATTGCGTTTCTAACTGGTATGTTGACAAAAGCAATTAATTCAAAAACCTACCTTTGTGTATCTTTGTTGATTTGGCTAAAGCCTTCGATAGAGTTTGCCACCCGTACCTTCTTGCAACACTGGAGAGGATTGGCTTTAATAGAACTTATGCGGTATTATCGTCAAAATAGAATTCATTGTGTTGCAAGTTGAAAGTATTAGGAGAAGCGATTGAATTTAAGCCAGTGAACTATGGAGTACCTCAGGGCATAGTATCGGGACCATTATTATTTAATATCTCTATAAGTGATACGTATAACTTACAAATTTAAGGAGATATTATCAACTTTACAAGTGATACTGCAGTATATTATGAAGACTCTACCACTTCACACGAAGATTTCGTTTGGATTGATACAGATGCACGCTGTAAGGATATTGTTATTAATTTGTAAACAAGTTTCTGATGTAATGGTGTACATTTGAAATAGAGTCTTTTTAGATTTTCTCGTGGATTTAGACTGCTCTTGGTGGTGTTATGATGGCAAACTATGGTGTTTCGGTCAAAAGAAGTGCTAGTGATTTGGATGAACAAAATTTGATGCTGTACAGGTAATTCAAATATTTTGATACAAAGTTTTTGCGCTTTGTATTTACCTAACCTAATTATAGGGTGGTTCATCTTATTCGCCTCGGTCTCTGTACGGAAAACCACTTGATATTTTAAAAGAATTTCTTCATAAAAATATACACGGCCTTTAATACTATAATCTAAAAATAATGTGAATTATACAGGGTGCTCCAAAAAAGAGTGGTGTATCAAAGTTATATTTTTCTTATTTCTAATTGACCTTAAAAAATAAGCTATACTTTCATAAGGGTCATTCATACCTAAATACAGGGTGTTTTGATTTATTTCGATTTTTATAAGGTAAGGTTTTAGAAAAACATAAATATCTACGAATCTTAGAAGCAGTAACAAATTCTTTCTTGGATCTTAATAACAGACTATTTAACATACTTAAACAGATGCTTATTGCAACAAAATTTCTTACAGGGTGGTCAAAATATGAGATTGTTCTATTAACAAATTCAAGCTGTAATAACTTACTGATTTTAAATGGAACACCCTGTATATTACTAGTCTATCGCGTAGAAAATTTACTTACCTTTCAATTTGTATTAGGGTTTCCTATACCTATCTTTTTACAGGGTGGTCAAAATATTAGATTGTTCTATTAACAAATTCAAGCTGTAATAACTTACTTAGTTTAAATGGAACACCCTGTATCTTACTAGTCTATAGCGGATAAAATTTACTTAGCTTTCAATTCTTATTAGGGTTTCCTATACCTATCTCCCTTAATTTTTTAAATATTTAAAGATTTCCTAATTTGTAAGCTTTAAAAATTAGAATTAAGTACCTATGTCGTGGTTATGTCCAACACATCACCAACACCGGCAATATACTTAAATATCTTCTTCATTATTAAAATTCACATTTTTCTCATTTAATCACACAGTGTGTTCTTATTTTAAATGACATACTCGATATTCTATTCTTTATAATGGAAGATATTTAAAATATCTTCAATTCCATGTAAACATTCTCAATTCCCATGTTATTCTGTAAATACCTATTTTTACATATTTTTGTACAATAGGCTCGTTTTCGTCAAAGTAGCCATTGCATTTAATTGTTTGTAATTGCGATTCAAAGATTCAAACAAAAATCTCTTCCAGAATACGACATCGAATATAGGGTATGCAGTTTAATATAAACATATTATTCAGTGTCACATGTAGGCCAAAATCAAGTAAAATAATACAACACTCTGTGTGATTACATGATAACAATGAAAATTTTATTAATGACAGTATCTTGTTAAGTATATTGCCGGTGTTGGTGATGTGTTGTACATAAACAGGACATAGGTACTTAATTCTAATTTTTAAAGCTTACAAATTAGGAAATCTTTAAATATTTAAAAAATGAAGGGAGATAGGTATAGGAAACCCTAATAAGAATTGAAAGCTAAGTAAATTTTATACGCGATAGACTTGTAAGATACAGGGTGTTCTATTTAAAATAAGTAAGTTATTACAGCTTGAATTTGTTAATAGAACAATCTAATATTTTGACCACCCTGTAAAAATATAGGTATAGGAAACCCTAATACAAATTGAAAGCTAAGTAAATTTTCTACGCGATAGACTAGTAATATACAGGGTGTTCCATTTAAAATAAGTAAGTTATTACAGCTTGAATTTGTTAATAGAACAATCTCATATTTTGACCATCCTGTAAGAAATTTTGTTGCAATAAGCATCTGTTTAAGTATGCTAAATAGTCTGTTATTACGATCCAAGAAAGAATTTGTTACTGCTTCTTAGATTCGTAGATATTAATTTTTTTCTAAAACCTTACATTTTTATAAAAATCGAAATAAATCAAAACACCCTGTATTTAGGTATAGGGAACCCTTATGAAAGTATAGCTTATTTTTTAAGGTCAATTCAATAATGTTATCAGATATAGGGCATTCCATAAGAAAAAATATAACTTTGATATACCACTCTTTTTTGGAACAACCTGTATAATTCACATTATTTTTAGATTGTAGGATTAAAGGCCCTGTATATTTATCTGAAGAAATTTTTTTAAAATATCAAGTGGTTTTCCGTACAGAGACCGAGGCGAATAAGATGAACCACCCTGTATACTTTTCGATTTGGACTCATAGAATTTTTCTATGAGTTTATTATAATGAGTAAAAATATTAGTATTTTGCAATTTTCAAAAGTATTTCATAAATTTGCTAATTCCTCAAAAAGCATGTGCAAATATTGGTCTTAATTTTTATTCATAATGTGTATCGCCTTTTTATGAAACAGCATCCTAAAATATATTTTTCCTATATTCTATTTTATTTCGTATATTTTCGATATTTTATAAGAGTATGTGCGAATGGGATCTAAACACACTATAAAATACAAAAACACAAATATTGCTCTGAATTGTTGATAAACACTCTGAATTGTGTTTTGTGTTATCTCAGTTTTTAGAAGATTGCTGATAATTCCCAACCGGACTTATGGGATAGTTGGGATTCGACTTCCACCACTTTGTATACCAGGTTCATAATTATAGTGCCTAGACTTATGCAGGATATGCAGTTATAAAATCATTATCAATTTTTATAGAAAAAAGTTAGGCAAATGAACATACAAAATTGAAGAAATAAAGCATATGAAATATTTATTAAAAATATTTATTTACAAAATTATAATACAGAATACAGCTATATAAAAATGTTAAAGTGCGAGGTCAGTGTCACTATCGCTATCATCTGCTAAATTAATTGCAATATTTTGAAAATACAGTCGAACCCGCTTATTGGAATAGCCTTTGTGCCAAGGAAAAAAATTCCTATAACCGGGATATTCTAATAACCGATCATTGGTTGCTACTATAAATGTTTCGGGACCTCAAATTTCTATTCCTTAAACCGGGATATTCCTTTAAGAGGTAATCTAATAAGCGGGTTCGACTGTATAGGAATTTTGAACTTTTTCTATTATGTGCAATTGCATTTTGCCAGTTATGCTATTAAGGTGATACAGTAGCGATCAACAGGTAGCCAAAACGCGTTCCAAGATTACGGCTGTAATTTTGAATATTTTTTCGAGATATTTGGCACACGTATTCGTAATATAATAAAGAATGGCGGTACAGAGCCCAATTTGAAAAATATATTAATATGTGGAAATTACTCTGTAATTAAATACAATATTAAAAAAACGAGCCTGTACCGCCATTAAGGAGAACAAAAAAATACACTTTCTTCAAATAAACTTTTTTATCCGATGCCTAGATTTTGTGTCATTTTGGAACTACTAATGAAATAAAAAATTTTAGTAGTTCCAAAATGACACAAAATCTAGGCATCGGATAAAAAAGTTAATTTGAAGAAAATGTATTTTTTTGTTCTTCTTAATGGCGGTACAGGCTCGTTTTTTTAATATTGTATTTAATTACAGAGTAATTTCCACATATTAATATATTTTTCAAATTGGGCTCTGTACCGCCATTCTTTATTATATTACGAATACGTGTGCCAAATATCTCGAAAAATATTCAAAATTACAGCCGTAATCTTGGAACGCGTTTTGGCTACCTGTTGATCGCTACTGTTTCCTCTTAATATTTTGTACTTCACTATTGATAAGTTAAATTACAGAAGCGCTTAGAGAAGGTATCGCATTTTTTCTCCCAATACCAGATTTTAATTGATGCCACATGTGTTCTATAGGATTCTAAATACAATAATTATGGTGGCAGTCTTAAAATTGTAGGTCCCATACAATAACATATTCCTTTTTATAGATAAGGTCTTTAAAAATTAAGTACACCACAGTGGAACAAGATAATGACTATTTGATCTTACAATAATTATTATGCATAGCATAAAAACAGTCGTTGAAGTTTTTACTCTCTTAGAATGCTCCATAACTTTTTCTATTTCTTTTGCTAAGAGCTTTATAGCACTAGGTGCACCTTTCTCTCGTGTTTCCTTCAGCAAGTTTATGGTTTCCTTCAGGTTCTCTTTCCTCATTTGACTGTTGTAGGCGGTTGTGGGCTTATTCAAAACTTGTATACATGACAATTTGCTCTCTAAAATTATGTTATATTTATCCTTCCCTTTTGTGGTTTGATGTGTAATATATACAGTGTTCCCTTAAAACTCCACACCCACTTTCTGGTACCATTTAATTTGGCAACTACCGAGAAATATGTCACCATTTGATCAGAGAAATCCATAAATGATTTGAGGGTATTGAATTCTACAATACTAGAAGGTTTTTTTACCATTTCTGTTCTTGATTCTGCATTGATCATTTCTAGAACATTCTGTGTTGTCAGAAATAGAACGTTTCTTTTATATCTTTTCCTACCACTACCCTAGCATTACTCTGTATTGTTATTAATTCCCCCTTTTTGAGTTTTGCTTTTGTTACAGGAGTTGGATTATGTTTTCTTTTGGATCTAAATGTTCCTGGTAAAAAAGTATTACAGTCGATTCATTCTTGTGCCAATTTTACGCTAGTCCTGTTCCAAGACATTACCCTGTCTCTATGAGCAAACTATTTAAGTCCATCAATAGGGTGCTAATCTTGCTGAAGACTCCCTCCTTCTTTATCCCGGTTTGGTACCGGCTACAGTGCTGTTAAGCTACTTTAAGCTACTCGGTTCACCCAACAGCACACTATACTGCTATGGAGACGTTGAGAAAAATTAAGAGATCACATACAAATAGGGGTCGCCAACTTCTTGAAAATATCAAGATCTTGTCTTGATCTTGTCTTCATTTCAAGACAAGATCAAGACAAGAAGTAATTTTTGATTTCAAGACAAGACAAGAAATTTTATATTAATACCAAGATTTCTTGTCAAGAAAACAAGAAATCTTGAAATATCTTGACTAATAATGAAAACTCATAAACGTATTTATTTGTGAAAAAGATAACATTATTTTAACAACATATTTTGATTTATTGAACACTTTTTTTGCTAAAACGATTTACAGAAATGTAAATTAAAAATAATAATTAATGATACTTAAAAAGAATGGAAAAATATTACAAGCATGTCAAAAAATTTATATTTTTCTTTACATCAAGAACTTCCTCCGCCACCTGAATACATATTTAAATATAACCTGCCAAAGCAAGATATTTCTACTATCGTCAGATTAAAAACTCGACACGGGAAATATGAGGCACATCTGCACAAATTAGGAATAATTAATTCATCAGTATGTTTTTGTGATAATGTTTCGATTAGAGATTTAAACCATATTTTCTTGGAATGCAAAATTAACGAGAGATATATAAATCAATTATATTACAAGTTACGACAAACACAAGTTCATTTTCCAATTAGTATAGAATATCTACTAAGTTGTCATAAAATGGAAATATTTAAATTACTCATAAACTACTTGAAAGAAACAAATATAATCATTTAAGTGAAATACGTATAAATATAACAAAACTAATAAATTGAGGTAAAAATAAAATAAAAATATGTGGCTAACGGACTCGCATCCAAGCCATTTTTTCACACACACACACACAATGATACTTACCGAATCCTGTTGAAAAGAAAATTGCAAACTAGATTTTATTTTAAATAACAAATTTAGCACATTTTTAAATCGGAATTGACAAGCCATGAATTAAGGCAGATAACCCTTCTCATGGAGTCAACGACTAGCAGATTTCTTGGCTTTGTTATTGTTAAAGCTGCTCTTGAAAATATCCTTGGCCATTTTCGACAATGACGGGTAGATATTGTCGTGTCTTCTTCACCAATTAAGTATATTCTGACCTAGGCTCATTTATGTATTTTTCAATTTCATACTTCCAAGATTGTAAGTTATCATTGTTAGCGTTCTTAAATAGGTGAGTAATATCTAAATCAAATTCGTTATCTTCTTTTTTCAGACTAAGTGCTAGCTCTGGTATTGGATTCTGTGTGTAGATCATTCTGGGATTTATTAAAATAGTAAGCATTAAATGTTTCTTCAAATTTTTGTACTGCCTCCGATTGTAGAAGCTTTCTCCAAGATGAAGAGGAAAATGCCTCTACTTTATGCCGAGGATCCAAAATAAGAACTAGACAGTATATCCAATTAGTTTTGATATAGTGTTTCAATATTTTATTTCTCGCAGCTTGAATGAAGTAAATTAATTACTCGTCGGTAGTGTCTCTATCAATTTAATTATCAAGTTACTGAGCCCAATATTTCCAGTGTGTCTAAAAGTAAGTTTACTCCAATTACCACCAATGGGAGTGTGCAATATTTTTCCCGTTCGAGCCTTCGAGTATTGAAGAAAGTGTTTTAAAGCTTCTCAGATACTTACAAAAATTACTGATCAGAACCCATTCTTTATCTAATATTTTGCATTTATTTAGATTTTCGATCGGGACTCCCCCCAGTGGCCGTGTTGGCACGCAACGCAATAAAAACCGTCCGCTCTAATGCAAACATGCATTGACGAACTCCCGGTGGAATACGAAAACATCCTCGAGGCTACCCCGTTAGCCTACCGTACCCACCTTTAACATCTCCTCTTCCCTACCCCGAACAGGGAGAAGTTGGTTTTTTGCGGTTTCCCAACTTCATTGCACAATTATACCTGTTCGTCCCAAGAAAATAGCCGCAACTATTTTCTCCACTCGAACGCACACTGTCCACGCCGCGCTCAAAGCCACCTCCTGACCGCCGACGAGGGACGCAGGTTCGCCTGTCGTTGTACAATGGTTTCTAGGGAGACTGGTCGAGAGCAAAGCACGGACAGTACACGTAAATGTCTATGGAACCAACAACAATCCATCAAACTTTCTTCTCTGTTGACTTCTTAGCCTTCTGGACACCACCGTCCGGCATAACCCAGGATCCAAAAACACCAGGACACGGCGCTTGCCCCAGTGTGTTTTTCGGACTGTTTGCTTTTGCTGCCAACACTATACATTCACTACAAACCCTGAAGAGGACTAAATCCTAAACGGGGACAATCATTGATCGCATTTCCACATAGCATTATATCTATACACGCAAATCAAACAATGATAGTAGTAGCAATAAAAAGGTCGCTGGGTAATCACCGGACCGGATAATCAAGAAATTTCAAGATCTTGAAATTTCTTAAGTCAAGACAAGATATAAAATGTCAAGAAAACGTCAAGACAAAATTTTTTAAATTTCTTGATTTTTTCTCAAGACAAGACAAGAAGTTGTTGTTAAGACAAGAATTCTTGTCTTGTCGACCCCTACATACAAAGAGCCAATAGATTAGCACGATGCCTTAATAACACTATTTGCGAAACCGATACATTAACTGTGAAATGAAATCAAGAATCTATAAGGCCAGTACAAAACCAATAATTACGCACGCATCAGAAACAAGACCTTCCACAGCTAAAAGAAAAAGAATGCTCTTCTTCTTCTTTAAGTACCGTGCCCAAATTTTGGCATGGGTAGCTTCCATGACAATTTGCCGATATCGTTCTCGATCTTGTGCGGCATGTAATACTTAGTTGATCCGCTGATAAGCCAGTCCATTGACGAAGGTTTCGGAGCCATGAAAATTTCTTTCTACCAATTCCTCTTTTTTCGTCGATCTTTCCATTGAGTATTAACTGCAGCATCCTGTATCTGCTACCACTCATTATATGCCCGAGATATTCAAGTTTTCTCTTTTTTATCATCTTGATTAAGTCACCTTCGCCTTGACCTACTCTGTTTAAGACTTCTCTGTTTGAAATGCGTTTAACCAAAGATATTCAGAGCATTCTACGATATGACCACATCTCGAAGGCCTCTAATTTGTTCATCATGGTAACCTTCATGATCCAGGTTTCACACCCATACAGTAATACAGGATACACATAACTTTTTAGGAACTTGATTCTTAGTTGTAAATTCAGCTGAGAGTTGCTCAGAACAGATCTAAGTTTCATTAATGCTCCTCTTGCAATTTCTATACAAGAAAGAATGCTCAAAACAATATAAATGTAAATACTCAGAATTACAGAAAACGCGCTATTTCTGATCATTCTGATGACAGATCTCCTTATCTAAGACCTATGATCACTTCAGTTTCATCCGATGAAAATCCTCTACATACTACATGATTTCGTTTGCTATTTAGAGTCATTCTTACTAACCTAACCAGTTTTGTGGTTATTCCCAAGGAGCTGAGTCTTCATACATTTCATTCCTTCTTATTCTATCATAGGTACGCTTAATTAAAATCTATGATTAACTCATGAAGGGTAACATTATGTTCATAGCAGGTAGTTTGGGTTCTTTAGTGTAAAAATCTGATCTGTCACTAATCTATTAACTCTAAAACCGGCCTGATACTCACCTAGTGTATCTTCAGCAAATCTGTTGAGTCTCCCTCTTAGCATCCTGGCTAATACTTTCTAATAAGTATCCAAGAGAGCAACAGCTCCGAAATTTTCAAATGCCAATATATCTCCTTTTTTGTGTATGAGGCATAATAAAGCTTTGGTACAATCTTTAAGCATATTTTTCTATTCCCATATCCTCTTAAAAAAGTTATACGCCCTTTTTGTAGTTCTTTTTTTCTTCCATTGTTTACTCTTTCCGCAGCTATTTCATTTTCTTTCGGTCTTTATCTCTGTCTTCATCTCTATAAGTAAATTTAAATTATCTGTGTTTTGTCCATTGAATAGTGCTCTAAAATGTCTGTTCCATGTACCCATCACTGATTCTTTTTCACCCGTGATTGTTCCATTTTCTTTTTCATGTATGAACTGTAATTCTGGTATTTGGTATCTCCTTTCAGTTTTTTTAGCTTCTTGATAAATCGACTGTATTTTTTGTTTCTGAAATCTTCCTCTAATTTTGTATTATTTTTTCGCTATATTCTCTTTTCTTTCGTCTACATATATATATAGTGACTGTACACCCCGATATGGGGCTAAGTCGCGTAAGCTTTCTAGATCCTATTTCTTAGGGAGGATCAGTCCCTTTTGCTTATGTTATCTTCTTAACGATTTCTCTCCATTTTTTCCTATCTCTAGTTTTTCCCCGCCATTCTCTGACTCCTGCGTTTTTTAAGTCTTCTTCAACTTCTTGCAACCACTTTGATCTTGGTCTTCCTCTTTTCTTTCTTCCTCCTGGATTCCATTCTGTCATAGCATATGTCACTGCTTCATCTCCTGCCCGCCAGATGTGACCTAACCATCTAACTCTGCATTGCTTTATTTTGGTCACGATATCTTCTTTTAGTACTTTCTTAATCTCTGCATTTGTTCGGCTTCGATATTCATTTTGCTCTGTTCTGATTGGTCCCAGTATGGTTCTCATGATCTTTCTCTCCACTATTCTTAAGTTTTCTTCATCTTTTTTAGTCATCGTCATTGTTTCTGCTGCGTATAATAATATTGGTCTAATTATGGTGTTATACATTCTCATCTTGGTTTTAATAGACAGTATTTTGCTTTTAAGTAGTGTTTTATTTGCAAAATAAGCTTTATTCGCTGCCAATATTTTTTCTTTTATTTCTGGTATTCTTTCACCCGTTTTGCTTATTGTCACTCCTAGGTATTTGAAATGTTCTACATCTTCAAACTCTGAATTTCCTATTTTGGTTTTTCCTTTTATTGCTGGTTTCCCTAGTCTTAATATTTTCGTCTTTTCTTCATTTAATGTGAGTCCCATTGTCTCCCCTTTCTCTTTTATTTCTTCTAGCATTTCTTTCATTATGTTTCTATTTTTTGCAATAATAACAATGTCGTCTGCATATGCAATTATTTGTCCACCTCTTGTTCTTAGGTTTCCTTTGTTTATATTTCGTAGTACATATTCTAAAGCTAGATTAAACAGTGTCGTGGATAAGGCATCCCCTTGTTTCACTCCTTTATTTATAATGAGTTCATCTGTCTCGCCTCTTTGCGTCTTTATGCTAATTTTGGTAGTTCTCATTGTCATATTTATTAATTTTCTAAGTTTATATGGGATTTTTAATTTTTCCAGGGCAATCATTAGTTGTTTTCTCTTAATCGAATCAAATGCCTGTTTGAAATCGATGAATAGCATTTCTAATTGCAGTTTGTATTCATTTGCTTTTTCCATTATTTGTTTTATTGTGTGTATAGCATCTATTGTTGATCTTCCTTCTGTGAATCCACATTGGTACTGTCCCACTCTCTTCTTCGTGATCTTTGACAATCTTTTTCTTATTATTGAAGTCAATATTTTATATGTTGTGCTTAGTAGTGTTATTCCTCTATAATTTTCACAAATTTGTTGGTCTCCCTTTTTATGTATTGTTATTACCTGCCCTATCTCCCAGTCCTCTGGCATCTTCTCTTCCTTCCATATATTTTTCAATAGTGATAGTATTTTTTCCTTCAGTTCCTTTCCTCCATATTTTATAAGTTCCATGTTAATTTCGTCTTTTCCTGGAGCTTTTCCATTTTTGCTCTTCTGTATTACTTCCTCGAGTTCATCTATTGTTGGCTCTTTTGAGACTGCAATGTGTATTTCGTCTGCTTCTTCGTCCACCGTTTCCTCTTCTTCGTACATTTCTTCTCCAGTGTATTCCTCCGTCAAGAGTTCTCTGTAGTGATCTGCCCATACCTGCCTATATTCATTGTCTTCTACAATGACTATTCCCTCTTTATTTTTTATTCCGTTTGTTTTACCTTTGTATTTTTTGGTTTGTTCTTTAATATTTTTATAGAAATGTTTCGTGTTTCTATTTGTTCTTTCCTGTTCTATTTCTTGCATCTTTTCATCTGCCCATCTTCTTTTATTTTGTCTTATAATTTTCTTAGCGTCCTTTCTTAATTTTTCATAACTTTCTCTGTCTTCCTCTTTATCCGTTCGCAGCCATTTAATTCTTGCTTGCACCTTTTGTGCTGTTAGTTCTTTACATTCGTTGTTATACCATTCGTTTTTTGTTTTCTTCTGGTGTTTGCCTACCTGCTTTTTTGCAGCTTCTTCTATTGACTTTTTGATCATGTCCCATTCTGATTTGATGTCCTCTGCTTTATATTTCTCTCTTATTTGCACTGTTACTTCTTCTTCATATTTTTTTCTAATATCTGCATTCTGCAATTTATTGACATTCCATTTTTTCTGTTGATTTTTCTGTTTAGTTTGGATTTTAACTTTTTGTCTTATGGTGGCTGCGACCATATAGTGGTCTGAATCCGCACACGCACCTCTGAAAGTTCTCACGTCCTTCATTGAAGATTGTTTTCTTTTGTTTATTAGTATGTGATCAATTTGGCTATACGTTTTCTGATCAGGTGAGCTCCATGTTACTTTATGCATTTTAGGGTGTTCAAATTTTGTTGAGCTTATTATCATGTTTGTTCTTGTTGCTAGGTTACATAGTCTTAGACCATTATCATTAGTGTTTTTGTGTACGGTGTGTTTTCCTGCAATTTGCTGTAAAAAATCTTCTTTTCCAATCTGGGCATTGAGGTCTCCTAGTATAATTATAACATCTTCTTTGGGTATTTTTTCCATCTCTTCTTCTATCTTATCATAAAAATTGTCTTTATCGTCTGTGTTGCTTGTTTCTGTAGGTGCGTATAGGTTTAATAGTGATATATTGAATGGTTTATTATTTATTCTTACATACGCAATTCTTTCACATATCGGTTTAAAGTTTATGACTTTTTCTCTTAGCTGTCCTAGAATCATGAATCCCACTCCTTTTTGTCCTTGCTTCTTTCCTCCTGAGTATAATAGTGTAAAGTCTTGTTTATCAATCTGTCCTTGTCCCTCCCACCGTATCTCTTGCAGTGCTGCAATATCTATTTTATACTTTGCTAGTTCTTTGCTTATTTCTAGCATTTTTCCTGGTGCCAACATCGTTCTTATATTCCATGTGCTTATTTTCAGTTCTTTATGTTTTTTATTTTTTTTGTGTTCGTCTTGTATTTTTGTTTCCTTGTCTGCTCTTATTTATTTCTTTTTTGTGATACATCAATTTATATGCACTCATTTCCTTTTTATTTGCCTCGTCCGTCGCCAAATAAGTATTGTCTTGTATTCTCTCATCAGTTGCTAGTTTTTTGAAACGTTTTGAAAAACCTCATCCAACTGATTCTTGTTCTTATTCCATTTCCTCTCCCGTCCATCTATTATCAATTTGTTGTGCTTAATTTGGACGCGTTTTCCTTTCTTTATTTCATCATTTGCTATTTTGACTATTTCTTTTTGTATTTGTAATTCCTCTTTCGTTAAATCATTGTTTATATATATTCTTTCTTCTTTTACTTCTTTAAGTTTTCTTTTATTTTCCATTACTTTTATTTTTTCCTCTTTGTTTGGCAATCTGACTAAACATGTTTTGTTTCCTAATTTCACAGCTTCTTCTATCTTTATATTAATATCTAGTTCTTTTTTCATAAAGTTCTCCATTGTTTCTTTTAGTAATCTTCTATCTCCCGTATCTATTGTCATTCCCTGTACTATAACATTATTTTCTTTTCTTGCTCTATCGAGTCTTTCAAGGCGCACTTTTACATCTTCCAGTTCCTTTTTCATATGTTCATTTTCTCTTCGCACTTCACCATTCTCTTGTCTTAATTCTTCTAATTCAATTCGGAGTTCCCTCATTTCTTCTCTGTATTGCCTTTGCTCCTCTTTAATTTCTTTTACGTGAATTTTCAGATCTTGTGTCTCTTTCGTTAAGTTTGCCATCATATTTAATATTTGGTCTAGTTTGTCTTCCTCTGTGTTTCTTTTATCTGGGGTTCTTGATACTTTTTTGCTTTTCGAAAAAGACTGCTCTTCATTTTCTCTATATCTTTTCCGATTATCGTCGGATGTGTAATCGTCGGGGTTCATTTTCTTACCGAAATTGCTCGCGATAAAATCACCCTCCCCACCTATCGCGCCGGAGGAAGATGATTTTCTCAAGCAATATGTTTCTCTTTCGAATGTGTTGCCCCTAAATTGAATTAAATTAAATTAAATTATTTTCGTTATTTTGGAGCAGTTCGATTCAACAGTTGATGATTTTCTCAAGATGATTTTCTCAAGCAATATGTTTCTCTTTCGAATGTGTTACCCCTAAATTGAATTAAATTAAATTAAATTATTTACGTTATTTTGGAGCAGTTCGATTCAACAGTTCCCACCTTTAACTTTCAAAATTCCAGTTTCTGGAGCTTGTAATCAACGTTCTAATGATCTACTTTTTTGGCTTGATGTTGAATTAAATTGTATTTGTTGTTTTAAGTTTATGTATTGTATTTAATATTATTGTACTTACAGTCTATTTCAAAAGTTTATTTCTATAACTTCACTTAACACTAATCGTCTTTGACACACTGTAACTAAAATCACTTTAGAAACTATTTCTTATTCGCCAAAAAATTGAATTTTTAGAGAGCCTGATTTTTCACGTGTTGATCTGCCCACACTAGAGATGGGAATCCTTCGTCTACATACACTTCTCATTATTTTTCTTTGATCTTTGTAACCCTGGTTCAGACCATCATTATTATTTGGAAGTGCCAATTGTCTTAATCTTTTCTATTCCTCTGCTATTTTAACGCACTCGTCTTCAAACCTATTCTTTCCTGCATTCATTTGGCTCGTTTGTGGAATAATTTTATCATTTGCTTTAGTTATCGCCCCTCTTATAGTTTACCATACTTGCTCTATTCTTAGTTTTTCTTCATCTTTCTGGCCTTTACTTATTTCATTACTTAATATAAACTTACGTGCATAGAAATCGGCCCACCTAAAAATTTGGTCATTTTTGAAGTCTCGTATTTCCTAAACCTGTTGGCCGATTTAAGTGATTTTTTTAATATGTTATAGCCTTGTTCTTCAAAAATATTGCTGTAATAATATTATTGCTAAAGAGCTAAAGAGGTAAGTGTTATTTTATACCGGGTGTAACAATGATAATGTGTTTTTTCCTCAAAGTTCGGAACACCCTGTGGAATATTCTAGCGTATATAAAATATTGAAATTAAAACTCAACTGTAGCCTTAGGCTACGGCTCCACGGGCTGGAAATTGACGCTAGCAGTAGCCGCAAAACGAACTTAAGGTTCCGCAGAACGGAATAGGAATAGCCGAACTGTACCGACTACAGGACTTGTGCGTAGTCGGTTCAGTTCGGCTATTCCTATTCCGTTCCGTGGAACCTTAAGTTCGTTTTGCGGCTACTGCTAGCGTCAATTTCCAGCCCGTGGAGCCGTAGCCTTACGCTTTCTTAACATTTTGCTTTTTGATTCATTCGCTTATGTTGGATAATAAAAAAGTTAGCTATTTTAACAACTAGCAACGTTCTTCATTAATACAGGATGTTTCAAAATAAGTGCGACAGACTTTAAGGGGAAATTCTGCATGAAAAATATTGACCGTTTCATTTATAAACATATGTCCGCAAATGCTTTGTTTTCGAGATACGGGATGTTGAATTTTTTTTTTACAAACTGACGATTTATTTACTGCTCTAAAACTGGTTGAGATATGCAAATGAAAGTTGGTGGGTTTTAAGAGGTAGTTATTGAGCATATTTGACATACAATTAAGAATTTTATATTCACCATTGGCGTGCATACGGGTCATATTACCCGGTCATATTACCCGTATGCACGCCAATGGTGAATATACAATTCTTAACTGTATGCCAAAAAATGCGCAATAATTACCTATTAAAACCTACCCAATTTCATTTGTATATATCGTGCGGTTTTAGAGCAATAAATAAATCGTCAGATTGTACGAACAAATTCAACATCCTGTATTTCTGAAACGAAGCATTTGCGAACATATGATTATAAACCTAACGGTCATTATTTTTTCATGCAGAATTACCCCTTAAAGTTGGTAGCACTTATTTAGAAACACCCTGTATTGATGAAGAACGTTGCTAGTTGTTAAAATACCTAACTTTTTTATTATCCAACATAAGCGAATGAATCAAAAAGAAAAATGTTAAGAAAGCCTAAGGCTACAGTTGAGTTTTAATTTCAATATTTTATACACGCTAAAATATTCCACAGGGTGTTCCGAACTTTGAGGAAAAAACACACAATCATTTTTACACCCGGTATAAAATAACACTTACCTCTTTAACAATAATATTATTACAGCGATATTGTTGAATAATAAGGCTATAACATACTAAAAAAATCACTTAAATCGGCCAACAGGTTTAGGAAATACGAGATTTCAAAAATGACCAAATTTTTAGGTGGGCCGATTTCTATGCACGTAAGTTTACTTTCTTTTAATTTCTACTTCCCTTAGCTTTTCTATATCAAATCGATTGTTTCTCTTTGATTTTATTTTTCATTTTCTTTATCTTTTTGCACCATTCCATATATGTATAGCTCTAACCAGAAAGTTATCCTAACATACTTCTTATATTTCTTATTGATTCGTCTTCAAAATGGCGCACATGTGCGAAAAGTTTGACGTTTTGGTCTTTTAATAAATGATTTTTAAATTTTAATCGTGTAGTTTATTAAATATGTTTCCTATGACGTTGGCAACCCAGCCACTTTTCCAGAGCTGTTTTCTCAATAACTATATCCTTTAAATAAGACACCATTTGGGTTCTCCTGTTATAAATCTGATGATGACAATGGTATCGAAAGGCGTCTTTAATTTTAATAAAAAAATATGAAAAAAAATTTTTAAGAAACGCTTTTCTTTAGTTACGTGTGACTAAAATTAAAAATATAAAAAATCAACTAAAAAGCAAAAAATAAAAAAAATTGAAAAAATCTAACACATTCGTCAAAGAAAAGCGTGGCGCGTGTTCATCGAATAAACGATTTTCGTCCCAAGCTTTTCTTTAACGAATGTGTTAGATTTTTTCATTTTTTTTTTTTTATTTTTTGCTTTTTAGTTGATTTTTTATATTTTTAATTTTAGTCACACGTAACTAAAGAAAAGCGTTTCTTAAAAAATTTTTTTTTCATATTTTTTTATTTTTTACTTTTTAGTCTTACACTTTTCAAACATTAAAATATATCGTCAAGTTTATTAAAATATGTATAAAACATATGATGTACTAACATGAAAAGTAGACGGAATCGGCAAAAAATTTGAAACTTTATTGTTTATTAATGAAGTATAACGTAAACAATTAACGTAAAAAGTGAAATTATGTATTTAGGGGAGTGCAATTAGAACGAAAAGATACAATGTTTCGGAAAAAATCAAACAAGGTTTTATTTTTTTTAAATTTTTTTGTTAGTTTATAAATATGTTAAAGTAAAAAGTTCTACTCACAAATTTCGCCGCTAATTGTTTATTAATTGTTTAAACAATAACAATTGTTTTGTATAAATAATGTTAAGAATATAGGTGAATTCAACATTTCATTTTGACAAAAAATGTTTTTATTTTAGTTTTGATTATGCTGAACCCGAATCTGACATTACAATTTGCAAATTCAAAATGGCGGATTTAAAATGGCGGATTTTTTCCTAAAAATCCTTAAAAAGTAGTTGTAAAATCCGATTTTTTTATAAAACGTGTTTGTTTACATATATGTGGATATTTTTGAGAGGTTGCTGAACCTGAATCAAATTTTGATAATTTAAATTATAAAATGACAGATCCAAAATGGCGGATAACTTAAAAAATAGTTGTAAAATCATAATTTCTTTACAAAATGTATTTATTTCTACATATATTTATTTTTGAAAGCTTTGATAAACCTAACTTAAATGTTAACATTATAAACTATAAAATGGCGGATCCAAAATGCGGATTTTCTAAAAAGAACATAAAAAAGAACATTTTTCTAAAACATTTATTGTCTTTATTTTTAACAGGTTGTTGAATCTGAATTAAAGATTAAAAATTTAAATTTCAAAATGGCGGATCCAAAATGGAGGATATAACAAATAATTTTCACAATAATATTAAAAATTAAAATGTATTAGAAAGAATATCAAAAAAAACAAATTTTCGATTAGAAGGATATAATTACATATTAGAACATAGTTTTTAATTCCAAACAACTTTTCTTTATAAAAATTTTCGATATTGTGAAATATAAAGGTACTTTACTCTTAAGTGAAATTCATATTTTTTGACATACCTCGTACAAAATTAACAAAATTTGATATTTGATGGTTGCATCTTATGTTATATACGATGCAGAGTATTTTATAAAGAATAACTTTTTTTCGTAAAACTGATATTAAAAAAGTTACCAATAGGCTCCAAGTTACGCAGACATACTGTATAAGAGCTAAAAAAAAATTTTAAATTTTTTTGTTGAACATTTATTATTGTTGAAGCTTATTATTAAATGTATTTTAGGTAAGTTTCACAGAAAAAAGTTTTGATCACTCTGTATATACATTTTTTCAGCTGGTAATTCTCGGTTTTTGTATTACATTTTTGTTATCTTTCTTAGTTTTCTCAAAAGGAAATTGTTTATTTCATTTTTAAACTAAAATAATTTAAAAATAAAAATGTATACCATTTTTATTCATTCAGTTGCGGTGCGAAACCAAAACTGTCTTAATTTTTACTCAGATCAGAGAGTGCAGCCAGCACTCTTATCGACGATTTCACCTCTTGTTAGAGGTTCATCAGAGACTGCATAGGCTGCATTTCTCTGGCCCAGGTAAAAATCTTCGACATATCCATCTCCCACCGCAACTGACGAGATGGTAGTAGGTGCCTAGCGGCATCTGCTAAATAAAAGACTAAGTTTTTCAACCTAATAAAAATATTTGTAAATTAAATATTTTTAAAAGATTTTTAATTGAAAAACTTTATTGGCCCATTTCCTGGTGACAACCTCCAAGGCTTCTACAATATGCAAGCCAAATGGATGCTGCAGTGAAGACTAAAGGGAAGGAATTCTACACTATGCAATTCACAACCCCCGTCTGCAGCGTGGTAAAGTTCCAACGGAAAATGGACCTAGTTACTCTATAGGAGTAATACTAATATAAAAATAAAAATGTATACCATTTTTATTCATTCAGGTGCGGTGCGAAACCAAAACTGTCTTAATTTTTACTCAGATCAGAGAGTGCAGCCAGCACTCTTATCGACGATTTCACCTATTGTTAGAGGTTCATCAGAGACTGCATAGGCTGCATTTCTCTGGCCCAGGTAAAAAAATGCAGCCTATGCAGTCTCTGATGAACCTCTAACAAGAGGTGAAATCGTCGATAAGAGTGCTGGCTGCACTCTCTGATCTGAGTAAAAATTAAGACAGTTTTGGTTTCGCACCCCAACTGAATGAATAAAAATGGTATACATTTTTATTTTTATATTAGTATTACTCCTATAGAGTAACTAGGTCCATTTTCCGTTGGAACTTTACCACGCTGCAGACGGGGGTTGTGAATTGCATAGTGTAGAATTCCTTCCCTTTAGTCTTCACTGCAGCATCCATTTGGCTTGCATATTGTAGAAGCCTTGGAGGTTGTCACCAGGAAATGGGCCAATAAAGTTTTTCAATTAAAAATATTTTAAAAATATTTAATTTACAAATATTTTTATTAGGTTGAAAAACTTAGTCTTTTAAAATAATTTAATTATTTTTAAAGATTACATCCCAAGCTTTAAAAAAATAGCAAAAAAAGTTTATTTGATTTATTCAAACTTGAGTAATACTGTCTTAAATTGGTGGGAATTCTGTAAAACTACGAAGTTTTCAAAAATTACATTTTTTGAGACGTCGTATTATTTGAATTAAATTTTTGAGATTTTTTTTGAATAAAACATCGTTTAGCAAGATGACTCAGAGGTAAGTTGTGCAAATTTGAGAGTTTTATAAGTCAAATTGTATTAGTTACACATTTTTAAATCATTTTTAAACAAAATTCATGTAAAGCTCATTTTCCGCCCACACCGTACTTATGTCCATGGATTTTATTTCTTTATATTACAACCATAAGATAGCTTATTTCATCTTCTTTCATGTCCAATTTGTAAAATTTCTTTTGATCCATTAGTTAAAGAATTACATTAAAAAAACTCAACCGTGCAATTTTTCCAACGCTAGTTTACAGTGCGCCAATGTGTGTGAGAAGGGTGACTTTAGCGTTATAAATAAAAAATTACAGAAGCTAGAGATTTAATTTTAGAAAAATCTTTATATAAGGTTTTTTTGTAAAATTTTCAGAATTTTTCAATGGTCAAGTCAGTTTTTTTCTAAAAATTATATTTTTGTAGTTATTTAAAAAAAACATCCAATTTCGTAGTTCATTTGTTTAATAAAAAATGAAACACCCACTTCTCGAGTAGAACTTTTTGATATGTTGTTTATTAAACATTTCTTAATGAAATTACAAAAAGTTTTATCTTGTTTGATTTTTTCCGAAGTGAAAATCTAAATGCACTCCCCTAATTGTTCATATCATTAGCTATAGAATCCGTAAAAGTTTCAAGTTTTTACATTGTAAAACACAAGAGAATTTAAGCGTTTTCCATTAAAATCGTTTTTTTTTTTATTTAAACAATTAATAAACATGAAAATTTTTTTTTATTGACTATTCGTGTATTGTTCCCGCGAATGCATATGTCTGCAAATTTTCATTCATTTGCAATGAAGAAAAGGCAGTCAAATTAACGTCTAAAGATTTGACGCAAACTATTGAACTAAATAAAAGCGTTTAATAAAGAAAAAATTGTTTTATAATTTCTGGTTTCACTTGAAGATTAGTAATCGGTATTTTACAATTTATATCAAATATTATGTCTTCAGCCCTAGCAATGCATCTACCCGACAGACACTGCAAAGATACAATTACATACTATTGAAACTATACTATTAAAAATTCCGATGAAAGTGACTAAGATAAATTCCACTACCCAATAAGGTATATCTCGAAGACCACCTGGTTGATAATATTTCTCAAAGTAGTAAGTGGAAACAGATTATTGGAACAATATATTCGAGCACAAGCGATAACTGAAATCTCTTCTGTAAGGCTAAATCGTTCTAATGTGAGCTATAAACAATGAGCGATATAGAGAACGGGAAGGTTAATGAGATTAGGAAAGTATTCGCAAGATTCTGTGGGTGCAGTATGGATGGTATATATCAACGTAGAAGTTATAAAATAGAAGAATCGAGAAAATTAGAAGCAACAACGTAAATTTTTAAATGGGGAATTTTCGAAGGGGTGGCTTTATACCATACTAGTTAAAAAAATTTACAATCAAGTATCACCTATTATAATTGATGTGTGTGTGTGTGTGTGTGTGTGTGTGTGGTTGAAAAAAGAATGTGTGTGTACTTTGTACGCACGTAAGAAGTTATACTTCTATTATATGATTATACAGAGAGAGTCTGTAAAGTGGAATAAATTCAATATCTCAAATACTAATTGTTTTTTTGGAAAATGCTCAGACCCGTCGATTAGTATTTCAAATTGTCCTTTTTGACATTCAATAATAATGTATACAGGGTGTCCCAATTTAGAGATATGACGTCATCGTCGATTTTCTTAAATGGCAACACTGTCATTTTGATAGCTAATTTGATTGGGTTTGTAAAGTTATACATAACTGCAAAATATCAACATTTTATTCTCTACCATTTACAAGATAATAGAAAATAACAAAGTTATATCTGTAATTTGGAATATATTCAATAATTAAAATACTAACTGTTTTTTTGAAAAATGCTCAGACCCGTCGATTAGTATATCAAATTGTCCTTTTTGACATATAATAATAATGTATACAGGGTGTCCCAATTGAGAGATATGACGTCATCGTTGATTTTCTTAAATGGCAACACTGTCATTTTGATAGCTATTTTGATAGGGTGTGTAAAGTTATACACAACTGCAAAATTTCAAATTTGTATTCTCTACCATTTAGATGATAATAAAAAATAACAAAGTTATGAAAAAGAAGTAATCAACTAATAATTGAATTTAATTATTTCAATAAATTAAGCAAAAACTCATAATGTTGCCCTCAATTATTGTCAAATTGTCAATGGGCAACGTTATGAGCATTTGCTTAATTGAAATAAATAAATTCAATTATTATTTGATTACTTCTTGTTCTTCATAACTTTGTTATTTTTTATTATCTTGTAAATGGTAGGGAATAAAATTTTGAAATTTTTCAGATGTGTATAACTTTACACACGCTATCAAAATAGCTATCAAAATGATAGTGTTGCAATTTAAGAAAATCAACGATGACGTCATATCTCTAAATTGGGACACCCTGTATACATTATTATTATATGTCAAAAATGACAATTTGATACACTAATCGACGGGTCTGAGCATTTTTCAAAAAAACAGTTAGTATTTTAATTATTGAATATATTCCAAATTACAGATATAACTTTGTTATTTTCTATTATCTTGTAAATGGTAGAGAATAAAAATTTGATATTTTGCAGTTATGTATAACTTTACAAACCCTATCAAATTAGCTATCAAAATGACAGTGTTGCCATTTAAGAAAATCGACGATGACGTCATATCTCTAAATTGGGACACCCTGTATACATTTTTATTGAATGTCAAAAAGGACAATTTGAAATACTAATCGACGGGTCTGAGCATTTTCCAAAAAAACAATTAGTATTTGAGATATTGAATTTATTCAACTTTACAGACTCTCTCTGTATGATTATAAACGAAATTAATATACTTTTTATTTATATTTTATTTAAATATTAAATTAATTTATACTTACTACTTCTCAAACATTTTTATTAAAACAGTGCCAAAAAACACATTAAAAATGCCACAAATGATTTCTGAACATTAATTGTCGGAAAAATTTTTAACTAAATACGTATTTTCTGAAAATAAAATTATATAATAAATATACTTACAATCATAAAATGTATAAAAAAAATAAAAAAATAAAAGTTTCTATTGGGATTCGAACCAACTTACCACGCGGCTGGTATTTGCGTTGTATTGGGATTCACCCGCATTAAAACTTCGCCACAGAGACAGCTTGTCATTATGTGCGAAGATCGTCTAACTAAACAGATTAACCTTTTGACATTTTTAACTTATGTAAATCAAATTATTTTGATTTTGAATTGAAATGATTTAGAATTGAAAAAATACAACAAAACATAGAGTAAAAAGACAATATATTAGGTGAATATTAAGGTGTAAAATAAAAGTATTACATACTACTTATGTATTTTGGTAGGTTCAAGGTAGGTATCGGAGCCCGTATAACGACTAATAAATTTCGCAATCACTTGCGTCGTGCAAAGTGGCTATGTTCAAATATCATAACAAAATTTGATCAACTATTTATAAAACACTTACCAGTGAAAGATTCTTTAGCTTTGAATAAGCGAGATCTGCGGCACTCATACTAGGCACAGTTTGATGAGCTTTCACATTGGCATGCAACAATCATCTCTTCTATGTAAATAAGTCCAAAAATATAATATGAAAACTATTTAAAAAGGCAGTATAACCATTAACTAACTTTTTGTTTGTTGTTTCTCTTCCTACAAATTTTAAAACGCAACAAGCATACATTATAACCAAACCATGCACAGTCCCACAGCTGTGCCACAGCTGCCATATTGGATAATTTTTGTCATGTCATTTGAACATCCAATCAGAACAAAGTTATAATGCGCATGCGCCCGGTCGCTAGGTTTTCCCATATAAAATTTCACCGTCATTACGCCCGTAAATAAGTATAACTTCAAAAAAATGATTGCGGATTACTGGATCCATTCGCCTAACCGATTTTTATATTTTGAGCTCATGAATTGCTGCACTTTATAATTTCTTTTTCATTTTTTTTTTTATTGTGGTTAACAAAAGTGTTTGGTTTTATATATTATTATAATTGATATATGCTTAATAAAACATTAAATTGATTATTTCATTCATAGTAGATTCTGACCAATAGAAAGCTACAGAAATCTGAATTAAATCGATAATTTTTGATTATTTCATTCATAGTAGGTCTGGATCCCGCGTATGAAAAAAAAAGTTGATTAATAGCAAGCTGAAAATTTGTTAATAGCTTAAGGTTGTCTAGTCGGATAAACTTTGGTATATGGGAACACTGGAACAGGGGCAGTTTTAATTGTGGAACAGGTTAAAAATTTGGAACGGTCATAGCACGAAAACGGCACATTTATTTTGCCCGACAGAATAGACTTAAACTCTCCGAACAGAGATTAAACTCTCATGCAAAAATCAGACTGCTATTTATCACCTGTCATAATTCCTGTTATTTGGCATATTCTACATGTTCCACTCATTAAAACGCCCATTTGGTGATAAATAGCAGTCTGATTTTTGCATGAGAGTTTAATCTCTGTTCGGAGAGTTTAAGTCTATTCTGTCGGACAAAATAAATGTGCCGTTTTCGTGGTCTGACCGTTACAAATTTTTAACCTGTTCCACAATTAAAACTGCCCCTGTTCCAGTGTTCCCATATATCAAAGTTAATCCGACTAGACACCCTTAAGCTATTAACAAATTTTCAGCTTGCTATTAATCAACTTTTTTTTCATACGCGGGATCCAGACCTATAGGAGATTCTGACCAATAAAAAGCTACAGAAATCTGAATTAAATCGATAATTTTTGATAATCTCCCGTCGTTAAGTATATTACGTCAGATGCCCTTCGTTGCTACGAAAAAATACATTCAGTGACATTAATGACAATTAATGTTTTAAAAATTATAAAAGTGATGACTTTCAATCGTCAAATATTTATAAAAACTGTGTGTTTAATGGTACTTACATAAATAAATTACAATAAAATTTTGGTTTTGAACAGTTTTATTCATGAAATAATCGCAACAAATTGCACTCGACCTCTGAAATTAATATAGAATTTCAGAGCTCTTGTGCAATTACTACTGAAAATATAAGTGAAATTATCACCATCAACAGCTATCCTTAGCCTAATATTCCAGTTCAAATTCCTCAATCGGTTTTATACTGCCATTTTATACGGCATTGATCTGCCATTTTTAAATTCGTTTTATTCCACGTCTTTTGTCAATAAGACAAGATATCTTGGAAAGAGGACGATAAATGGAAAATAAATTAAAAATACGAAGAAAATGAAAACGTTTTAAAATAGGTTTTTTAGCTGTTGCCTAGACTAATATGGTCCTTACACCCAAATGGCTTGTTCGTTCGAATACTTGGATGGTGATTCGTTATCCATTAGTTATTTACATATATAGTTATTTTAGTTATCTGGTATACTTAGGCCCGGTTGTACAATCGAGGTTCAACTCCGGCTCAGCGCCATTACCGAGTTCAGGGCAAGAAGTGCGTTGTACATACAAAGTTTAAGCTTGAGCTCGGTTTAAGCCCGGGTTCAGCTGAGCGGTCGATGTTCGGCGGTTTAACGCTGGTTCAAGCATTTTTAACCTCACATTTTTGTCATTGTCAACGGAAATCATAATATTTACACCTTAAAAATGAACCTCATTGAAAATTTAACTAATAATGAAGATTTTCTGGAAATGGTAAATATTCTAGAAGGAAGGAGAACACAGAAACAGTGTAGGTCTAGAGAAAATCATTTTGAAAATGGAAGGATAATGCATTGTTGCAAAGATTTTGGATATCTGTTCACTGTTCACTATTTGTATGAAACTAATATTGCTCATAGAATAAAAAATCGAACAGATAGGTAAGAACGAGAACGAAAACAAGTGGCAAATTTGTTATTGACATTTCAAGAACCAAGCTGTATCTTCTAAGAACATGGTTTTTATTGCCTTAAATTAAGGTTTTGTGCAGTGAAGTGGGCCCATATCACTGGTTTTAAGCAACAGGCTCCTTTTTGCAACTTGTGAATGATTTTGAAGCAAATGTAGAAAACGATTTTGTTAATTTATTAAATTAGATGTACATAATTTATTAATAAATCTTAAATTAATTATATTTGTACCATGCTTATGTAGGTACATATTATCACTTTATTTAATAATAATTACAAACTAATTTACCTTCTAAAATTATTTAAATTACCTACCTACTTCCCTAGAATAAGGCAAATATTAACATTTTTGAGTGAATTTGAAATCATAGCTGTAAACAGTTAAATATTTATGAGAAGAGAATGTGAAGATTGAATTAGTATCTTCTTTGGTGATAGTGGTTACGGAGTCAAGAAAACCTGATAACACCCTTACGCAATCCTTCATCACAAGCTGAAATTTTATTTAATGAGGCACAATGAGAATGCAGAATGCATAGACACAGTTGAATGGGTCTACCGAATAACAATTGTTAAGTGCCATGTGATTCGTTTTTAAGAAATCGAACAAAAACTGTTAAAATTGGAATATTGGTAAATTTACACATTTAAAGGTTAGTTATTAATACAGTTTGTAAATAACTGTACTGTATTACTAATCCTTTTTTAATGGCATGGACTATATGTCAATCAGCCAGTCAAAGCATGACGAATATATTAAGAAGAATATAGGTACATTTAAAGACTGTAAAGTCCATAAAATATCAATGACGAAGAAAAGTTAGTTCAGTTGAGATGTAATTTAAGTACTGAAATTAAACAGATGGTACTAAGCTGAAGTAATTAATTACTAATCCTTAAAATGTATAAATTTACCATTATTATAATTTTAACAGTTTTTGTTCGATTTCTTAAAAACGAATCACATGGCACTTTTATTCGGAAGGCCCATTCAATTGTAATTGGAACATCAATGATACACAATATTGCAATGCTTTTTAATAACCCTTTGCTTATACTACATAAAGAAGAAGAAGTAGCAATAACATTAGCCAAAAATGTAGTAAATCTAACTGTCTATAGTCTAGAGAATCATGAGAAGTACAATTTGTCAAACGTAGGAGGAGGTTGAAAATCTTATGCATGAATACTTTGTTAATTTAGAAATTTAAACTAATACATACAACAACTATTAGATATTTATAAAAATTTCTTACTATCTGCTACAATCAATGGCTTTGATAAACTTCTTTAAAATTTTGGGGGTTATTTGTTTCATTCTATTTTGTACAATTCTGCTTTATTATTTGGCCAAAGATACCAATATTTCTTTTTGAGAAGTGAAATTGGAAGGCTTTTTTGCGTCCAGTGTAGAAAAAAACACTTATATAAAAACAGTTTTTTACAAAAAGAAAATAAACACATTGCAATATCCTAATACTTATAATACCTATTCAAATGGTCTGTTCACAAATTTAACGTAGGAAATTGATTAAACTGATAAACTAAACGATAGAAAATACCGATTAAACTAATAACAGTAATAAAAGAATTATATTGACAAAAACCAAATAATAATACATAAATGGCGGGAAAATTTATGTCGAGAATTGACGGGAATTGCTTTGAATACGCATGCCTTACGTTGCCAACCTTACCAAAATTTGTATGAACCTCGGCTTAACTGAACTCGGCATTGAACAACCCGAATGAAGTTAAACCGACGCTCAAAATTGAACCCGGTTCAACTAAGCCATAGCTTAAGCCGCCAATGTACAATCGGGCCTTAAAGACGTATTGTTATGTTTAACACCTACGTAAGTGTCCGAATAAGGACAAGGTAAAATGAAGTGCGGTAAGCTATGGCCGCATTTCGGTAGGGGAAACTGAAGCAAAATATAAGAATTTTATATTTTTTCACATCCATATATTTATGTAATATTTGTTTTACAATAAAAATTACCACAAATATTACTAAAAAATAAAGAATTAAAAAATTAAACAAATTAGATGGTTTATTAAACAATTTAGTTATTTCAATGGACGGGGTCGAGTTCGCTCCCAATGATAAGAATTTTACCTGAACTAAAAAAGGTAGAGTCCGAATTGGCTCCCATAGACAAAATTTATTTTACCTAAACATGTCGAAAATATCACCCAGCATTGTCACTTCTTTCAAATTTTCTCTTTTTGCTAGAAACAGGTACCTTCCTAGAAATATCTATGGGAAAGGAGGAAGACCTAACCCTTCGGTCCTAACTTAACTTTCGGGTATTAGAGTGTAGAGCGCAAACCGGCCGATTTCAGGTAAGAGCGCAAAACGGTCGAGCGCATACCGGCCGACACCGATAATTTGTGTTAAAATTGCCACATATGCCAATGTTGAACTAAAACAAACTCTAAAAGTATTTGTCTAAAAGTATAATTTTCCTATAAAAAGTCTATATCACTATGTAAATTTCCTAAGCAGTATAAATATTACACGATTTGGCAACAATGTCTAATGTTTCCGCGATTATAGGAGAGCCTACACGCATTCATGCGGGAGCCAATTCGTACCCTTCTAAAATATACCTGAACGAAGCGGAGCGAACTCGACTTCACCCATTTCAATAATGCATATTGATAATGTGGAAACGTTCCGGGGAGAAGATCAAGAGGACGGTCACCAACTAGATCAGTGATACTCAACCTGCGGCCCGCGGGCCGCATGCGGCCTTTGGCGTTTTTTATGCGGCCCGAAGGCTTACTAAAGGGCCTTGTGATCAAATTATTTGTCAAATTTCAGGTTTTTATCAAATTATTTGATAGTGTGCCGATGTGTTTGAGGCGTATTTGGGCGTGAGGCAGACAATTTAATGACTTTAATTTTAAATTATATTGAAATTTTTAAGAACTCTAATTAAAAAGCAAGATATTATTAACTTTTAGTAATAAATTATTGAAGTTAATGAACAAATACTCATTTTAAAAATAATCAATACTTATTTACTACATTGCAACGACCCATTTAGTAATCACAAGACAAATTCAGGTTCGGATTAACAAAAAATTTTTTAAATAATTGTGACCTTGAAACAACACCCTGTATATTAAAATTTTCTAGAGCACCAAAAACTAGGTTTAATTGCTCGCTTCAATTTTTTGGGCAGACAATTTAATGACATTAATTTTGAAATTAGGTATATCGAAATTTTTGTTTTGAAAGTTCGAGTTCTTAAAAATTTCGACATAATTTCAGAATTAAAGTCATTGAATTGCCTGCGCAAAAAATGGAAGCTCCATTAAAGCTCTTTTGAAATGTGCAAACGGGTTTTTGAAAATTTCAATATACAGGATGTTGTTTAAAGGTCACAATGGATTTATAATTTTGTTTAATCCGGACCTGGATTTTCTTGTGAATAGTAGTTGCGTGGTTTGGGTTCTAAATGTGACATATGTGTACCAAATATCAAAAAGATATACAAGGTGATTCTGAAGTTATGGGTCCAGAAAGAAATGGGCAAAATCGATAAGACACCCTGTAACTCGGTTATAAAGTCGGTGGAGCAATAAATTTAGTATGTCTAGAACCGCCTTATTTACCTCTATTCAGCATTCAAGTATTTCCGTTTCCCAATGAAACGCCCTGTATACTACTTCATCTTGATTGCGGCCCGCAAGCTGTGGCAATAGCTACTATGTGGCATAGGAAAGAAAAAGTTTGAGTATCGCTGAACTAGATGGTCCGACCAAATAAAGAATTCAGCTGGAAACCCATTCTGCAAAGCTCTTAGAGCAGCTGAAGATAAAGACCAAAATAATAGAAAAAAAATTGTTAGGAATATTGGAAAAAATCACGATCCTCAGTAATGGGGAAACGACAAGAAAGGGAGATATTCGTAATGTACGCAAAAAGTAAATACAAAGTAAAAAAATAACGTCGAAATCCATTAATAAGAACCAGAGATACAGCTAACAACTCTTTCCCCTCCATCGCTTATGCTTTATCAACTGGCGCAAATTAGATCTCTTAATTGTTGTAAACAAAGCTGCCGTGAATTAAAACAAAGCACTAACTTCATACGAAATTGTTCTAGAACAACTTTTTTCTTATAAATTTGTGAAATATTTTAACCTTTCCAAACATGTAAAAATGAGGCAATAAGGTAAAAATAGACAAAGAAAAAATCGACATGTTTTTGCAAAATGATTTGGCAATATTTAAAATTGTTTTTCTCAATTTTTTGAATGCTGCCAAGAAAAAGAAAGAAGATTTATTTAAAATAAAAAAAAGAAAGAGAGAGAGAGAACTATTTTTTGAAGAAAAAATTGTAAACGAAACAGAAAGTTAAGCCAGTATAGAAATATCCAATAGAAATTTTAATAAAATAATTATTTAAATATAAATTAAATATATGTCGTTTACAACGTTACATACGAATCACAACTTATCATCATCAATGGCGCTACACCACAGCTCTATAAAAGAGCCTCGACCTTTGCCAACTGTTGCCAGTTTGCTGCGCCTATTTTTCTACCATCCTCATCTACACCTACCCCTATTTCTACTTCCCACAGGTTGTGACATAAGGATTCTTCTAGAAGAATTGTTCTGCTGTGATCTTGCTAGATGTCCTGCCCATCTTAGTTCTCCTATTTTTATAAGAGATGCTACGTCTTTACCACCAAATATATCGTTATATCTGTGGTATATCTCATAGTTTTACCTCCTCTTTCAAACACCATTTTCACAGATGGCACCGAATATTCCTCCCAGGATCTTTCGTACAATCATAAGCAGAAGGTTTTCATCTGCCTTTGAGATGGTCCATGTCTCCGATCCATATGTCAACACTGGTTGTATAAGGGTTTTGTATATGGTTATTTTTGTTTTTTGGCTTAAGTTTCTGTTTCTCATATATCTAATCAGTCTAAAATAGCATTTGTTTGCTAGGAATATGCGATGCTGAAAATGCAGAAAATGAAGAACAGAAGAACAAACAGAAAATAGGAATGAAGAACAATCAGAGCCACCCTCATACAACGAAGTATTGGCGACCATAAACAGATTAAATACAAGAAAAGCAGCAGGACCAGACCACATTATAAATGAGTTCTTCAAGAAAGGGGCAGAGGAACTAGCCCACAGAATCCACAAGCTGGTAGAACGAATATGGGAAGAAGAACGCATGCCGAACGACTGGAATTGCGGTCTGATAACACCAATCCCTAAAAAAGGCGACAAGACGAAATGCACTAACTACAGGGGAATCACGCTACTAAATACAATGTACAAAATATTAACTAATTTAATGAGGCAAAGAACAGAAAAAGAAACGAGAACAAAAATAGGTGAATACCAACATGGATTCAGAGAAGGTAAGTCAACAATAGACGCAATACACATTGTAACTCAAATCGTCGAAAAAACTTACGAGCACGGAATAGATCTACATATACTGTTTATTGACTACAAGCAAGCCTTTGACAGTATAATAAGGGAGGAGCTAATTAATGATATGAATCAACTAGGCATTCAAGAAAAACTAGTAAGTCTCACGAAAATGACGATGAAGGAATCCAAGGCACTAATCTTAACAAGGAAAGGCCCATCAGATGAAGTACAAATGGAGGTAGGTGTCAGACAGGGAGACTCGCTGTCAACAACATTATTTAACATTGCCATAGAGGGGCCGGTAAGAGCAGCCAAAATTATGGGAACTATTATCGAATCTTCAGCCCAACTGATAGCGTATGCAGACGATATTGCACTGGTTACTAGAGATTTAAAAACCATGCAGAATATAATATTAATACTAGATAAAGAAGCAAAGAAGAGAGGGCTAGTAATAAATCAAAGCAAAACGAATAACTCAAGTGTTCAAGACAGAATACGAACATCGAGAAAGAAATTAAGCTTGGTTCATATACATTTGAAAGAGTACACCGTTTCAAATACTTGGGAGTGATGGTGAATGGCAGAAACGATAGAACGGATGAAATAAATGAACGCATCCTACTGGGTAATAGAACCTACTGGAACTACCAAAAATTCTTGAAAGAAAAACACATTAGTAAGACAACCAAATTAAAAATTTACAAGACTGCAATCAGGCCAGTGATCACCTATGGTGCAGAGAAGATGTGCCTAACACAAAAAGATGAAATGAGGTTAGAAATCTTAGAGAGAACGATAATTCGACGAATAATGGGACCGGTGAGGATAAGTGTAGGCGAATTTAGAATATAAACTAATGAAGAAAGTAAAGAAGTGATCCAGGGGGAAGACATAATCAAGTTCGTGATGGCGCAAAGGCTCAGGTGGCTGGGACACAAAGAAAGAGCTAACCCAGACTCTACTCTAAACCGAATAACTGGCTGGAGACCAACAACAAACAAGATGGAGAGATCAAGTCTTACGAGACATAAAGAAGCTGAGAATCTACAGTTGGAAGGAGCGTTGTAATGACCGGAAAGAATGGAGGAAAATTGTAGACAGGGCCAAGTCACACACGCTGCTATAATAATAAAAGACAACAGCTGACTGATTCTCCGCAACAAATGAGTCAGAGAGCCCGAAAGGGCGGCAAACACTCCGCCAGGAGTGAATAAGCCATGATGATGATGATTGCTAGGAATACCCTTCTCTTGATTTCTTTCGACATGACGTTCTCCTTGATGATCAGGGAGCCTAAGTATATGAATTTGTGCACCACTTCAAATAGTTATCTACCGTGAATTGGTGACCGATGTTTATGGCTCTATTGTTGGGAGTTGATGCAATCAACTTAGTTTTTTCCTCATTTATTTGCAGGTTGATTTATTTGATTTATTTGCATTTTGAGACTAAATCCCAACTAAAAGTGCAAAAAAGAAACATCAGACCACTCTTATTTCATTTCTATCAGCTCCACTTTCCCCAAAACAAAAGCCAAAATTCCAACGATGGTGACATTCAATTGTTAAACCAGTTCTCGCGACCTGCGTCACACGCCCGTAGGCATTACTGCACTTACCTTAAGAACGAATCTTGCAAATATTGGTAAATTTAAGTAAATACTTGAGTGAGTTGTCGCTAACCTGGTTAAAACTGAAGCAACAACTGCTTTGCTAATTGGGAAATGGCTTCAAGAAATTTCTATAATGAAATTAAGTGATATGGTTTTTATTTGTTTATTTTGTAACATTATATGCCTACTGGTTCTACGGAGTTGCTGTTCTGATGGCTTAAAAGAATTATAATATTTTTTAACAATTTCCTCTTACGCTCCTATAGGTTATTAATTATGTAGCTACAAAAAAGAGGGCTAAAATGAAATACAATGTTTTATAAATTTTTCATATAGGATTATGGTAGGGGAGCAAAGTATGCTAAATTTGCAATCACTCGAGAGTTATGGGGACTTTCCATTTTTTAATTTAATTTTCCATTTCCAACAATCGTTTTTTACGATTATAGCGCCATCTATCCATGATTCGAAAAAATATCTCGAATAAAAGTTGCTTATTTTTACGTAAAGAATCCAAGTCGGCAATAAAAATTTGGGGGTTCCATTTAAGATTTTAAAGTAACCCCCCATCCCACCTCCGTGGGAGATCGTATATAATACCATTCGATAGATTTTTCAAAAACATTTTGAAAGTGTTTTTTGCAGTTTTTCGATCTGATGTTCATTTTGCGAAATATCGCGGGGTTTGTATTTAACATTTTAAATTTACTCCCCACCATTCTCCGTGGGGGGTCATGTTTGGTACCATTTGATAGATTTTTGAAAAATATTAAAGACGTATTTTTAGTTTTTCGATCTGATGTTCATTTCGCCAAATATTCGCTTTTTTTCTGAAATTTTTTACTCACCCATTTCCCTACGCCCTACTCAAATCGTCAGATTTTTGAAATGTACACTCTTTTGCATATAATTAACTTACCTGATCTTAATCTGACAATTTCGAGTATTTTTAGGATAGATTTTTTTTTCGGGCCCCCCTTAACGAGCTTCCCTTTGTTAAGAGCCAATATATGGTAGAGGTACATCTGCAGGGTACCAGGTTTCTCCCCATATGATTAGCTGACACACTCGAGTAACTTCAAAAATCCCCGCTTGGGCTCCCCTACATAATATTATATTTTTATTTCGTTTTTGAAAGAAGTTTTTTTGGGTTACTGTTCTCATCGTGTATTGAAATCTTTATTTAGCAAATTTTCGGCAACTATTCAACAGGTAAGAGCGTAAGCGCGGTTTCACACACTAAGAATTTTTAACGTGAACCAATAGTGGCTCAAGAACCTTTCTCCCTTCACCGTCCTTCGCCAAATGTTTCAAGCCATCGCACGTTCACAATTCTTAGCGTGTGAAAGAGTCCTATTTTTCTTACCTCTAGAATATGTGCCATTTTCGAAGGCAGTCGTAGTCGTAATGTTTTTTTCTAATTAATAGAATATCACCAAACACGACGCTAGGAATCTTCAACCCTTGGGGGTGGGTTGGGGTAACATAGAAATCGGGTCCTCCATTTTTTTATTACAGATTTTGATTCTTTAGGAAAAAGTAAATAACTTTTATTCGAGATGTTTTTCCGAATTGTTGGTGGGTGGCGCTATAATCGAAAAAAAAAGAATGTGTGTGTACTTTGTACGCACGTAAGAAGTTATACTTCTATTATAATATAATTTCAACGAAATAAATATACCTACTTAACAGTTACAATACAAAAAATTAACAATAATTACCAAAAATGAACCAAAACTTAACACTGCCAAATATTAAAAAAAAAAAGAAAAAAGTATGAATCGTCCAGGATTTGAACCCGCAATCTCGCGATTTTTTTATCTCTGGTCCAATGATCTACCAACAAGGCCATCAAGCCGCATGGTACTTACCTTTCAGATATACATAGGTATTATACATTGTACATCACGGTGACAAGTGAAATATAAAAATAGATGTTTTATTATTTTACGCCCAAGGAAGACAAATCCAAAGACACAAAATTATAATAAAAAACCTTTTAAACCACCTTTTTCAAATTGCGCAAGTTGTATTATTAATATTAATGTTAATAAATGAAATATAAATAGGATTTTGACGTTTCACAATTTGACAATTCACTTTTAACTGCAGTGCCTTAAAAATTTTAAAGCACTAGTGCCTTAAAGTAGCATTTTTAACGCTCCTATGGAGTCCTAAAAATTTCATTTTTAACACGTTTGTAGAAAAATATATTTAAAAACACTAATATATTCTTTCCAAGCCCTTTCTGGACTGATACATACATAAATTAAAACATTTTAAAGTATAACTTCAAAAATATAATATGAAAACTATTTAAAAAGGCAGTATAACTATTAACTAACCTTTGTTGTTTCTCTTCCCACAAATTTTAAAACGCAACAACCATATATAACCAAACCGTCAGCCGTCCAAACCACAGCTGCGCTACAGCTGCCATATTGGATAATTTTTGACATGTCATGTGAACATCCAATCAGGACAAAGTTATAATGCGCATGCACCCGGATCGTAGGTTTTAACATATAAAAATTCACCCTCATATCGCGCGTAAAGAAGTATAACTTAAAAAAACAATTTAGTCTGATATCTTCGAAAATATAGTTCCAAAGAAAACAGCTAAAACACACGTGCTTAATATTTTTCAAAAACCTATTGAATTACACTAAATCCGACACCCTACCTTTACTTACTCCTTAGGGATGTGGCAAAAGGCAAATTTGAAATCTTATATGAAACCCCCCCTTTTTATTGCAAATTGGGATTCTGTATTCAGTACCTACAATTTTTACATCAATTATTTTGATGAAAATATTTAAAACAATTAAAATATTTAAAATAATCAATAGCTTTGTTATCATGTAAAATAAGATGTGTGAAATAAAAATCTAACAATGATAATACTTACTTATTTTTAAACGCTTTTCTTTAGTTCAATCGTTTGTGTCAAATCTTTAGACGTTAATTTGACTGCCTTTTCTTCAATGCAAATGAATGAAAATTTGCAGATTTATGCATTCGAGGGAACAATACACGAATAGTCAATAAAAAAAATTGTTATGTTTATTAATTGTTTAAATAAAAAAAAACGATTTTAATGAAAAATGCTTAAATTCTCTTGTTTTTACAATGTAGAAACTTAAAATAAGCCATAGTATCTTTTTAAATTAATTCTTCCAGTGAAATGTTAAATTATACCCTCGTACAAAACAAAATTACAAAAAACGCAACTAAAATTATCTAAAACACATTAAGAACTGATAGAATAGCATTTGTTTTTGCCTCCCAGCCGCCATATTGATTTAATTTTGACAGCAAGTTGGAATGCCCTATTGAACACGTGTTTATCAGTTCTTTCATCCGATGTAAAATTCGAAATATTCGACCGCCCTGCTTCTTTTAACACATCGTATACAGGGTGACTGATTAGTAGGGTAAAGCTCAATAGCTCCGCTATAGTAATAGAAATAGATAGCAATAAAAGTTAATAACAAAAATTTTAGCCACCTTTGAGCTGCACATTACAAAATTAGTTAGAATGTTACAGGGTGTTCGATAACACAGTGGCAGACCAAACTTATGTTTTTTTAAATGGAACACCCTAGATTTTATTTTAAATTCGAAATCCTGTTAACTTCTCCATCACAAAAATATAAAGGTTTGTTATGTTATACAGGGTATTTACAAAGTTATAACCAATTTTTTATGAAAATCGTAACAAGTTCAACTCCCTGTATAAATAAAAATAAGCAAAACAACAATGTTTTATTAATGCCATATTTTTTAACGTATTGTCAAAATTTTCCATTAATAAACCATTGCTGTTGTGCTTATTATTATTTCTACAAGGAGTTGAACTTGTTACGATTTTCATACAAAATTGGTTATAACTTTGTAAATACCCTGTATAACATTACAAACCTTTATATTTTTGTGATGGAGAAGTTAACAGGATTTCGAATATAAAATAAAATATAGGGTGTTCCATTTAAAAAAAAAAACATAAGTTAGGTCTGCCACTGTGTTATCGAACACCCTGTAACATTCTAACTAATTTTGTCATGTGAAGCTCAAAGGTGGCTAAAATTTGTGTTATTAACTTTTATTGCTATCTATTACTTTAGCGGAGCTATTAAGCTTTACCCTACTAATCAATCACCCTGTATGTACAATTATTCAAAAATCCCTAAAATTAACGCGGTGAATGATTAATTGATTTTTTATCTCAAAATCTCTCAACCTATACTGTCACTCCAAGTGCATTCGAGTAATCGCAAAATTTGAAAGTCGGTCATCAATGTCACGTTCCACTCCCTCTGCGAGAAATTGCAGCAATAGCAGTAGTTAGCAGTAAGCAGGGCCAATAACAACGCACGTTCAAAGAAAATAATTGGAAATAATTATCACAGCTAGAAGCTCGTTTATGTGATCCACGAGTCGTACACCAAACTCAACAACGAGCGCACTCTTCGGCGCTTCTGTTTGACAACGTTTTGATTTATGATTTCTTGTGTGTTCTCGAGAGAATTTAAGGCTGCTCGTTCAATTTTAGTTGGTTATTTAATTAGAAATCAGCAGGTTGCTGGGTGGATCACTGCAGCTGATTGAGTTTTTGTTAATTGGGTAAATTGGTTAAGAACGGAGATGAACGGCATAATTCTAGTTTAACATCGAATATTTAAGAAGCGTTTGTTATTACTATCCTTATGTTTTTTTCTTTTCCTTGTAGATCCCTGTAGAATTTAAATTTTGTTTAGTATAAGTAAGAAATATAACATAACGGTCAGACTTGTAGGTTTTGGTAGTTCTGCTTTAAGCTATAGTTCGGCGGCTGATTTTTCTGGTAATTAAATATGTTATCTAAAATAGCTTCTTGAATTATTACTCCTGCTATTGTAAAAACATATAGCTAAATAATAAATATATAATAGCTAAATTTAAACTTAACGTAGATGTACAGTTAAAATATTTTAAAATTAAAACCTACACTCTAGTATAAAACTGCTTCTAACTAAAACCTAATACGCTTTTCACACGATTCATTATGTGCGAACCGGTTGGTGTACTTAAACAAATAAGGGTCTTAAATTTCTTCGCAATCACATAAGTCCTGTCCCCAGCGGGGGTACAACGACCTCCTTGATTCAGATGGACTTACACAAGTTTTTTTATGTATTTTGACCCGTAGAACACGATTTTTTTTGGGTAATAGTCGATCCGGATGTCGATAAGATTGTTATAAACAAAGAACTTGAGGAATCACATAACAGCAATTTTTCGCAAAACAAAACATTGTTTTGTATTTTTGGGTCATTCTAAGCAAAAAATGTTTTACAAGTTTTTTCGTAGGATGCATAGTTTTCGACATAAACGCGGTTGAACTTTCAAAAAATCGAAAAATTGCAATTTTTGAACCCGAATAACTTTTGATTGAAAAATAAAATAGCAATTCTGCTTACCGCATTTGAAAGTTCAAGTCAAATTCTATCGGTTTTGATTACTTTCATTGCTAAAAATTAATTTTTTTATTGTTAAACAAAGCTATAAACACATAGTGATTGAATGATGTTTTCAATGCATTTCCCATTTGAAATCGAACGAGTAGGCGCGCATACAAACAATTTCTACGTAGATTACGTATATTAAAACGCTTGCATTAGGCACTGCAAACACTATGTGTTTATGGATTTATTTAACAAATAAAAACTTAATTTTTAGCAATGCAAATAATCAAAACCGATAGAATTTGACTTGAACTTTCAAATGCAGTAAGCAGAATTGCTATTTTATTTTTTAATCAAAAGGTATTCGGGTTCAAAAATTGCACTTTTTCGATTTTTTTGAAAGTTCAACCGCGTTTATCTCTAAAGCTATGCATCCTACGAAAAAACTTGTAACACTGAGAATCATCCAAAAAATACAAAAAATGTTTTGTTTTGCGAAAAATCGCTGTTATGTAATTCCTCAAGTTCTTTGTTTACAACAAACTTATCGACATCTGGATCAACTGTTACCCAAAAAATTCGTGTTCTACGGGTCAAAATACATAAAAAAAACTTAGGTAAGTCCATCTGAATTAAGGAGGCCGTTGTACCCCCCCCCCCTTGGCGACAGGACTACATAGTGAATCTTACCTTAATTTAATTTTGAAAAGATGTGATGGAATCAAAGCGTGATTAAATCTTGGTCTACAAATAACTTCTATGAAAGCTTATTCGAAGCTGTATTCTTTAAACCAAGTATGGGATGGAATGAAACTTTCTATGTTCTTGTACAACACTCCCTTTTGACTTCAGTCTACCATATTTCCAATTTCTCCTTCTATATAGAGATACATACATCTTTCTATATCTACAAAAGAATCAAATACTGATTTAGAACTCAAATGGAATTGTTGATGTCTGCTATTAAATGTCCTAAATGGTCCATTGTGCAGTGTTCCCTCCTAAAGCTAAATTGATACTGTGGGAGCTTTTTATTAGTTTCTAGCCAGGATTCTAACCTTTTTTTATCATGCGTTCCAAAGTTTGTAAAACGTATTATACTAGAGAGATTCCTCTGTATGAATGTGGTAAATGAGGTTCTTTATTTGAATTCTGTATTGGAATAACTGCATACTTCTTCTAACTGCTTGGGTAATATTAGGTTCCCATATTAAATTACTTACTTACTATACGTATCTTAACAACAACTTATTAAATGATACTTCAATTGGCTTGCCATATATATGTCCCTGTCATTTCCTAAAGTTAGGTAACCGACTGTTTTAGGAGTGGAGCGTTACCTAGAAGCGTCTATTCTGAAGAAGACATCTCACTATCCTTCTAAATCTAATCTCCTTTGTAGTTTGGTAGAGTTTTGTCAACAGCCGTTGCTGCGGTTCGGTCTATAAAAGCTACTCTTGTTATTTCTTTCCGTTCAAAACTATCTTCAATATGTTGCATAATTTTAGTCTTTACAGGTTCAAGGAGGTACCTAGAACATCCCTTTCTTCGCCGATGTAAATATTTCGTTGAACTCTCACCTTCTGCTTTCTTGATATTGTCTTACCGTTCGTGAGGAGACCATGGGCTATATGATCGGGTGTGACTGCTGTCAGGTTAGGTGCCAGGGTAGCTGGATCTGGTGTTTTTTATGTTCAGACTTGTTACCAGCTTGCAGCACCTGTCCATTCTGTTGCCGGATATCCCATATAGCACTACTTCCCAACCTGTATTGTTGCTTCCGAAAAGACTCGTCTTCATATGGCTGCTCATATCTTCTAAGTATGGGATTTCGTATTTATTTTACTCTTTGTACAAATGTATCAATAAGGTACGGTTTTAACTGGGAAATTTATTGGTCCAATTTTTCCCATTTTGCTTTAGTAAAGTTGGAAGTTGCTTCTCTTGAAAGGAAATATTTCATATCTGATTGCCGCTTTGGAAAGACAAGTTATCGGTCCGTGATCTGTGCTGTGTTTTGGAAGGGTGTTTCTAACGATTTTTGTCACCTGGTCTCCAATACTGTCGCTAATTCTGTCGCAATCACCTGGTCTCCAACATTGCCTGGGTTGCAACCTCTGCGCCATCTTCCGCTGTTGAAAGGCGCAAGATGTTTTGCACCATTGAAGTCTGTTTCGTTATAACCCCACGTGACACTGTGGAAGTTTAAATCAGCCAATACTAATTTTATTTGCTCTGAATGAAAGTTATCTGGTTCCTCAAAAGCAAAGTCAGCGTTTGGCGGTTTGAAGATGGACGTTACCGTACAGGAGTTTACCTCCACTGTGAGGATCTCGATGTCATCTTGATGTGTTAAAGATGTGTCTCGTCTCTTCAGTATAAGCTTCATATTCCGAAATCTAGGTCCTCCTGGTACCTCGGTGAGTTTGTTGAACCAGTAGAATATCGACACCGTGTTCTCTGCAAATATTATACTATAGATCAGGGGTGGCCAAGCTTCTTAATAGTCTGAGCCACTTTTCACAAGTTGAAGTTTTTCGCGAGCCGCAATAAAATACTTATTCAAAAAGTATCTATGTATAGAAGGTATTTACAATTTTTTTAACAGAACTTTTACTTACTGAAAACCGAAATACAATTACGAAATATTTAAACTTAATTACATTTTTGTTTTCTTTCTTTTGATAATTCTTTAAAATTTGGTGATTAATATGTGACTTATCAGTAATTCTTTTAGATGCTGGTTAGGTAATATTGATCGGTGTTAGGATTTCACGAATTATAAAATGGAATAAAATGGTCCACACAAGTACGTTGTTCCTAATATGGAAATAATTCGACAAGCATTCTTTTTTAGGGTACCTTCTTGGATTCTGGTACAAATTTCCAAAATTCGGTATTCGGCGTCGACTTATAGTTTTATTTTCGAGCTTGATCTTCTTGCGTCTCTATTAATTTTAATTCTCCAGATGTTGTTTGGGTCATATATTGGTAATAATAAAAAATTCACCTTATGAACTATGTTCATTTCAAATGAATTCGGAAAAAAATGAAGAGACGATTTAACATATTTTAAGTCTTCAAATCTATTTTGGAGTTCGGTCAATATTCCTTCCGGCTTTTTTATATACCTACTCGTTAAGATTTTCTAGTATAATATGGTAAACAATTTTTTCTAAGTCGAGTAAAATGACTTAAATGCAAAATGTGTACCTAATACAAATTACAAATTACATCTCTAGCAAGAGTTATACAAAAATCGGTCTGGATTCGGTTGATTACTGACTTTTACATTGCGCCACTCTTATGTAATGTTCGTTAGCGCAGTTTTCGATGTGTCGTGTCATATCATTCTTATCTTGGATGGAAATGGAATTTGTTACAAAGTCTTTCATGTTTGTTGTCAGTAAATTAAAAGACATTTTGAAACACATATTATGGAACGATAATAATTTTTTCAAATCATATATAATACAAAATTTAAAAATAACTCGGGTACAATCGAGAGCCACAAGTAATCCTTCAAAGAGCCGCATGTGGCTCGCGAGCCGCAGTTTGGCCACCCCTGCTATAGATATTTGTCTCTTTATACAGGGTGATTGATTAGTGTGAGGAAGCTCAGTATATCTGTTATAGTAAAAATTACAAAAAAAAGTTATTGACAAAAATTGTAGGCAGCTTTAAACTCCACATTTTAAAATTAGCTACAATCTTACAGGGTGTTCCATAAGATGGTGGCAGACCAAACTTATGTTTTTTTAAATGGAACACCCTGTATTTTATTTTAAATTTGAAATCTGCTTCACTTTCCCATCACAACAATGTAAAGTTTTATTATGTTATACCGGGTACTTAAAAAGTTATAGCCAATATTACCTGAAAATCGTATCAAGTTTAACTCCCTGTATAATTAAAAACAAGTATAGGAACATTGATCTATTGCAGCCATAGTTTTTTAATAATTGTTAAAAATTACAAAACACATTCGTTTTCATAATATTCGTTAAATCAAATACAGGGTAAGTCAAAATGCAAGTACATTATTTCCTTGGTAATTTTAAATAGAACACCCTGTATTTTATATCACTATCGAAAGGTACTAATATCGTACTTCAAATTTTATAAAGTACTCCCTATACCTAAAGTTATCAGTTTTTTAGATATTTTTATTTTTCTATCAAAGTATTAATTTGGTAGATATTTTAACGTTTACCAATAATTATTGTGAGTTGGCCATGATTGATTTGTCAGAAACTGACAGTTTGACATTATTGTTTATTAATTCAGTATAGGGCTTTTCATAGACTGTCATTTGTTTCGAGCTACTGTCATATGTTTTATAATCTGTGTATATTAATATTATACACGGATTATACGACATGCGACCGAAGCTCGAAACAAATTACTGTGAATGAAAAGCCCTATTGGCGTACACCGTAAATTAGCAATAATGAATTTTACTACTGATGAAATGGTAGATATGATCTGGATTTTGGGGGAATGCAATAAAAATTCATTACTATCAGCTAGAATTTATCAATAACGGTTTCCAGATAGGCGGCAACCGAGACAAGATACATTTGAAAAATTGAAAGATCGCTTTAACCGCACTGGTTCAGTGAATTATGAAAAACATGAACGAACAAAAACTAGTGTGACAGAGGAAAACGAAATTAGTGTGTTGATGGGAGTTACAGAAAACTCACACACAAGTATTAGGAGTATTTCCAATGAACAAGAACTTAGTTACTACTCCGTTCAAAACATTCTATCTAAAAACAAGATGCACCCTTATCACATTCAAAAGCACCAATAATTAAATAATGATGATTTTCAGAAACGAATAGTGTTTTGTGAATGGGTCTTAGAAAAAATTAATGAGCAGAGAGATTTTTTTGATTATGTCTTATTTGGTGATGAAGCTACATTCCATCGAAACGGTTCTGTTAATAGGCATAACTTTCACTACTATTCAACAAGTAATCCATACCACATAGTAACACATAGTCAAACAAGATAGTCTCTAAATGTGTGGGGAGGTACCGTCGGTAACCATGTAGTAGGACCATATTTTTTTGAAGATAATTTAAATGGTGAGATATATTTAGATTTTATCGTAAATTAGTTACCGATATTATTAGAAGAGGTTCCACTTAATATACGTGAACAAATGTGGTTTCTACATGACGGTGCTCCTGCGCAACACAACGAATTAGTACGTGGTGAACTTAATGATTAGTTTGGTGAAAGATGGATCGGAAGGGATGGACCGGTAAGGTGGCCCCCAAGGTCACCAGAGTTCAATAAAATGGACTCATTTTTTTGGGGTTACGTTAAGAACGAAGTATATAAAATACCTCCAACAACAAGAGATGATATGAAAAATCGAATCCGAATTGTATTTCAAAATATTTCTTTACAAATGCTTAGCAATGTAGGCAACTCTTTGAATGACCGCTTTCAAGTATGCATAGATGTTTTGGGAGGTCATTTTGAACACCTTACGTTAAAATTACTGTTGTTTTTTTATTTTTTTGTGTTGTTATTTTTTTTTTAATTTTCCGTCGGTTATTTGTTATAAATTTTATTTAAAATAAATTGTTTTCTTTTCTGTGTCGGTATTTATTTACTGAATTAATAAATAATAATGTCAAACTGTCAGTTTCTGACAAATCAATAATGGCCAACTCACAATAATTATTGGTAAACGTTAAAATATCTACCAAATTAATACTTTGATGGAAAAATAAAAATATCTAGAAAACTGATAACTTTAGGTATAGGGAGTACTTTATAAAATTTGAAGTACGATATTAGTACTTTTCGATAGTGATATAAAATACAGGGTGTTCTATTTAAAATTACCAAGAAAATAATGTACTTGCATTTTGACTTACCCTGTATTTGATTTAACGAATATTATGAAAACGAATGTGTTTTATAATTTTTAACAATTATTAAAAAACTATGGTTGCAATAGATCAATGTTCCTATACTTCTTTTTAATTATACAGGGAGTTAAACTTGATACGATTTTCAGGGAATATTGGCTATAACTTTTTAAGTACCCAGTATAACATAATAAAACTTTACATTGTTGTGATCGGAAAGTGAAGCAGATTTCAAATTTAAAATAAAATACAGGGTGTTCCATTTAAAAAAACATAAGTTTGGTCTGCCACCATCTTATGGAACACCCTGTAAGATTGTAGCTAATTTTAAAATATGGAGTTTAACGCTGCCTACAATTTTTGTTAATAACTTTTTTTTGTAATTTTTACTATAACAGATCTACTGAGCTTCCTCACACTAATCAATCACCCTGTATTTAAATTATTCTCAACTTTAAATAAAGGTTTTGTCTCATTTATCACGTCATATTTAAATTTTTAAATATTAATTATTTAGAATATTAAATGCATATATGCTATTTTCTTTTATTTTACTTGTTTTAAATAGAGCTTAATACAATCTTCTTGCTTATGATTTGTATGTAGTAGTATGTATACTCAGGGCAAAAGGGACAAACGAGCGGGTTGTAGATTGAACGTGTATGTCTATACTCCCCTTCTAATGGTCTCATATGTTATATATAGGTCATCGTTTTTGCATCGATCGTATCGAATCGATGTAGCGTATTCCAACGTATCGAATCATCTTCTTCTTAACGTGCCCTATCAAGTCCACTTGACGTTGGCGATTAACATGGCGAAACTCCCTCTGTCTCGAGCTATTCTAAAGAATTGTTCTGCTTTCTTTATTCCTGTCCACTCTCTGATATTCTTCAACCAAGAGGACTGCTTTCTACCAATTCCTCTGCGTCCTTTATCATAATAAGTTGAAGAATATTATACCGGTCTCCCCTTACTACGTGTCCAAAATAGGTCATCTTTCTATATTTGATGTTATCAAGCAGCTCGCGGGCAGCATTTGCTCTCTTAAGGACTGCCACATTTGTCAGCATAGCCGTCCATGGTATTTTCAGTGTACGTCTGTGCAGCCACATTTCAAAGGCCTCCAAACGATTAATGGTGGATATTTTTAATGTCCATGCTTCGACACAATACAAGAGGACTGACCAAATGCAACATTTAATCATGCGCTTTCGAAGTTGAAGTTGCAAGTTATCATTACAGAAGAATGACCTCATTTTTAAAAATGGCGTGCGGGCTATCTTGATTCTACATTTTATCTCTATAAGATAGTTAAAACTGGGTACTCTTTGAATTATATGACCATCAACATACAGGGTGAGGCAAATAAAGGTCCTTTTAAAAAGGTCTCGAGAACTAAAGGCAACAGAATCATGAAAATTGGAATAAAGGGGTTTTGAAGGATGATCTATTAAATGAAAATATTTTCATCTCTTATAACTTCGTTTTTTTTTAATGGGACACCCTGTATATTTTTACATTTTTGGATTCTCTTCGATGTCTTCTTTCTTAAGATATGAGGTTTTGTAATATTATACAGGGTGTTTTAAAAGTTAATTACGTTTTTTATTAATTTCGTAGCAAAATTAACACCCTGTAGAATTGTAGTAGTTTGACATCTAAAACTCTACTTACGTTCAAATGATTTTTAATATACTCTACTATTGTTAAGAATCATTAGTATAGCTAAATTTTTAATTTTAGTATACAGGGTTGGTCGAAACTCGGAATGAGTATTTTCTGAGTTTTCTTAAATGGAACACCCTGTATTTTAGTATTGTAATGAAATGATATTTTATGGTACTTTTTTATTTCCTAAGCATTCCCTATACCTAACTGCTTTAATTTGTGCTTAATTGTTAATCGCACCAACAATCTTAACTACGTAGGTATTTTGATAGCTAAACCATTATTGGTAATTTTAAGGACCAGTCTGGATTAATATGTATTTATTTCTGAAAAATTATTTGGGATTGAGTATTTTCACGGCCAACCTAATAAAATTTTACGTATTTTTTGTTGCAATTAATGTTTAGTTTGAATCACCAATAACTCACAAATTAAAGCAGTTAGGTATAGGGAATGCTTAAGAAATAAAAAAGTACTATAAAATATCATTTCACTACAATACAAAAATACAGGGTGTTCCATTTAAGAAAACTCAGAAAATACTCATTCCGAGTTTCGACCAACCCTGTATACTAAAATTAAAAATTTAGCTATACTAATGATTCTTAACAATAGTACTGTATATTAAAAATCATTTGAACGTAAGTAGAGTTTTAGATGTCAAACTACTACAATTCTACAGGGTGTGAATGTTGCTACGAAATTAATAAAAAAACGTAATTATCTTTTAAAATACCCTGTATAATATTACAAAACCTCATATTTTAAGAAAGAAGACATCGATGAGAATCCAAAGATGTAAAAATATACAGGGTGTCCCATTAAAAAAAACGAAGTTATAAGCAACTTCCGGTATAACCGGAAGTTGCAAAGAGATGAAAATATTTTCATTTAATAGATCATCCTTCAAAACCCCTTTATTCAAATTTTCATGATTCTGTTGCCTTTAGTTCTCGAGATATTTCTAATAGGCCAGTTATCTGCCTCACCCTATATAACCGTGAATCTTGATGGGCCAAACGGCCAAATATCATGTATTTTGTTTTTGAACAGTTTATGTTTAGGCCAAACTCTCTTCCCACTGTGTCAATGGCATTTAAAAGGTGTTGTAATCCATTCATATCATCACTTAAAATAACTGTATCGTCTGCATATCTGGTTGTATTTATCAGAATTCCATTAACTTTTATCGGAATTAAATTAACTTTTACACCCCATTCCAAATTATGCAGCGCTTCCTTAAATATTCTATCTGAATATAAATTGAATAACAATGGGGACAGTATACAACCCTGTCTGACACCTCTTTGTATTTTGCATATTTCTGTTGATTTTCCATTTATGCAAGCTGTCGCTGTTTGACGCCAGTATAATTTTTCTATGATTCGTACATCGTAACTATCAACTCCTTTTTCCTTTAATATTTTAATTAATTTGTGATGTTGTACTCGATCAAAGCCCTTCTCATAGTCAATAAATATAGCAAAGACGTCTTTCCTTTGATCTCGGCATTTCTGCAATAATACATTTAGTGCAAAGCGTGCGTCCCGGGTTTCCATCATCGAATCATCACTTTTCGAAAATATAACAAATAATTTTCGAAAAGTAATGATGCCATACGTACATAGAAAACCAATTTAGCGATAAATGAAAATAAAAAACATCTAGTCCCCATTCAGGCATTAAATAGTATTTGAATTGGCACGAAAGAGCGTACATAGTCAGTAGATGATCCTCCATGAATTTCCATTATTTTCCTTGTAGTCCAGCGTACCGGTATTTGTTCAGGCTAATTGAAACGAAAATGAGAGAGTTCTAGAAGAGAAATTGGGAGAATTATTTCCTCGGTGCGCTTCTTTAACCCCGTACAAAGCTAATATTTGTGTTAGAGAACGACAAAATACTGCTCGAAGGCTTTTAAGACCAACGCTTTTTGTTCAAGAATTTCCTCCGATGATAAAGGACTCGGGACAATGGAAATAAAGAGTTCGGTTGATGAATGCATAAGTAGGCAGAGAATTTAGATGGGATAAAAAGATTTTAATAGTATGGACACATTTCGCTTTACACAAAAAACTTAAGTGGAATTTGTTTCTGAAAGGTTTCGCCCAAAAAACTAAATAATCGTGGTGTTAGTAGTTAAATAAATAATTTGTGGGAACAACGATTCTATTATAAAACGTTTCGATACTGTGGTTAATACACTGCTCTACAAAAAGCCGTTTACATGCTAACGCGCGTTTTAAGTCATTAAAGCGCGCCTTGGCATGTGAACGGTCTTAAGCAAAATGTATGTAGATGTAATCGCGCGTTATCAAAACGCGCGTTAAGCGCCTGTCATGTGAACGGACTCTAAGACCCCGTTCTCATGACAAGCGCTTAACGCTCGTTTTGATACCGCGCTATTACAACTAAATACATACATTTTACTTGAGACCGTTCACATGCTAACGCGCGTTTTAGGTCATTGAAATGCCTAAACCCAGACCTAGTCTCCCAGACTAGACCCAGACCCAGTGGTCCCAGATCTGTCGGCTGGAGAAAGAGGGAGTGAGTTTAGTTGGTAGGCGATCTGGCAAGGTGAAGCGTGGCGGATTGAATCAAACACACGTGGGAGACACCTTTCCAGACGGTATTTAGAAGATTCTCAAGTCATTAAGGTCATTAAAATGCGCGTTTTAGGTCATTAAAACGCGCGTTGGCATGTGAGTGGTCTCAAGTAAAATGTCTGTAGTAGTATTTTAACGCTAATTTTTTGGAAAGCAGATAATAATTAGTCCTCTATCAAATGTCCATGAGACATTAGGCAATGAGACTGCTGAGAATTTAGGCGCGATAAAAGATTTTAATAGTAGTAGTCTTTTTAGTTCTGCATATAATAGCCATCAAAACAAAAACATATACGCTTAAAGTACTTTATTTCTTTTCAAAATATGTCCCACCAAGATCGATACACTTTTGCATACGTTCAAACCAATTGGTAAAATAGTTATTCCAGTCTTCAGTTGACATCTGCAAAATCGCTATATTAAAGACATCGATGGCCTCTTCTGGCGACTGGAATCGCCGCCCACGCATTGAATTCTTGATCTTTGGGAACCTGAAGAAGTCGTTGAGACTTAGGTCAGGGCTATACGATGGATGGTATAACAATTCAATGTTTTGAAGATCCAAAAATTCTATTGTCTTTTGGGCAGTGGAAGCACTTGCATTGTCATAATGTAGGATGATTCATCGTTGTGTGTTACTTTGTCGGAGTTTCGCGATAACTTCTGGTAAACAAATGGTTATACTCGTATACCAAGTATCCATCTTTGACACACTTCACGTCAAAGTACTTCTTCCATCTCTTTTTTACATCCTTTTCTTGAATTAGTTTTTATTATTTTCATGTCAGATGTAACAAATTTTATTAAACATTTTGCTTGAGCATTAGACTCCCTATCATCATTATTAAGATCTAAGCTACTAAAAAGACAATCTAAATTACGAATGTACATGTCAATTATTCGCCCAGTTGTTACATTTGGAAGTGAAACATGGACTTTATATCAGCGGGCAATAAATGAATTACCTCCTCAGAGAGATGAGTTGATAGAAGAGTGTAAAAGGCGCCGCAATGCTGAATTGGTGACTCATTGGTGAAAACATCGTCAGACATATAAATGGTAACCGAATAAGATGGGCAGGTCACGTGGTAAGATCAGAGTGTTAAAGACAGTGTTTTTTAAGAGGCCAGACGGTAGAAGATCAGTAGGTCGTTCCAGAAAAAGATGGAAGGATGATGTTGAAGCCCATTTATCTAGGATTGGGGTACAACAATGAGAAATGAAAGCATAATATGTAGAAGATGGAAGGACATACTGGAGGCGGCGAAGACTCACCCCGAGTTGTAAAGCCAGTCAAGAAGAAAAGAGAAACAAAGAGAATTACTAATTGAAAAAGATCAGCAAAGGGAATTGCTAGCTGAGCCTTGAATCGATGCAGGAGTTGGTTGGACTTCTATGTGTAATGAAACACCAATCCCCAAATATACAAGTTTATTTAAACCCAAACTCCAACCCGGGAGACGCCCAATAGTTGTTAACAGTTATAAAGTATGAAGCTAATAATCTTATAATGGAACTAAATCTTGACTCTGTGAATGTATGAGAATGAATGAATATAATTAATGATTATCTTAGTAGCAATATACACTCACCGGCACAATAAACGGGCACCCCAAAAAATGGGTCATTTTTAATGTCTTATATTTCCTAAACCTAATGTCCGATTTAAGTAATTTTTTAATATGTTATAGCCTTATTCTTTATCAATATCGCTGTAATAATATTGTTGCTAGACAGGTACATTGTCATTGTATACAGGGTGTACGAATCAAACTGTGTTTTTTTCTCAAACTTTGGAACACCCTGTGGAATGTTCTAGCTTTTATAAAATACTTAAATTAAAACCCAACTATAGCCTCAGGTTTTCTTAACATTCTGTTTTTTTATTCATTGGCCTATGTTGGATAATAAAAAAGTTAGGCACTTCAACAACTACCCCTGTTTTTCGTCAATACAGGGTGTTTTTAAATAAGTACGGCAAACTTTAAGGGGTAATTCTGCATGGTAAAATAATGACAGTTTGCTTTATAAACGTATGCCCGCAAATGCTTCGTTTCCTAGATAGGGGGTGTTGAAATTGTTCTTACAAACTGACGATTTATTTATTGTTTTAAAACGGTTTGTGATATGCAAATGAAATGTGGTGGATTTTAAGAGGAAGTTATTGCACATTTTCTGGCATACAATTAAGAATTTTATATTCACGATTGGCGTGCATACTGGATATATCTAAAATGTTTATACCCGTATGCACACCAATGGTGAATATAAAATTCCTAATTGTATGCCAAAAAATGCGCAATAACTACATCTTCAAATCTAGCAAATTTCATTTGCATATCACAAACCGTTTTAGAGCAATAAATAAATCGTCAGTTTGTAAGAACAATTTCAACATCCCCTATCTCGAAAACGAAACATTTGAGGGCATACGTTTATAAAGCAAACTGTCATTATTTTACCATGCAGAATTACCCCTTAAAGTTTGCCGTACTTATTTAAAAACACCCTGTATTGACGAAAAACATGTTAAGAAAACCTGAGGCTATAGTTGGGTTTTAATTTCAGTATTTTATAAAAGCTAGAACATTCCACAGGGTGTTCCAAAGTTTTAGAAAAAAACACAGTTTGATTCGTACACCCTGTATACAAGGACAATGTAACCTGTCTAGCAACAATGTTATTACAGCGATATTGTTAAAGAATAAGGCTATAACATATTAAAAAAATCACTTAAATCGGATATCACGTTTAAGAAATACAAGTCATTAAAAATGGCTCATTTTTAGGGTGCCCGTTTTTTGTGCCGGTGAGTGTATTTCTGGGTCGAGCCCCACGCGCCGTGATGTTGATGTTATAGCAAATATAAAAGAACAAAGGAGTTTATTATATTGTCAGTATTTGTGTGCGATCTCCAAAATATATTTATTATTAATAAATTTTATTAACAATAAATATTATTAACAATATTAGCAAATTTATTAACTAAATTAGCAGGTCGCACATGTAGAATGCAATAACAAAATTACGTTAATATGATAAAAATAAAAAATGGCTGATAAAAATATTGTTTAACCCTCGGATATGAATTATAGGGGAGTGCATTTAGATTTTCACTTCTGAAAAAATCAAACAAGATAAAACTTTTTATAATTTCATTAAGAAATGTTTAATAAACAACATATCAAAAAGTTCTACTCGAGAAGTGGGTGCTTCATTTTTTATTAAACAAATGAACAGCGAAGTTGGATGTTTTTTTAAATAACTCCAAAAATATAATTTTTAGAAAAAAAAACTGACTTAACCATTGAAAAATTCAGAAAATTTTACAAAAAAAACCTTATATAAAGATTTTTCTAAAATTAGATCTCTAGCTTCTGTAATTTTTTATTTATAACGCTAAAGTCACCCTTCTCACACACATTGGCGCACTGTAAACTAGAGTTGGAAGAAGTGCACAATTGAGTTTTTTTAATGTAATTCTTTAACTAATGGATCAAAAGAAATTTTACAAATTGGACATAAAAGAAAATGAAATAAGCTATCTTATGGTTGTAATAAAAAGAAATAAAGTGTATGGACATAAGTACGGTGTTGGCGGAAAGTGAGCCTTACATGAATTTTGTTTAAAAATGATTTATAAATGTGTAACTAATACAATTTTACTTATAAAACTCTCAAATTTGCACAACTTACCTCTCAATCATCTTACTAAACGATGTTTCATTCAAAAAAAATCTCAAAAATTTAATTCAAATAATACGCTGTCTCAAAAAATGTAATTTTTGAAAACTTCGTAGTTTTACAGAATTCCCACCACTTTAAGACGGTATTACTGAAGTTTGAATAAATCTAATACAATTTTTTTGATATTTTTTTTAAAACTTAGGATGTAATATTTAAAAAACACTGAATTATTTTAGTTTAAAAATGAAATAAACAATTTCTTTTTGAGAAAACTAAGAAAGATAACAAAAATGTAATACAAAAACCGAAAATTACCAGCTGAAAAAATGTATATACAGAGTGATCAAAACTTTTTTCTGTAAAACTTACCTAAAATATATTTAATAATAGGCTTCAACAATAATAAATGTTCAACAAAAAAATTTTTTTAGCTCTTATACAGTATGTCTGCGTAACTTGGAATCTATTGATAACTTTTTTAATATCAGTTTTACGAAAAAAAGTTATTCTTTGTAAAATACTCTGCATCGTATATAACATAAGTCGCAACCATCAAATATCAAATTTTGTTAATTTTGTACGAGGTATGTCAAAAAATATGAATTTCACTCAAGAGTAAAGTACCTTTTTATTTCACAATATCGAAAATTTTTATAAAGGAAAGTTGTTTGGAATTAAAAACTATGTTCCAATATGTAGTTATATCCTTCTAATCGAAAATTTGTTTGTTTTAAATATTCTTTCAAATTAATTATACCCAACATATTAAATTTTCACTTATTATTTATGATAACCGATTTATTATTAATTTTATGAAGAAAGTTATTCATCATAAATAGCTCTGCATGGTCTAACACTTAATATGCAAATATAAAATATTATATTTTATCAATATTATACGAGGTAGTATGTAAACAAATTATATCTCGCGCAATAAATATGTACCTTTATAGTTCACAATATTTCGATTAGAAGAGTGTAATTGCATATTGATACATGTTTTTTAGTTCTGAGCAACTTTCCATAATAACAATTTTCAGTATTATGAAAAATATAGGTATTTTACTCCTAACTGAAATTTTTATTTATTGACATATCTTGTACAAAATTGATAAAAATTTATATTTTATGATTGCATTTAAAGTTTTAGAATATGCAGACCTTTTTACTAAGAATAACTTTTTTATTTATAATTGCAACAATTTCATCAATATTGAAGAAATAGATTTTGAATAATTTGTTCTTTCTTTCGAATACATTTTAATTTTTAATAATATTGTAAAAATTATTTGTTTATCTTTTTTTAAGAATGAAATTCCATATTTGCTTGATTGGATTCTACTTGTTTTTCATTTAAATATCCGCCACTTTGGATCCGCCATTTTGAAATTTAAATTTTTAATCTTTAATTCAGATTTAACAACCTGTTAAAAATAAAGACAATAAATATTTTAGAAAAATGTTCTTTTTTATGTTCTTTTTAGAAAATCCGCATTTTGAATCCGCCATTTTATAGTTTATAATGTTAACATTTAAGTTAGGTTTATCAAAGCTCTCAAAAATAAATATATGTAGAAATAAATATATTTTGTAAAGAAATTATGATTTTACAACTATTTTTTAAGTTATCCGCCATTTTGGATCTGCCATTTTATAATTTAAATTATCAAAATTTGATTCAGGTTCAGCAACCTCTCAAAAATATCCACATATATGTAAACAAACACGTTTTATAAAAAAAATTCGAATTTTACAACTGCTTTTTAAGGAGTTTTAGGAAAAAATCCGCCATTTTGAATCCGCCATTTTGAATTTGCAAATTGTAATGTCAGATTCGGCTTCAGCATAATCAAAACTAAAATAAAAACATTTTTTATCAAAATACAATGTTGAATTCACCCATAATCTTAACATTATTTATACAAAACCATTGTTATTGTTTAAACAATTAATAAACAATTAGCGGCGAAATTTGTGAGTAGAACTTTTTACTTTAACATATTTATAAACTAACAAAAAAAGTTTTAGAAAAATATAACCTTGTTTGGTTTTTTCCGAAACATTGTATCTTTTCGTTCTAATTGCACTCCCCTATTATGCATATTTGAGATTAAACACTAATAAAATAGATATATTATAATTTAACGTCTATTGCCATTATTATTTAAAAAAGAAAAGCCAGTTTTCCCTTTTCATTAAACTTTTTAAGTTGTACGTTTCAGGCTATGAGAATTGCGTCTAAATTACTTATTTTATAAATACAAATTTTTTTCTCGTCCCTTTTGCTTTAGCACGTACATTGACCATATAATGAATAAAACTTAACAAGCAAAAAAACTCAAAACAAGCGAATTCCCCATCTTACGCAGTCGTTCTTCAAACCAATAACTCCTTTTACAGAATAACAAACTACCAGTAGTAAGACGAGAATATATTGTAATGTTTCTTCATATAATCGTCAAGATATTTTTCTAAAAGGAGATCCATTATTGCAATAGTTTAAATGTGACAAGCGCGCCCAGCAAAAAGCGCGTCATTTCACTTTATCTCATGGTCACGAAGAGATCTCTTTTTGGAATTGGCGCATGAGCGTGCGCCTTACCTTACAACGGACCTAAATAAATAAGTAAATAATATAGTTTTTTTCTACAATCACTTGATAAAGAAGACTTTTTTGCTTGTCTTGTCAATGGCAACGAAAAGATGACGTTTACTGAGTACCGTCCGTAAAGTTTAATAAACGCGCTTGGTCCGTAGCAACCATACAATACAAACAAATTGAACATTCAAACTGACAGATATAAAAGTTTGCTCTAAATTGAATAGTTACAATAGTTACAATAAAGTTAATGATTTAACAATAGTTTCATTTTATTAAGTGATTGTAGAAAAAATGTTGTATGTATTACTAGCATAAAGTGACATTATTGCTTTCGAATAATTACCGCGCTACGCTTTGCGTCGCGCGGGAACTATTACTCAAGCAATAATGTATGGTGCTTCTCAGAGGCTTTTTTCAGTGCGACACAAGTGACAGAAAAAAGGTACGTCCGTGATTATAGACATTTATAACATTTATTCTAGTTGTTTATAGATGCCTCTATAATCGGAAAAAATGATTTACCTATTACATATCTATACAACTAAAATTTAAAGTTCTTCTCAGTCTTTCAGTGTGTCATTAATGACGTAATATATGATTTTAAGAACGTAGAGAATCATAGCATGAGATTTTAGTTACCTAAATCTGACAGTTGTCAGAATCGTCATCAGCCAAATATGAAAAGGGTACTGCAGTATAACCCTTTTATTTGCAATTTGGTATAAAAACAAATCAATTATCTTCTTCTTCAAATGCAAATCCACTAATGGATGTTGGCGATCACATTTTCCATTAACTCTCTGTTTCTTGCAATGTGTATCAGTGATTGTATGTCGGTAATCCCTGTCCATTGCCTTATGTTTCGGAGCCAGGACATTTTCTTGCGTCCTATTCCTCTCTTGCCTTCAATTTTACCCTGGATTATAAGTTGAACGAACTGGTATTTTTCGTTTCGCATGATGTGACCCAAATACGCCGTTTTTCTTTTCTTGATGTTTTCGAAAGGCTGACGTTCTTGGTTGATTCTTTTAAGGACATCCACATTTGTGACTTTTGCCGTCCATGGTATCTTTAGGATACGGCGATAAAGCCACATTTCGAAGGCTTCTAATCTGTTTATATCGCTCGTTTTGAGTGTCCAGCCCTCTATGCCATATAGCAGCACCGACCACACGTAGCATTTAGTCTCAGTGTAAGGTCGAACTCTGAGCAGCTCAGTACCTTCCTGAATTTTACGAAAGCTTGTCGAGCTTGCTCAATGCGACATTTTACTTCCCTGTCCGATGCCCAGTCTTCAAAAAGCCACGTTCCTAGGTATTTGAATTTGCTCACTCTCTCAATGGACTTAGTATTCAGTGTTATGGTGGAGTTTTCAAATGCATCCAAGTTTCTGGAGATGATCATGAATTTGGTCTTTTTGGTATTAATCTCTAATCCCATTCGCTTACTGTATTCTCCGATTATAGTGACAAGTTGTTGAAGATCTGCTATGTTGTCGCAAATTAAGACAGCATCATCAGCATATCGTATGTTGTTGATTAATACTCCATTCACTTTGATTCCCATCTCTGCATCTTCCAAAGACTCTTGAAATATGGCTTCCGAATAAATGTTAAATAAAAGAGGGGAAAGCACACATCCCTGCCACACATCTTATATGTATGGATTTGGATATAGAATTGTCTATTTTTAATTGTGCTGCCTGATACCAGTACAAGTTTTCAATGCATCTTATGTCTTTTTGGTCTATATCAAGCTTCTTGAGGATCTGCATTAACTTGTGATGTTGGACACGATCAAACGCTTTCTCGTAGTCTAGAAAGCACAGGAATACGTCCTTCCTCTGATCGTAACAATTTTGGACCAACACTTGTGTTGCTACTATTGCTTCTCTTGTTCCCAAACCTTGCCTAAACCCAAACTGAGAATCACTGATGTCTAGTGTGACCAACTAGTCCGAAAAATCCGGGACATGGCCCGAATTACGAAGTCGTGTCCCGGCGTCCCGGACAAGGCTTCCGGGCTATCCGATTTTCCAACATTTTGGTAAAATCCTATTTTAAAATTTTGAATAATTCTTCTAAGAATTCACATCAAATTGAATTGGTGGGACGAAAAAGGTTGACGAAAGGTCTAGAGTGTAATACTAATACCACATCCAAAACGCATGCATTTTATATCATATCGTGATATTACTTACAGTTCTACGAAAACTCAACTGCGTGTACTTTGATTTTTTACCACCGGAGTCGTCGTCATTTTTAAAGCAAATTTCATCGCAAGGCAAATATGATTTTACGAAAAAAGCAATATAAACAATGAATATACTTTGTTCGTTGAGGTCCATTTAAAATATAAATGGATTATGATTTTTAAAGGTTTTCTTCTCATTTTTAAGCAAATGGAATCGTTCGACAAATATGATAATAAGAAGTAATCAACATAAAAATATTCTGAAGCTATTTTCTTGAGGCACGTTTGACAATTATATTTTTATGGGATTAAGCCACAATTGGTTGTAATGATAATTACAATTTTATATTAACCTAAGAGTATATTTACATGGAATTCCAAGATCAGTTGATTTTCTAATTTTTCTTTTTTGAGGACGATTTCCGGATTGGAAGTCGAAACGTCAAAAACGGACAAAAATGTAATTTTCATTACAACCAATTGTGGCTTAATCCCATGAAAAATATCATTTTCAACATAAAAATGTTAAATAATCAATAAAATGAAGATATTTAAAAAAAGGCCCGATTTTCATTAAAAAGTCCCGGATTTCAGGTATTTCTTTCAGCCTTGTCCCGAATTCGACTGAATTGGAGTTGGTCACACTACTGATGTCCCATTCACATTTTTTGTATAATCTTTGATGTAGTATTTTTAAGAATATTTTTAAAGTGTGACTCATCAGGCTAATGAGTCTGTGGGTAGGGGAATAAATGTAGAGAGCAACCACTGCTGAGGATAGCAACCAGTTTCATAAATAAAATTAAATATTTTATGTAGTGCTGAAATCAATTATGTTTATTGAATTTATAAAATGGTATGTTCTTTGATTTGTATAGTCGTATAAATTGTACAGAGTATAGTCGTATAGATTAAACATACATCATTTTTGTTCGATTATAGCGCCAACAACTAGAATAAATGTTATAAATGACTTTAATCACGGACGTACCTTTTCTTTCTGTCAATTTTAATTTAATGCGTTAAAAAGAAATCTAAAAACTGTGACGCACTAAAAGATGCCTGCGAGAAAGAGTATAATATCACTTTTCGCTCTTAATACATATATCTTCTTAATGGTATAAACATTAGTCATTCAGCTAATTGCACTAGATTCTCCTTTTTGCATAGAAATGACTCTGTCTGTTTTTTCAATGTGCCTCCAGTAAGTTGTCCAATTACTTTCGTGGTCTTCTCAATGATCATCTTCCTATTAGAACCGTTTCTGACCGTCCTTACTACTCTATTTGTTGTAATTCGGCTTATGTGGTCGTTCCATGGACAAACTGTTTTTGTCAGAATTATAGACATCTTTACTTTGTTCGGGATACAAAATACCTACTCACAAAGATTCCTAATCGAAGACTTCAACCTCTTACTGAAAAAATCATCGGGGAATATCAAGCAGAGTTTAGGCAAAATAGATCTACCATCGACCAACTATTTACAGTTAGACAAATACTGGCAAAAGCATGGGAATATGACATGGACGTTTACAATTTCTTTGTAAATTTTAAACAAGCCCATGGTTCAATAGATAGAACAATTCTATCTAATATATTGCAAGAATTTGGCTTTTGCATACCATCAAAATTATTATGACTAGTGCAAATGACAATGACAGAAACAGAAGCACATGTATGTATCCAAGAACAGAGCACTGATGCGTTTATGATAACACAAGAACTGATACAAGGCGACGGACTGGCTCCAATGCTTTTGAATTTAGTTATACGGTTGACGGTGAATGAAAATAACATACAAACAAATCTTCCTAATTAGCAGGCTACGTTGAGTTGAAACAGAGTGCAGAAGCTGTAGAGCTAGCAATAAATACAAATAAAACAAAACTACTCGTACAAACCAGAACAAATATATCGGCACAACAACATTTTATAGACGATATAGAACATGTAAATAGATTCACGTACTTAGGAATGGACCTGGTCGCAAACAATGAGGAAGAATAGAAGGCTTATGCTGGCAAATAAAGCCTATTTCGCGATGGGCTACATATTCAAATCGCGAGACGTACACCGGAAAACCAAACTCCGGGTCTATAAAACAATAATCAGGCCAATAGTAATTTATGGTTGTGAAACATGGGTTGTGACACAGAAATCTGCCAATGCATTAGACGTGTTTGAAAGAAAAATATTACGTAGGATGCTGGGCCCAATAAGTGAAAATAACAACTGGCGAATTAGGTATAGTAAAGAAATATGCGAACGGTATAGCGAACCAACTCTAGCACAATACACTTAACTGCAGAGATTACAGTGGACCAGACACGTGATCCGCATGCATGAGAATAGAATCCCCAGAAAATTACTAATCGCAAGAATGCAAGGAAAAAGACCTGTTGGAAGACCAAAAAGAAAAGATGGAAAGACGAAGTAGATGAAGATGCCACAAACCTCCTAAAAACGCGTTCATGGAAAAGAACAGCAGTAAATCGAAATGATTGGAGAAGCTTGCTGAAGGAGGCCAACGCCCGGTTTTGGGCTGTAGTGCCATCGGAAGGATGGAGTAGGTAGTAAGACGAGAATATATTGTAATGTTTCTTCATACAGTAAGGTGCAAATGTCTGGAATAAATTCGATATTTCGTAAGCCGGTAACTTTAAGGAAAAATTCTGAAACAGGTCTAATTTTATTTTTAAATTACGATTTTTTTTACATATTTATCATACTGGTGACGTCATCCATCTGGGCGTGATGACGTAATCGACGATTTTTTAAATGAGAATAGGGATCGTATGCCAGCTCATTTGAAAGGTTATTCAATTCTCTATTCAGTAATATAAACACTAACATAATTCTAACAATAAAACACTGAAAACTTTTGTTTTCTATACTTCCACAAAATTTATTACAACTATGCGATTACAGCTGTTTCGGCAGAGTGCCTCTCTCAAGTGATTTAGATTACTATGGGTGTGCCTTTTTGAAGTCTTTAACTGACTACACAACATTACGAGATTACAGATTACCTGATTACCAGAATTCACAACAAACATGAGTTCTCCGTATATCACAAACCTACCCATACTGACACAACTATACACAATTCATCATCCCATCCTACACAACACAAATTAGCAGCCTACCATAGCATGATACATAGACTGACAGAAGTTCGAACAAACAATTAACAAAATTTTAAACCAAAAACTCCATAAGAAAGCCCTGAAATTAGTCTATCCACCACCGCAGAGAGAACCCAGTACCTTCTGCTCTATCACATATACTGGCAAGATAACAACAAAAATAGCCAGATACATAAAAACGAAAGGAATAACACCAGCTTTCAGAACTAACAACAACTTAAGCAAATATATTAAGAACAATAAGAGCCGAAAGAGAAAACAACTACAGAGTGGTGTTTACAAACTAACTTGTGGTGACTGTCCGAAAACTTACATCGGTCAAACTGGCAGAACCTTTGACAAACGGATAGCAGAACATAAAAGTTCTTTCAATAATAGAAAAACACACACTTCTACATACGCACTTCACCTTCTAGATCATAATCATTCTTTTAATGAACAGTTTCAAATTCTGCATATTCAAAATAAAGGCCTTAAGCTATCTTTATTAGAATCTATGGAAATTAATAAATTGAAAAATGCAGATTTAATTCTGAATGACCAACTCGAGACAAACAGCTCCCCACTCCTCAACCTCTTCAGTTAGAGACTTTAAAAAGGCAAACCCGTAGTAATCTAAATCACTTGAGAAAGCACTTTGCCGAAACAGCTGTAGTCACGTAATAAATTTTGTGTAAGTATAGAAAACAAACGTTTTCAGTGTTTTATTGTTAGATAAAATGAACTTCCATCAAGTAACGGTCGAATCCATCAATTACTAACATAATTATTTTTACAGGGTGTCCAACTTTTTTTTAATTAAATTAACTGACACAAAAAGAAGAATGTATGTAATTTATTCAATTCAAAATACATTCTACTGCTGTCAGAAAACAGAAAACAATGTTTATTGGATAAATAAACATTGCTTTTTGCCTAATTCAATGTTCAAGCTGCCACCCATCTGACTCTTGGCAGCAAGTACACTCGAGCGCTTAAATTGCCGAGTTGTGTTGTCCTCATGACAATTTGACATTAGATGTAGTAGATGAAGTAGAAACAAAATACCTAAAAATATTGGAAGTTAAAATCATTAAAAAATAATCCCTAAAATATTTTTAAAACCTATGACACATTGATTTTGTGCGAAGTGTATTAACATTACTGATAAATTTATTGAAAAAATGTTTCTATTGTTGTTTATTTTTTAGTTCACAGCATTCATTATGTCATTGAGTCTAAACATAAAAAATATCTTATAATAAAACATCATTCAGTCATTATGTTGTTTCCTGCAAGACTGTTTCTCTGCGCTACGCTGCTGGCACTGACCGAGCTGTCTGATTCATTTGCCCTCAGATGAAAATTAGTCCTAAGATAACAGTGAGAACATTTGATTTACTATCTGCACTCTACGGTTTTATGGGATACTTAAAATAACTCAAGAGAAATTCTAATCCTTGCGGATGGCAGTGGATCTGGACGTTTTTCCGATAGAGGTGGTGTTATTCCCGGATCCCAGGTCACAAAGAGAACATAAAAGTTGGTTGTAACTTATTTTTTAATCTATACGTCTCTTTTGTCTTTAACAAATAAAATAATAATACACCGTTATTAGACGTCAACACCCTGCCGGCAAGAGCCGATCCAGAGAGGGGGCCATGCCCCCCTCCCCGAGAATTTAAAAAATATAAATTTAAATATTTGCTATTTACAGTTCAACTGTTATTACTTTCAAACACATATCCCGCTTGTCCCGTTCATAATGAATCAAGTTCAAAGTGCAAATTATTACTCTGTCATATTTGACGAAAGGACCGACGCATCCCACGTGAAACAGCTTTCTCTAAATTTGAGATACATTCACAATAATAACATTCGTGAAGACTTTGTGTTCATTGACGCTTATAAGAACATAAAAAGAATTAGTGAAAATCAAGAAAGAGGAAAAGAACAACGCCTGACAGGAGAAGAATTGGTAAAAAAGTATTAAACTTGTTGAAAGAACTGAACTTGGATTTGAAGAAATGTGTAGGAATCAGTACTGACAGTTGTAGAGTAATTAGCTCTGAAGAGGTCGGTGCAGTAACAAAAATAAAAAAGGTCGTAACAAATGCAGTTAGATATCCATGCCTGAATCATATTTTAAACAACTCCCTTTCAACTCCTATTAATGTATCGTCCATCAGAAACACAGTGGGAACAATAAAGTCGGTAGTTTTTTAACATGTCAGTCAAAAGAAATGAATTTTTAAAACTGAACCTCGGACTTTAACAAGTTTATGCGAAACAAGATGCGTTGAGCGCTATGAACGCGTAATCCAGTTCAGATCTGGCATTTTACATATAATTCCAAGAATCCAAAACTGCTACACTTGCATCAACTTTGCTTAATTCTTTATGCACATCTGAGTTCCTAGTGTCAATGATGTCACTGATTGACATACTAAAATTAACATCACCACTAAACCGACTTCTACAAACAACATCTCTTGATGCTAATCTGGCGACTCAGGCTTTTTCCAATACCATGTTGACTTTGAAAGATCGAAGATCTAACTGCGAAGAAAGTTTTACTAAGATCTTTACCGAAGTTAAAGAATTAGCAGACGAATTGGAGGTTAAAGTGAAGTTATCTAGATTTGTGCAGAAAGCAGTTGAACAGTTTTCACCTATCATGAACATTGGTGAACACAAACAAATATTCTTCTATTGTCAGATGAAATAACAAAGGTGTTTGACGTTTGTGACGCAAATGTTTTTATGAGACTCGAAAGTGCGTGAAAAGTGTTAAAAATTACCATGTTAAACCTAATTTTTAAAAAATTTCCCCCAGACTCCCGTGTACCCCCCCCCCAAAAAGTTTATGGCCCCTCCCGAAAATCTGTCCTGGATCCGCCCTTGCCTGCCGGTAGGGATCTATGGAGGAGTATCACTGAGCCGCAAGCACTTATCCCCCCATAGGCCGATTAGTGCAATCTTTAGATTCATAAATTTGTATACTACTGCGTTAGCCTTTTTATTTTTCTGTTCACCGGGTCAGGGCTCGAACGCACATACACTAGATTTATTGATCGAGCGCGTTGACTCGCTTGGCTATCTGACCTAGCCAAGGTCAAAGGTATTACCTAAATAAATAATTTAGGTAATACCTTTTTGTTGTCCTCTGATCGTTCTCCATATTTCTTTCTGGATAAATGATGTTCAATCTACTTAGTATCTACTCCCCAGTATTTTTGAAGTTATTTCTTTAGGCTCGATTGGGAAAATTGTCGAGAGTGATTTTTTATAAAAATAACAGTATGAAGTAAGCGCCCAGGACAAAGTAAAGTTAGTTGCTAAATCTTTCAAGTTACGTATGTATCAGTGCAAATAAAGTGTCAAAAAAATATATTGGTGTTTTTAGTAATTATATTTATTATAGTTTTTGTGTATTTGGATTTGTCTTAGTTGGGCAAAAAAGCAAAACTTTATCTTTACCCCAATTCTGCTTCTTCTTTTGGCATCTTAACCCTGGATAGGTATTTGCCTGTCTGACTATGTTCTTCCATTCACTCCTCTCTTGTGATCTTCTCCTCCATTGTCTTACATTCATAATTTTCAGGTCGTGCTCTACGTCATTCATTCATCTCGTTTTGGACCTCGTTTTTTTCGTCTTCGTATCGTATTCCATTGTAATATTTTCTTTGCTATTTTTGTATCTTCTTGTCTCTGAACATCTCCCAGCCATGACAGTATTTGACTTTTTACAAATATTACAATATCGTTCCCTTCATTTAATTCATTAATTTCGACATTTCTCCTGATTGCCCATGTGCCGTCTTACTCGTGCACCGGGCCGTATACTTTTCGCAGTACCTTTCTCCTTTAAGGATTTACTACCAACGTCTCTATCACTGAATATATCACCAAGTACAGGGCAACCTATCTTAAACTTATAAAATCAGCTAAAAAAGACTACTATCATAACCGTTTGGGAAGCTCAAAAAGTGTTGCAAAAGAAACTTGGTCCATAATAAACGATCTTCGAAATAAAACCCACACTGCTAAAACAATTTCCCTTCCAGACCCTGAAAATCTAAATGAATACTTTGTTAATGTGAGTAAAAATATTACATCAACTATTTTGCCACAACAAGATCCCATTGCTTATCTCCCTTATTCAAGAAAGGTCTCGAATTCATTCTTTATAAAACCAGTCGATAAATCTGAACTGATCCAAACAATCAATAGTACCAAAAGCAAATCCTCCTCTAGTACTGATGGTCTATCGATAAAAATTTTTTCTAATCTCCCAGAAAATGTGTTAGAAGTCCTCATCTCACTAATTAATGATTCCTTTGAGAATGGTAAATTTCCAGAGTGCCTGAAGACAGCCATCATTATTCCTCTTCATAAGGGTGGTGAAATATCTAATACCTGCAATTATAGACCTATTGCACTACTACTGGTACTCTCCAAAATTATTGAGAAACTCATAAAAGCCCGACTTATGTCCTTTCTCGCTGAAAACAGTTCGGCTGATCACAAAATCAGTTCGGCTTTTTAAATAATAAATGCACCACTGATGCCATCTTTTCTGTACTACATGAGGTTTATCAAGCACTGAACAATAATCTTCACACTGCCACCGTTTTTTGTGACTACGCCAAAGCTTTTGATTGTGTAAATCATAACATTTTGATAAGAAAACTAAATTTCTACGGAATTCGAGGTATTTCTTTAGATTGGTTCCAATCTTACTTGGATGATAGGAAACAACTGGTTAGAGCAAATGATACAGACTCTAGTCTCAAAAACATTGTATGTGGGGTACCTCAAGGTTCAGTATTGGGTCCTTTACTTTTCCTTATCTTTATTAATGACATCACTAGTTTAAAAATCGATGGAAAAGTCTTTCTTTTTGCTGATGATACCAGTATCACTTGGAGCAACTCAAATATTGCAACTCTTCATGCTACTATAACTTCTGATCTACTTACAATAAAAACCTGGTCTGACTCTAATTTACTCTCGTTTAACGTAGATAAAACAGTAGCATTGCCTTATAAAGGAGTCCTTCAACCCTTACCTCTTAATAACAGCCAGGTCAGTACCGTTGATTCTGTAAAATTTCTTGGTATTTTTTTAGACAGCAACCTTAAATGGTCCCACCATATCGATTTGTTAAGGAAGAAAATATCCTCAGCTTGCTATGCTATAAGATCTTTTTCGAATAAACTCAATTTAGCATCTTCCAAAATAACATATTTTTCTTTGTTCGAGTCACATCTTCGTTATGGTCTTCCTTTTTGGGGTTCTGGTACAGCTGCCCAATTCGATGTTATTTTCAAATTACAAAAAAGAGCAATTAGATATCTGTTTGGCCTCAGAAGAACATCACATTGCAGAAGTTACTTCAAAGATCACAGAATTTTAACCCTTCCATCTTTGTATATTTTAGAAACTGTTTGCTTAATTCGTAAACATCTACATGTCTTTCCACCAAGACCTAATCATGACTACTTCACGAGAAATTCTACCTTTGACGTCTATATGCCGACCCCGTACTCTGAGTTAGTAAAGAAATCTATATTATATTCCGCAAAAAAACTTTACAACCATCTCCCTCTACAACTTAAATCTGCAGCATCTTTCCCCAAATTCCGTAAACTGACAAAAGCCTACCTATCTGAAAGATCATATTATTCAGTAGAAGATTTTCTTAATCAATAACTAAGAAATTACAGTACCCTTTGCACGAGTAGTATTTTTATTATCATTTTTTTGTCTACATTTGGGTGTCATATGCAGCAGCTTAACTTTTAAACTTATTAATTACTAGGTAGACTATGCATTTGCAATTTACTTAAATTTTGCAATTGATTACTTCTGTTTAACTTTATTATTATTGTTATTATTGTAAATATATTGACGATTTATCTAATTTTAGTAAATTGGATTGTTATTGTTCTGTTTTCTTGACTTTTTATAAGCTTTGTTGATAAAATTGTACAATTTTTCATGACAATAAAGCATATTTCTATTCTATTCTAAGCACATTATTATGCCTGAAGAATAGCTGAAATCTGAATTTATTGTACTTCCAAAAAATCGAGGAGCCATAAAATGGGAAGAATGCCGTATGATAAGCCTCATGAGTCATCTCCTAAAATTGTTCCTAAAGATAATCCATAAGAGAAATTACAAGTTGTGTGAAAGTCAAATTCTTCCTAACCAGTTAGGGTTCATAAATGCTCTTCGTACGAGAAAATCTTTGTTCTCAATACAAGTCATATTACAGGTAGCTCAGTTGAAAGGGGGACATTTTAGCACCTGTATGTTAAATCCCTTTGAACTGTGTCATTTTACCGACAGTTTATCGGAAAGTTATCCACGCTTTTCAGGACAATAAAAATAGGCTAAAGATGCAATACATTAGGGTTTGGTATTAGCTTAAGTGTCATAAATAAAAAATTTTGAGAGAAATTTCGCTATTTCACGTCGCGTTGAATCTATTTCACGTCGCGTTGATTCCCGTATCCAGTTCTTATCTTTTTCTGTTACATTTTTCTATTTCACTCGGCCTGCCGTTCCGACGTTCCGTGGGAGTTCTTTTTAAGACCCAAGAACTTAAAATCCCATCTCTAACTTTCGCTAAACACTTTATTGTTTGCGGTTTTGGGCGCTGAGCGCGGGCGTGTGGGTGATCCTCCATTAAAAACACAATCGTCGTTTTTGCTCCAAGTCACGATTTTTGGGTAATTTGTTATGACGGCCAAAGATTTATGGTTGGCCGTTAAACAAACGGATCAGATTTTATCTGAGAACGTTGTTATACGATATTGAAATTATTAATTGGTATATTCGATATCGCGACACTTGATATTGAACTAAATACACAGTTACAGTTACACGAAAGCCTGAGGGTGGTCCACAAAAGACACGAAATCTTGGTTGGTGATGTAAAGATGGTCTAAGAATAAATGGGCCTTTAAAAACTATGTCAATTCGGTCCTGTTATTTATGTTTTATTTGATAGAGCATGTGACGTCCCGGATACCCAATGAGTAAACGAATTAAAACAAAGAATATTAGGGGAACTGTATTGATCACAAAAAAAAACTAGCAAATAAACTAAAGTTGGAATTCAGATTGTTCGTGTGTGGTTGAGGTCGCCATGCAAGAATCTGGAATTATTTTTGCACAAAGTGGGAGAAAAAATGGCGATAAAAGGAAGTTTGTTCAAGGCTTTTCTATGTTAAAGTCGCATCCTTGGCGATAAGTCGGATATGCGGTCATCATGAACTCTTCTTAACTACTCACTTCTCTTCGAACCCTTAAGGAGTTATGAACCACGGTAACGAAAGGGTCCTTTGCGGGTGGCCTTACGACAGTTTTTAAGAAAGTGTGCATTCGACAAATGAGTAATAAAGTAAAAAATTGTGCTTTAGAACTCGAGACTTGTGCACAATAGTAAGAGAAATTAGATTTAAAACGTTTTATATGAGGTGTTATTTATTATTCCCGGTTATTTATAGCGTTTATCGCCTTCCGGTTCCCAGTTTACAGCTTTGTCGGTCGTTTCATACGCCAGGGTGAACATTCCTTTTTGGACATTGCCTTCTGAATGCCGCCTAGCCAGAATTGTTTCGGGCTTCCTCTCTACCTTCAATCCCTTGGCGTCCATTTTAAAATTTGTTTCGGCAGCCTGTCGTCATCTATCCTTTCTACATGACAATACCAGATCAGTCGTCTCCTTTGAATTTCGTCTATGATGGTTGACTTGACTCCCATTGTACCTACATATATTTAAAATATATAATTAACCCAGATCATCTGGTAATGTAAAAATATAGAATATTAAATATAAAACAAGAGAAAGAACATCAAAATAAAATATGTAAGTAAGGTCATATTATGTTTTTTAATGAACATTAAATATGAAATATTAAATGTCATATGTTAAAAATAGTAAGAATAATAAAATAAAACATTTAAACAAATAATCAAAGAATATTCATCAAATGAAAATAATTTTTATGCGACACAAGTAATTTTATATGTTATCTGAATATATTTTTTAACATTTTCTCTATCTTTTTCATTTTGAACCATTTATAATATATTTTTATTTATTTTCAGAAAAAAGACTGAAGTAAGAAATGACATAGACAAAGAGCCTAAAGACTTAACAAATAGGAATATGTTTCCCAGTGCCCAAATCAAAATGAGGTAAGTGACAAGTTTGAAATCAATAAAAACATTAAAATTTCCTTGCAATTTTTGTCATTCCAAGTAACCTCACCGATTCTTTTATGGCAACGGGAAAACAACTAGGTACTTCTCTACCAGTGGAGCCCTGGATTTTAACGGTGTACCCATTCTGGTCATACACTTCAAAAACCAGTAATAACAATAATAACTTCTTCTTCTTCTTTCTCAGCTGTTCCCTTTTCAGAGGTACTCTGAAAAGATTCCTTTTGTCACTCATTTCTGTCCATGGTGTTTTCTTCACCTAAACCCAGTGCCGGATTTACCACTAGGCCGACTAGGCCGCGGCCTAGGGCCACAAGCAAAAGGAAACCGCAGCATTTTGTAAAAAAAAATTTTTTTTGGTAAAAAAATTGAATTTTTGTTTTTTTAAATTAATAATTTTAGTAATTACGGCTACTGTAAATCGAGTATATTACTTTTGCATATAAACAATAAAATCTAATTAAAATAACCATTGTTCATATCAAAAATAACTATTAACGCTTGCCAGGGTATGGGAGGCTACAGACCGCAGGTGGATTGTGGATTGTGGATAGTTCTAGGAATGTGGTGAATTATTGATGTAACCCGCACTGGAAAGGGCCCTGACTTCTGACAAAGATTCTAGATTGTCTAGTTTGGCTAGTTTTGTTTCAAATGCTGAGCCTTTTCAAGTTCAAGCCTTAGACTTTAACGATTTGATTAAAGATTTTACAGCCAAAAAAGCTAAAAAATTGAGTGTTTGGAGTTTAGATATGAGATTTATTATAAGTATGGAGTGGAGTGAGTGTCAGTGGTAATCACTAATCCAACTTTATCTAAATTAAGAACATGGCATTGACGTTTTTCAGTATAAGAGATTAATGTGAGAATTGAATAGAATTTTATTTGATGTATTCTTAATATTTTTATTTTTCAGTACCGTAGCTTATCACTATTACAGTTCATATTATTTTGCTTGTTCTTTTACTTATAATGTCGTTTCAACTAGGCTTTTTTTAGTCTTTTGTTGTCACCTGTACTTTCCCCCCAAACAAAAACAAATGGTATTTAAAAAAACTATGTTTTCAATCTAATAGCACATAAAACAACATCCAAAAATGTTATTCTATATCCTACCAGACTGAAAACAATGGGAACCTTCTCTGGTAACACCTCCGAGGCTTCTAGAAGTTGCAAGCCATAACGGATGCTGAGACTAAGGAAGATGAGGTAATTTTACAATTTATAATTCACGTCCCATGCACTCAGCGCGGTAAAGTTCCAACGAGAATCGTTCCCTTCATACTCCAATCAGAGTATACATGTAAAATGTAAATCAAAAATGAATAACCATTTTCAATTTCGTTGCAACACGAAAATACAGCCGCATCATTATTCAAGTTCAATCAGAGAGTGCAGCAAGCACCTCTACCGGTTTCGAAACTTATTAGTCTCTCATCAGGAGGCACATATGCTGCTCTCTCTGACCCAACTAGGGCAAACACCGGCATGCAGTCACGGATTGCAAAGATTTATGTACCGTATTCAAATAGAACATTAGTGGCATTTCTATTCATTTATGTTATGCTTTGTATGTTGTGCCAATTTTAAAAAGTAAAATTAAAATAAACGTTGTAAATTAATATGAAATGTGCTTTATGCTTTAATTACATAGTCGTGAAGTTATCGGGGGCCGCTCGGGTAATTATGCCTAGGGCCGCAAGTAACCTAAATCCGGCACTACCTAAACCTTTCTCTCTTAAGTCCCCTGCCACACAGTCCTTCCATCTTCTCCTTGGTTTTCCTCTACCTCTCCTTCCATCAACTTCTAACGGCTCTATCCTTGGTCCTACATGAATCCTGCATGTTCTACAGTCTCTGTTCTTGAATCTTTAATTTTGGATTCTTTATCTCTGTTGTCTATAAAATAATACCTATTAACTTTAAATTTGCTTTGTTTATAGGCTTATGTCACCAAGTACATCACCTGCCACTTCCCCGACAATGTCTAACTCTTCATCACCAACCCCACCAGCTGTCAGCTACAATAAAATTACGGGAATACCTTGTGTAGCTGCTGCTTCTAGATATACAGCCCCTGTTCATATAGATGTGGGTGGTACCATCTATACCTCGTCACTGGAAACACTTACCAAGTAAGAAAATCCTTTTGTTGTATTTATATTGTCTTTTATTAAAGTACGTGATTATTATTAACTAAAATGGAGGGGATTTTTAAGAAGCTTATTCATCTTTTCTAAAATAAGGTAAACCTAAATATGTAAGTAGCGTTTTTAAGTTCCTAACTGTAATCAACGTAAAGGCTAGTCCATTCGGGTGTAGGCTTCAGAGAAGATTTCTCTCTCCAGTACTGTAAAGTAAGTCAATGAAGTATCTACGTATAATGTATATTTCTCTTATTCCTCCTGCAAGAAAAATCCTGCTCACATAATCAGAATTGCTCCTTGATAACCAACATTGGCGATAGCTCTTCAAATCAAGCATAGATTGACAATAGCCCGAACCGCAAAACAGCTAAACTAATTAAAATATGGAAAAACCGAACAATAACAAGAAATACTAAGTTCAAGTTACTCAGTGCTCTTATTTTTCACATTTAGGGATTGAAATAAAGCAGTATTTTCAATCCAGCTGGATTTTTGCAAGATTGGCTGATCCAGCTGGATCTAGCGCGGATCCAGCAAAATGTGGAATCAAAATAAAAACACGATTTTAATGTTCTTTTTGTCTGTATTCTAAATTTCTAAACAACAGAAACATGAATTTTAATGTCTGGTTGTACCAACAGATCTTAAGCTCAGCTTACGAAACATACGCGTTGCACCATTGAGTCTTAGGTCAATTTTGAGCTTGCACAATGGATTACCACGTGGATTGCATTGATAAGAATCGAAAATTATGGTGCAACGTATGTGAGACTTAAAGCGGCCCTATCTATAAGCTGAGCTTAGCTAAGCTGGAGCTTAATATTTGTTGGCGCAACCAGGCATTAGTTTTTTGGAAGTGAGACTTGTCATAGACTATGGACAAATGATTGCTTTTCACTCGTTCTGTCTCATAAACGGTCATTTCCTTTTCCAAAATCTTTTCGTAATCTTTTAAAGGACCAGTTTTTTTTTGTTATAAAAGTTTTCTCTTTCTTGAATTCAATCTCAAGTTCTTGTTCCAAATTAAAATTCACGGGCTCCGGATTATCTTCTTCCATTATGTCCTCTTGCACTGGTTCCACAATCACTTGTTTATTTATACGACTCAACAAATTTTTCATCTCTTGTCGCATTGCATTCTTTTTCGGCATGGGGAAATATCCAGGATTATTTGGTCCTTCGTCATACTTTTTTAGATTTTGTAAGTACACTAATGTAGGTACCTGTAATTTCAGAGAGGCGCTGTTCCGCGATTCTGTTACGTAGTGCTTCCGATAGCTCGGCACTAAGGCTAGAGTTCTGGCTATTTGGTTTGTCTAGACAAATTTCATGGTTGGGTCTGCCGTCATTAAAGTGGACTGTCTTCTGCAAAAAGCTTTTACAGACAGTTTCACCGGTTGAAGAGTGGGGATCAAGTCATTGATTATCAACCACTCGCCAGCAGAGAATATTATCGCAGAATCAGCGCTATATCGATGCAAACTTTTAGGCTGTAGAAACTTTCCAGCATACTGAGCTACTACTAGTGCGATATAATGGAAAGACTCACGGCTTTGACTAAAGAGGCCAATGAAGACATTAAGTAACTTATTTCGGATTTGACACGTTTGCGGATTCGAGTTGCTGGATGCAGCATGTAAAAAAAGCGCTGGATCCAGCAATTGCAATCTCTATTCACATTGCTCGCAGGTGGAACATGGACTCTCAAAAAAATCGATAAAAGTAAGATCCAAGCCTTCGAAATGTGGATCTACAGAAGAATACTACGCATGTCCTGGACAGAAGGCAAAACCAACCTAACAATTCGGGAAAATATGAAGATAAAAGACCAAGAGGCAACATGATGAAGACCCTGGTGGGAAAAACCCTACATGAAGTCGTCTATCTGGGACAGAGGGGCCAATTGATTCCGAAATGAGACCGTATTATTTGTTAATATGCTTGGGTACGTGTCACGCTAAAGTGCAGGGTCTTGGAAGTGGTAAGAACGGAAGACAAAAGAGAACATGATGGAAGACAGCGGCCTAAGATTTTTCTGTAAAAGGGATTAATATTTTTAATTCCTTTAAAGGGACTAATAGGCCTGGATCCCGCGTACCAAAAAAATTTGATTAATAGCAAGCTGAAAATTTGTTAATAGCTTAACGGTGTCTAGTCGGACAAACTTTGATGTATGGAAATACCGGAACAGGTGAAGTTTTAATTGTGGAACAGATTAAAAATTTGGAACGTCAGACTACGAAAACGTCCCATGAATTTTGTCGGACAGAACTTCCAATTGATTTGTTACCCTTTCATTAAACTCTCATGCAAAAATCAGACTGCTATTTATCACCTGTCATAATTCCTGCCATTTGACATATTCTACGTGTCGGACTTATTAAAATGCCCAGTTGGTGATAAAAATACCAGTTATCCATCTATCGGTTGGTGTCTTTCTGACATGACCATACAATATAAGACGGATTTCTTCGATGTAGGTAATAATTTCTTATTGTACCTACTGATATTCTTCTTCTTATCTCTTCATTTCGGATTCGGTCTGCCCTCGTGATCTTACTACATCTTCTCCAAAACTCCATTTCGGTTGAAGGTTTTTTCGGTAAATTTTATTATATACAGGGTGTAACGAAAATCCAGGTCATAAATTTAATCACATATTCTGGGACCAACAATAGTTTGATTGAACCTAACTTACCTTAGTACAAATGTGTATATAAAAAAAGTTACAACCCTTTTAAGTTACAAAATGAAAATCGATTTTTTCCAATATATCGAAAAATATTAAAGATTTTTTATTGAAAATGGACATATGGCATTCTTATGACAGTAGCATCTTAAGAAAAAAATATAGTGAAATTTGGACACCCTATACAAATTTTATGGGGGTTTAGTTCCTTTAAACCCCTCCAAACTTTTGTGTACGTTCCAATTAAATTATTTTTGTAGCACCATTACTTAAACAAAATATTTTTAAAACTTTTTTGGCTCTTAGTACTTTTTCGAAAAGTCAGTTTTTATCGAGATATTTTGAATATTTGTCAAATCCATCACATGTTCGTATATGGTTAAGTACGATTATGACTTGGTAATAATATGAAAATTTATGTATGATTTACATTTTTAGGTATATTTTGAACCGTATTAAAAAAGAAGTCATATCTCGATAAAAGTTGCCTTCTCGAAAAAATACAAAGAGGCAAAAAAGTTTTAAAAACATTTTGTTTAACTAATGGTATCGCAGTAATAGTTTAATTGGAGCGTACACAAACATTTGGGGGGTTTAAAGGAACAAAACCCCCATAAAATTTTTATGTAAACATATTAAAAAAGAAGCCGCAACTCGATAAAAACTGCCTTATCGAAAAAATACTAAGAGCCAAGAAAGTTTTAAAAATATTGAATTTAACTAATGGTACCACAATAATAATTTAATTGGAACGTACAGAAAAGTTTGGGGGGGTTTAAGGGAACAAAACCCCCATAAAATTTTTATAGGAAGCACAAATTTCACTATAATTTTTGTTTAAGATGCTCCTGCCATGAGAATGCCACATATCCATTTTCAATAAAAAATCTCTAATAGTTTTCGATATATTCGAAAAAATCGATTTTCATTTTGTAATTTCAACGGGCTATAACTTTTTTTGTGTGCATATTTGTACTAAGGTAAGTTAGGTTCATTCGAACTATTTTTGGTCCCAGAATATGTGATTTAATTTATGACCTGTATTTTTGTTACACCCTGTATTATTTATTATCCATATTTTTTGGGTTAAAGATTTTATTATTATTCTAATTTCTAATCGTGGACAACAGAGCGATATGTGGATCCCCGCAACGCAAATCTAGATACCTTTGAATAACAAATGAACGTCGAACAATTGCCGGCACGGAATGCTTGATAAAACTAGTATTAAATAACTGCGGGGCCGGCTAAACGCTAGATTATTGTTATTATCGCAGATAATTGTTTCATAAATTACTGTAAATCGGTACGAATGATGACGTACGAATACCCAGAGTCAAAAGTTCTTCGTTATTTCAGTCAATTAGAGGATTAAAAGCCCTCCAACTCTTCGAACGGTTTTTTTCTCGGAATAATCGTACCTTAAGGGTAAACGTATTAATGCCTGATATATCTTTGTATGGTTTATGTACTGTTTTATTGTCAGTATGATATTAAATTTTATTATTATTTTTTTTATTTACAAGGTTGGATTTTGCTTTTGGTGGTTTTTGAATGTCGACATTATAAACGATGTTCAAGAATAATTACATATCAGCGGAGTTTTTTTTTTCGTTCTTCGTTTTAAACAATAATTTTGATTATACCTTACTCGTTTATAAATTATTACAAATTATTATCCGACTTGAAATTGCCGAAAATACCAAGTTGAGTCGAAAATTGGTGTCAAAATTCAAGATTAAGAAAGTATTGGGTTCAGATACCTCTTTAACTTCCTTGATACAGGAATAAGCCTGCGTGCTAAAGTATTGCATATCTGATCTTAGCAAAAGTATAATAAAAAATGCCGTTAGACCTTAAAAAAAACATGTGAAGTTGATGGGAAATAGCTCGATAGATAAGTTGTGTATGTTCAAAGAAGAAAATACGGACTGATTAAATGACGATGAATGTCCGATAATTTCCAAAGGAATACAATTTGAGGGTTGCGATATGGAAAATTCAAACCTTGTATAAATTAGGAGCTCTCCAAAATATCTTAAATGAACTTCTTCTTGGCCTTCTCTCGTCCATTTTTGTACATATGCCTCTCCCAACTCTTTCCATCGACCTCTATCCTGAGCCACATACTTCCAATCTGTTCCTGCTATTCTTTCTGTATCATCTGTGGTATTCTTCTTGGTTGTATTCTGGCGTATGCTATGTACCTTTTTAAGGTCTCGTTACGCTCTCCTTAGATAATCCATTTCTACTACTTATATTCTTTTTCTATCTGTTTCTGTGATCTGCAAAACTTCTACTCCAGAAGTCATAATAGGCTTTACCAAAGTTCGATAGATTGTCAATTTCGTTTTTTATTTTATATCTTTAGACCATAGTGGAGAGCTTAGAATGTTTACCGCTTTTTTCCCTGCTGCGTTCTGTTTTCAATGTCTCTTTTGCTAGTGCCTTCTTTAGGTATTATAGATCCGAGATATTTATATTCTTTACATATTTTTGTGGTTCTAATTTCTAACTATGGATCTTCTTCGCCATCCCCTATTTTAAGTTACTCTGTCTTTGACATATTCATATTGAGGCCCCATTTGTCAAATTCTTTCTTTAGTTTTCTAAACATGTAGTCCATGTCTTCCTCATCAATCGGTACGACTACCTGATCATCTGCGAAAGACAAAGTTGTTAGACATTTACCATCGCCTATGTGTATTCCCATTCCAGATACGTGTTTCCTTATCTGCTCTAGCGATGATTGAATATATATTTTACATAAGGTCGGAGACAGACAACATCCTTGTAAGCCCCTTTGTTATTGGATATGATTCAGATATAAAGTTTCCTTCTTTAACAACACTTCCTGCATTTTTGTATATACATATTTGCGATAGGATCCACATATCCCCTACTGAGACCTACTTTCGTTATTGTTTGAAACAGTACAAAGGTACCGTAGCGTATGCCTTTTCTAAATCTACAAACAATAGGTGGGTAGAGAGATTCCTTGCCTTCCGTTTTTCTATTACGTGCTGCAGAACGAATATATTATCAGTACACGATCTTCCTGCACGAAATCCATTTTGTTCTTCCATGTCTTCGTATTCTGATTCTATTATTTATTTTATTATTTGACCGTACAACCTCCTCACTAAGCTGGTAACAGTTATTCCCCTATAATTAAAGCATATGCGTTTATAACCTTTCTTGTATATTGAGCTGATGTATCCAACATTCCAATCATCGAGGATATTTTGTCCTTTTAAGCATTTATTAAATATTTGAACCAACATCTAATGTAATATTTTTGGTCCGTACTTTACCAACTCAATTAGGATGTCTCCAGGGGTCCTATTTTCGAATTCATTCGAGCATATTTCACATACGAAATTAGAAGAATTTCGCTTGAAATCCGGTGTCTTGAATTTTCGAATACTTCGTGTACGAATTTTTTCGTATACGACGACTCGAATGGGTATGAACCATTCGAATCGTGATGCTCGTATACGAATTATTGTTGTCATTTCAAGGTCATTTCAGTTGTCATGATAGTTTTAGCCGATAATAGTGTTAATTGTGTTGTATGCAATATTTTTACATTGAAATTTATTTTCAATGGCTTATTTAAATAATTCTTTAATAGAAAGAAAGAACATGTTGTACGATTATGTCTTGAAAATATAACCTAACCTAACTTTATGTATGCATTTTAGCATTGGATCTAAGGTCCACCTCCAAACTTGACATATGACACTACTTTTTTCATACTATCACATTACATAAAGGTGCATTTAAAAAATCGCTTTGAAAAGTAAATAGTAAAATATCAGTGTAAATACTGGATACAAAAATAATATTAAACAAAATAGCACACTTTCTGCGGACTTTGCAAATCGATATTACTAATATACCTATGCAATCTTAAGATCCGATTACACTTAAAATAACTAATAAATAACTTTTCCCAAAAATGGCCTTTTTTATAATTTGTTCAGACTATAAGTCTTTATCTTTATATATTAAACGTTCTTATACAATCTTATTCTTGTACCGGGTGTCCCAATAAGAATGGCTCTCGGCCATATCTCAGGAACCGTTTATAGTAGAGCTTTGAAATTAAAAATTTTATAACAAAAGTTGTCTCAGGAAAAGCCTGGAAATTATTTTCATAATTGTGGGTCCACCGCTAGAGGGCGTAATTGAATATCACAAATAAAAAAAATAAATTTTACAAAATTTTCCTAATGAAGGGGCACTGGAAATCCGATTATTGTATTCTTCATCAAATTCTGCGCATATTTGATTTAACAAGTTTAACTCTACCTTTGCAAATAAGAGGTGGGGGTGAGTGGGAACCTTGTTATGAAAAAATGGCTGTAAGTCCGGTTCTGCTAAATCAAATTTTGAAAACTGGGTCTTGTTGAAGACAGATCTTTTTCTTCAATGTAAGCGTGATAATTTTGAACCATCCTAATAAGTAATAAGCCAGCTGGGAGTCGTTATTTAATTTTTTTCAGAAATCTAGTTTTCTTTGGAAAATATTAAATACAAGTATGCATTTTTAATCATACTTTATAAAATTAGATTAAATTAGCAATAGAATAGCGAAAACCGCATGTCGATACCTTTTGTCTATCTCAAGATATCTCGACAGTATTAGTGTGTCTTCCGAACAGTAAGGTTGGTTTTGTTACACGCGCTTAATTACTTTTTGCTCGAATTTAGGCAGGTAGATATTTTATTTTGGTTTGTTATTTCATAAACCCATAGTTAAGGTAAGTACAAGTTTTTTAATATTATAATGAGTAACTCTTCCGACGGGGGTACTCCCCCGTCTGGAAAAGACCCACCAGATGAGAAAGATATACAAGGCGAAATGGAAATTGATAATAAAATATATAATTTAGACAACAAATATATTTCGACAGACATCGGACCGTACTATGTTATCGTTGAACCGGTTGATCAAAAAAGTCATTTATCGGCTGTTAAAGTTGGGCACTATTTATTTAAAAATACTACTTTTAACACACATGTTATTGACATAAAATTAGTCGGGAGAAATAAAGTAAAAATTATTTTTAAATCTTATAATATTGCTAATGCCATTATAGGACATAAATTAATAAAAGATAACAATTTGATCGCGTATATACCTATTTTTTTCAACCATAAAAAGGCAATTATCAGACAAATTGACACATTTTTGTCCGAAAAGTATATAATGGAGAATATCGAAAGTGAACATAAAGTTGTAGATGTAAAAAGAATGAAACGTAGGATAGTTGATTCTGATAATGAGACACAGTTTGTCCCTAGGCAAATGATCGTCTTGACGTTTTTAGGAAATAGTTTGCCAAAATTTGTTAAAATTGATTTGGTGAGATTTGCTGTAGAGCCCTACATATATCCTGTAGTTCAGTGTTTCAGGTGCCTTCGATATGGCCACACAGCCAAATACTGTAAAATCACTACAACTAAATGTAGAAAATGTGGTCAAACCCACGATGAAAATGATGATACCGATTGCACTTCTGACACTTACTGCATATACTGTGAAAAGCATGACCATCAGTCCGTATCAAAAATTTGCCCGAAATGCCAGGAACAATTAAAAATTAAAAAGATCATGTCTGAAAAAAATGTATCATTTAAAGAAGCTGAAGTTATTGTAAGAAATCCGTCTTACGCTAAAATAGTAACACATAATAATTTCGATATTTTAAATAATTTAAACAATTTCCCTGAGCTGAATGGTAATATTGACACGAACAATTCCCCCTCCACGAGTAATAAAAATTGGGTACCACGTCCTCATTACCAACAGCCGAAAAAGCGCAAAGTAAGTTCGCCCCTTTCAGTTAATAAACCCCCTTCATTTAAACTTAAAAATACCGCTTCAAACCCTATCATTCCTAATCCACATAGAGAAGCTTTCCATTCATACAAAGAAAAATTAGAATCACAGATACTGCAGAAACTTCCTTCTATTTTTGAAAATATGCTTAAAAAATTTAATTTGGTAAACCTAGATCCACTAGTTATCCAGGAAACACAAACAGAACTCAGAACAATCTTAGATACGATACAATACAATGATAGTGATAGTGACGAAAATTATTATTAAGTAGATGATAAATATATTGCAATGGAACTGTAACTCCATTACAAAAAACAAAGCTAATCTTATTAATTTTCTAAACGATCACGCTGTTAAATTTGATTTAATTATGCTTAACGAAACTTGGTTATCTAAAAAGAAAATATTTCATTTACCAACTTACAATATATTACATGTAGATCGAACTGATGGATTCGGAGGCACTGCCATACTTATTAAAGATTCCCTATGCTATCATGAAATTTCAATTCGTAAAAACTTTAATTCCAAAATAGAAGTATGTGCAGCATATATCGATGACCTTAAGATATCCTTAGCCTCCATTTATAAAGCTCCCAACATAAAAGCAACTAAGACTGACTGGAATAATCTTTTTTCACAACTACAGGGTGATGTCATTATATGCGGTGATTTTAACTGTCATCACAGTCTTTGGGGCTCTACAATAGATAACTCACAAGGAAATCGACTTGTAGAAGCTATAGAAGAAACTAACCTAATTATTTTAAACGACGGACGACCTACTAAGATAGTCAGACCTAACGAAAGACCTTCTGCCATAGATCTTACCTTTGTCTCACCTAGCCTTTTAAGTTTATCTGAATGGAATCCTCTGAATGATACACTTGGCTCAGATCATCTCCCTATCCATATTACTATATCTCGGGAATATATCCCCACTAACAAAACACCTTCTAGAAAATGGATTGAGTCTTCAGCTGACTGGATGCTTTTTCAAAACCTAATCGAAACACAAATCTATAACAATAACAGTAATAATAACTCCTTTGATTTTTTTATGAAAGTAATAAATGATGCAGCTTCTAAGTCAATGAAATCTCGTTCAGGTAACAGTAAAAAACCTCCAAATCCTATTTGGTGGGATAATGAATGCACTTTAATTGTTAATGATAGAAAAGACGCATACCATGAATATAAAATTACCACGAATTATGAAAATTACCTCAAGTTTAAGCATATTCAGGCCAAAGCTAAATTACTTTTTAAACAAAAGCAACAACTATGCTGGAAAAATTTTATTAACAAATTAAATAAAAATACCCCAATATCAAAAATTTGGAGTTTTATAAAAAAAATATCGAACAAAAACTCAACTTTTAAAAAACATCCTCTATCTGAAGAACTAATAAACCAAATTTTTGATATTGTAGCACCTAGTTTTGTGCCAAATATGCTTGAAGGGTCCGAACGAGAAAATTGGCAGCCACTACATGGATGCACCTTTTGATATAACAGAACTTGAAGCTTCAATTAAGACCTCTAGATGTACTGCTCCGGGTAATGATTATGTTACATATGACATTATTAAAAATCTTCCCCAAGTTGCTAAAAATTTTATACTAAATATATACAATGATTGGTGGGTGAATTCAAACTATGTTGAGCAGCTCAAACAAATTACCATTTGTTTAATTTTAAAACCTACTAAAGATAGAAATATGCCTTCCTCTTATCGCCCTATATCTTTAATGTCATGTATAACTAAAACGTTCGAAAGAATGATAAAAACAAGACTGGAGTGGTACATCGAGTATAACAATATCTTACCTAATACTCAATACGGTTTTAGAAGGGGATATGGTACTTTGGATGCAGTAACTCATTTAGTAAATGACATCCAGATTGCCTTTTCTGGCAACAAGTATCTAGCTTGTTTATTCCTAGATATAAAAGGGGCTTACGACTCTGTAAATATAAATATACTTGAACAGAAAATGGTTAAGATTGGTCTTAGCGAAACGACTGCTCTAAATATATTGCAACTATATTTTTCTAGACATGTATATATTAGAGACCATAGAAATGTGTTACATGGTCCAAGGGTTGTTTATCATGGGTTGCCACAGGGATCCGTACTTAGTCCTATACTCTTTAATATATATTCTGCCAATATTCATTCACTATTTCATAATACCGTAAATTGCATACAATATGCAGATGATATCTGTATATACACCATCCAAAATAGTTATGAAGCATGCACTGAGGCTCTTGATAATATTATGCATAAGGTAAGTACATGGACAGAAGAAACTGGTATGACCCTTTTAACAGAAAAATGCTCTATTATGTTTTTTACCAGGCATAGACTACGTGCACCGGAGAGATTAACTCTGTGTGGGCGTACCTTGTCGGTAGTTAAAGAGTTTAAGTATTTAGGTATCATTGTTGACACCAAGTTACTATGGTCGAGTCACATACGTCACTTAATAAACAAATGTGAGAAAGGCTATAATTTGCTTAGGTGTGTAACAAATCGAAGTTGGGGCGCAGCTACTGGTATAGCTTTATTGTTTTATAGAGCCTATGTGCGGTCTATCATTGACTATGGATGTTGTTTATACGGATCTGCTTGTAACACCAATCTAAACAAAATAAACAGAGTTCAATATAAATGTCTTAGAACTTGCATAGGTGGAATGATATCATCACCGGTGAAAGCAATACTGGCAGAATGTAATGAATTGCCTTTGGATTTGCGTCGGCAGCTATTATCACAAAAATATCTTTTAAAACTAAAATCCTTAGAGTCAAACATGATCAACAAATTAAGTGATATTGCAAAAGAAGATTTAACAAACCGCTTTTGGAAAATAAAGAATTCTCCTCCACTGGCAGAAGCTTTCGTTGAGACCAATGCTGATCACATTTCTTTTGGTAAAAATAAAACATTGTTTATGTATACCATACCCTATAGATCACTAATAAAACCACACAGAGTCATAATACCCAATTATACAGAATACCATCATATAAATCACACCCTTCTAAAATCCATATTAGGTGGATTAGTCAATAAGCCATTTATATATACAGATGGATCAAAAACAAAACACGGAGTTGGTTGTGGAGTTTTTATCCAAAATACAAAACAATCATTTATGTTTAAATTACCATCAATATGTAGCATATATACTGCTGAACTTATAGCAATTTGGAAGGGCATTACTTGGTTAACATCAAATAATTTACGAGATGGAGTAATACTAACTGATTCTAAGTCTGCATTGGAGTCAATAAAAAGCATAAAATTTGAAAGAATGAAATGTCCTATATTATGCATTTAAAAAATTTGATAGCAGATTTAAATATAACATTTGTATGGGTCAAAGGTCATACAGGTATACTAGGTAATGAAAAAGCTGATAGTTTGGCTAAGGAAGCAGTACTTAACGGAGTTCTTTGTAATATTTATACATTACCAGACGTCTTTCATTTGATAAAAAATAAAATAAGATTAAAATGGGAACGACAGTGGGAAAATACTGTAGAAAACTCACAAAATACCTACTTTAAAATACATCCTACCCTACCATCCCCACCTCTATATATTTTCAACTACCCTACTTCAAAATTCTTTTCGGCAAGTGTTTTTCGACTTAAAACAAATCATGGGCGATTTCCATCGCACCTTGCTAAGCTGGGCATTATACAGTCCTCGGCCTGTAGTTGTGATCAGAACTCTTACGGAGATCTAAATCATATATTTTTCGGTTGCAAAAAACATTTAAAAAAATCCAATGATTTAATTCGTACACTTATTGAAATGAAATATTTTCTTCCATTAAATCTCACACACATTTTGTTAGCTGCCAATAAAAACACCTTGGAACTTTTAGTAAATTTTATTAAAGAAAATAAAATACAAATTTAAAACGGCATAACCCACATCTCTGTAGTTATACTATAACAAAATTCCTTTTACAACTTTCTGTGGCAAATGGACTTGATTCCATGCCATTATCTTTCCACACACACACACACAAGATATCTCGAGAAACGTGTAAATTTTATACATAACTGTTACTATCACCGGTAAACTAAGTTAATGAAAAGTAGTGTGCTGTGGAAAAAAACAAAATAACCTTTTCCAGATGTCAACGTATAAAAATATAATTAATTAAAACAACAATATAAAGAGAAACAATACTATTAAAATTAAATATAACACAGAACAAAAAGAACTACTTAGTGACGACCTAAATATTCAAATTGTTGCCCATCATACACTACTCTAGAATACATTATCCAGAGAATACTAAACGCCATTCAAAGCATATCGAGAGCAGAAATTGAGACTGCTGTTCAATCTACTCTTGAAAGAGTAAAGGTTTGCAACGAAAATGATAAGCAAAAATTTGAACGTTTATGTCATCACTAAATAGTTGTTTTTATTTCTTTGTAATAGGGCTTTTCAACGCTCTCATTTGTTTCGAGCCTCTGTCATATGCCGTATAATCCGTGTATAATATTAATATACGAGATATGAACGAGGCTCGAAACAAATGAGAAGCGTTGAAAAGACCTAATATACGTTGACAGCTGGAAAATGTTTCTTTGTTGTTTCCATAGCACACTACTTTTAATGAACTATTTCGTTTACCGGTGACAGTAACACTTATGTTTTTAAATTTACACGTTTTGTAAGATATCTCGAGATAGAAAAAAGGTATTAACATGCGGTTTTCGCTATTCTATTGCTAATTTTGTCTAATTTTGTAATATGGTATTAAAAATGCATGTTTGTATTTAATATTTTCCAAGGAACACTAGATTTCTGAAAAAAATTAAATAACGCCTTCTAGCTGGCATATTACTCAGTAAGTTGGTTCGAAATCATAACTTTTACATTGACGAAAAAGATCTGTCTTCAACAAGACCAAGTTTGCAAAATTTGATTAAGCAGAACCGGACTCACAGCCAGTTTTTCATAACAAGGTTCCCACTCACCCCCACCTCTTATTTCCAAAGGTAGACCTAAACTTGTCAAATCAAATATGCGCAGAATTTTATGAAGAATACGACGATCGGATTTCCAGTGCCCCTTCATTAGGAAAATTTTGTAAAATTTAGATTTTTTAATTTTTGATATTCAATTACGCCCTCTAGCGGTGGTCCCACAATTATGAAAATAATTTCCAGGCTTTTCCTGAGGCAACTTTTGTTATAAAATTTTTTATTTCAAAGCTCTACTATAAACGGTTCCTGAGATATGGCCGAGAGCCATTCTTATTGGGACACCCGGTACATTATACCCCAGTATAATATATAACAAATATAACATTATTTGTTTTTAATACTGCGATTATACCATTGATTGAAATTATACAAGAAATTGACAAAAAAAGTATGGCAACATTGTGACTCTTCAGATGACAAATAAGTTCAATGTTATTCGAATTTGCAGTGTTGCCGATGCAAATTCTTCTCGTATACGTATAACATTTCGAAGGACGTTCAAAAATACACATTCACGTTCGTATACGAAATTTTTCATTCGAGTTAACTCGTATGCGAAAATATTCGATTGAATTCGAAAATACGACCGCAGGTCCTGCTGCCTTACCCTTTTTAGTTCTATTGAGGGCCTCGCTTAACTCTCCGATTTTTATCTTAATTATTTGTTTTATGATTGAATAAAAAAATTTCAGTAAAAAGATTTACGAATGCGAATAACTTTTCAATTGGAACCAAAAACGAATAAAATTTCATTTATAGCACATTTTTTATGTAAATCCGGGCCTGGTTCCAAGACTAAGATCACCTCCTCAAGCGATACCATCGAGTAGAATTTCCATATTGAGGCTCGCGATGTGCCGCGTGGGACGCTGATGATTCGTAACAAACAAATGTCACAGCCGCGGGCGTTTCTATAGGGTGTTCCAAAGATCCACTGCCACATCATGCAACACTAATAACCACAAAGTTATGGTAAATTATAGACGATTTGTCCTCGATACACTCGTGGGATGGTAGATGGTACCTATTTATGGTGAAGCGGTGTAGGCTTGTGGAACCCAAGAGAAATGCCAAAGGCGCTGGTCGGTGTCATCTCGACTTAAGGGTGCGTCGAGAAATGTGAACAGACTTTACCAAAAAAAAACAAATTCTATTGTGATATTTAGTATAGTAACATCAAATAATTAAGGTGGAATATGCAAATTTTATAAAAGACGACATGAATGTTGAAAGTTGAAATAATAAATCCAAAAACAAGATAAGCGCATTAAAATTACATCGAGCAAAGAAATAAAACCAAAAAAATACTACGAAAAAATAGCAGTACTTCGCTGGAAGCAGTACTTAGTTGAGCTTCTAAATGGAGCTAAACAGTCAGATGCTAATAAGAAAGAAGCAATAAAACTAGTAAATAAAATAAATAACCAATAAAGCGAAGAGGAAGCTCCGACTTTAAGCGAAATTCAGAATATTATCGAGAATTTTAAAATGAACAGAGGCCCAGGAAGCGATTGCTGAAATGGCTGAAATGATTAAATAGGACATTAGTTAGCAGATAAAATCGAGAAACTAATTAAAGATATACAGAGAGGATGTAAATTATGGAATAAATTCATTTTCTCTAAAATGGACGACTTTAGAGAAAAATCCCGAAACAGATCGATTTTTATTTTCAAAGTACAATTTTTTGGCATATATTTCATACTAGTGACCTCATCCATCTGAGCGTGGTGACGTAATCGATGATTTTTTAAATGGGAATAGGGGTCGTGTGGCACCTCATTTGAAAGGGTGTTCAATTCTCTATACATTAATATAAACATTAATATTATTATTTATACAGGGTGGCCAAAATAATAATTTTTGAATTAAATTAATTGACGAAAAAAGAAGAATGTATGCAATTTATTTAACTCAAAATACATTCTATCGCCGTCAGAAAATAGAAAAAATGTTTATTTGGCAAATAAACATTGCTTTTCGCTTAAATTAAATGTTCAAACTGCCAAGAGGTAGGTGGGAGGCTGTTTGTGATTTAATTTAAACGAAAAGAAATGTTTATTTGTGAAATAAACATTTTTTCTATTTGCTGACAGCCGTACAATGTATTTTAAGTTAAATAAATTACATACATTCTTCTTTTTGCGTCAATTAATTTAATTTAAAAATTATTTTTTTGGTCACCCTGTACAAATAATGATATTATAGTTTATATTACTGAATATAGAATTGAACACCCTTTCAAATGAGGTGCCACACGACCCCTATTCTCATTTAAAAAAGTCATTGATTACGTCATCACGTTCAGATGGATGATGTCACTAGTATGAAATATATGCCAAACAATTGTAATTTAAAAATAAAAATCGACCTGTTCAGGATTTTTCTCCAAAGTCGTCCATTTTAGAGAAAATGAATTTATTCCATAATTTAGATCTTCTCTGTATATATGGGAACAAGAAATACTACCTGAGGAATGGACAGAAGCAATACTATGCCGTATTCACAAAAAAAAAGGGAGTATGAATGAATGTCAGAATTATCGAGGCATAGCGCTGCTCAACATAGCGTATATGTATAAAATATTGGTTAGGCATATTAAAAAATATATTGATAAAAGCATAGCGATGGCTTAGTGTGAAAACTTCGTATCTCATTAAATTACAATTTTACAGGAGAGGCAAAAAACTGATTTTCTGCATAATATAACCTAACAACAAAAATTACCGTTACATATTTTTAATTCGAGCACATTGAGACAAATATCTGATATTGGCCTAGAGCTAAAAGTGTTAAATGTTGCTATTAAATTGGAAATACAAATATTAACTATGAAAAACACGTAAATATCCTTGCAGTATATAGAACCTTTGCCCAAGTAACTATGATAACCTCGTATATCTTGATATACGTGTTTTTTATCTTAAATGAGGTTGTGTTTATTATTATTTACGAGGTTTTCATTTTTCATAGCTTATTGCACACCTCCAAATACTAGGTTGATACAGTACAAATCTTTTGATTTAAGGTTCACAAAATGTTTCTGTATGCAGGACTACCTTTTACTGTTCACAAAAAACATTTCTCCAAGCCGAATCTCCCAAACAAATACTCCAAATTAAGTACCAAATTCTTGGTTTATACGTGGTATTCACACTAAATCAAGAGAGCAATTGATATACGTGGTTTCTTTTTTCGGCTATAGAAAATAGTCTAGTGTATTTGGATTTTTTCTAACAGTTGTAAATCGTGAGATACAAGGTTTTCAAACTAAAACCACCAAAATGTCATTTTCAAAAAAAAAATGAGATACGAGGTTTTCACACTAAGCCATCGATAGTAGAATAATCAAATATCAGTGTGGGTTCAAAAAGGGCAGGAGTATTGTGGATCAGGTCTTCACACTACGAGAAATACAGACTGAAAGTTACGAATAAAAACAAGAAAAGACAAGATGGTTCTTTTCATTGATTTTAAGCAGGCTTTCTATCGAGTCAAAAAAGGCACTATTCACATAATTCCAAGATATGGATGTTTATCTAAAACTTATTAGAACTAAGCTTACTATTCAAAGAATAGTGAATAAAGTCAAAATAAACAATAGTATAACAGAAAGCATTAAGGTCAAACAAGGAGTATGGCAGGGTGATCCATTGTCATCTATAACGTTTAGCATAATATTGGAAAAGGTTACACAGGAAGCAACCATTAATAGAACAGGTCTAATCTACGATTTGGTAATCTTGGCTAGAAGCAAAATAGAACTGATGGAAACAGTCATGAAACTCAAAGAGAGAGGAGCAACCAAAGGATTGTATATCAATGAAGCAAAGACGAAGTATATGGAATAGACACATAAGCAATTCGTTCGGAAGCAATACATTACACTGACAACAACAAAGGAAATACAATATAAATTCGGAGAAGTTGCAAGATTTTAGTATTAGGAACTGTCTTCACAAAAGAACCTAACTGTGAAGAAGAAATATAGAAAATAATTTTGTCGGGCTACAGCGCTATATTGCTCTCAATGGGTAGTTAATAGCTAAGCAAAAATATATCTCGTTGAGCAGAAGTACATACCTACAAAACCGTAATAAGGTACATAGTGACGTATACTTCTGAATCTGAAGCATGGGCCACAACAAAAAAACACCAAGAGTTGTTATTAGTTTTGGAGCGGAAAATACTGCGCAAAATCTTTGGTGGGATAAACTTAAATGGACAATGATAAGAAGAACAAATAACCAGAACTGAGCTCTATCAAGAACCTAACATATTAGCGGTAATTAAGGCACAAAGACTTAGATGGTTGGGCCATGTGCAGAGAATGATTCCATCTAGAATTCCCCGAATGGTACTGTCTAATGCATTGGCAGGCGAAAGGTGAAGAGGAAGACAGGGGTGAAGATGGAGCAACGAAGGTGAAGAAGGTATAAGAAGACTTAACGTAACGAACTGGAAAAGAATAGCAACTGTCAAAGAGAGTGAAAAATAATAGTACATTAAGCCACGATCCATAAGCTCGTAGTACTTACATAGTATTATTACATGTGTATTATTACATAATGTTTTTGCATGATTATGATTATAAAACAAATATTTATTCCGGTAGGTGTGAGTTGACGGAATTAATTAAAAATAATAAAAATAAGTTAACGACGAACAGTAAAATATTTATTTATTTTGGTAACAAAAACGTGTTTTGCTTAGGTCTCGGATAAGGTTCGGTTGTTAGCGGGAGTCGGGTGTGACCGCGTTGTTCACATGCTGTAGAGAGACTGTTAAGAAAGCCACAGACGCTAATCTGTTTGTGTTTCTACCCTCTGACCAGATGGGCCATAAATTATTTAGATCTAGCGTATAAAAACAGAAACACTGCAGTTTTAAAAACGAATGCATGTCCCAAAGTGAGTTGTTGGTATAATGGTCTGATATGGTAATTAACTTATGGGGATTTCAGTTTGTTAAACTGAACACTCCAAAAACATATGGTTAGGGGATGCATTTCGTTTCGTAAAACCATGTCTTTCTTAGCATCTGGTTTGTATATTAACGGTGACTTTATATGACCCATATTATTTCGTTTTGAGAAAAAATATTAAAATTAAAATTAGCAAAAATAGTAATTAAAGCGTATCGTTATATAATTATTGTGAAACATACTTTGTAGGAAGAAAAAGCTATTAATTTTTCTTAAGTTTGGATACGACGATCATATGTCATACCCGTTATTGGAGAAGATTAATTTTATTTTCAGAAACATTTTGCCATTCGAAGAAGAAAAAAAACGAGACATTTTGATAAAGCGACAGCATATGGCAGACGCCAGGCACTGGCCGTACTTCTTATAAAAACTTGTGGTAGTAGCTTGAGCATATAAGTACTCTTACGAGTATACGCATTTGCGCTAAAAAGGAATGTGTTCTTAGATAGATATACCATATGGAAAATTCAGATAATTAGAAAATAAATTTAATGGTTAATTAATTTGGTATATACCTAAGGGGTATATTGCTTGTGAGATACCAAAGAAGAGCTGTGGGACTATTAAAATTGGTCGAAAAAAAGTAGTAGAACCATGAGAATTCTTATTCTCAGGTAATTAAAAATATTACGAGTTTGAATGATTTTAGATTTTGAACAATACAATTTGTAGGTAATTATCTTGAAGATTAAAACGTGTTACATAACTTAAAGCAGCTTTTGCTGCATTAAGCAGTATGATCAAGAACATCTTGTTTTAAGAAATATAGGGGTAAGTTAACACTAGATCATTTTCAATAGTAATACCACTAGTTATTTAATTTTCGCGATAAGTCTGTCGATTTACTTCTAAACGAAACTGGGTTGCTTGAAAACACCACGAGTCCGTAGGACGAGTGGTGTTTTCTTTAAGCAACTCAGTTGAGTTTAGAAATAAAAGACAGACTTATAAGATAAATTAAATCACGAGTGGTATTTTATTAGACTATTTCACGAACAAAGTGATAGGTCAAAAATTCAGTAGAATGAGAGGAAGGAATTTAATAAGAATACATTTGATCTAGGTAACCCAAATCTACCCATTTTTTGAATAATTCGCAATTAGTCATAATCATGAAATATTTATTATAACTATAAATAATTTGTTATAATTATTTTTTACCTATAACAATAAATAATTTGTACACGAAAAAAATACATTATTCTCGACTATAATTATTATAAACGGTGCAATTGTAACCTTAAAAAAATGTAACATGGAAAAACTTGCTTCGTTACCTCTCCAAGCTAATTCTACGGCAGCTATATGAAAAAATATCTTTTGGAGTCCCTCTGGCGTGTCTTCGTCCCATTGTAAGCACATATTTTTATATTCATCCGAAGTCATAGCGACAGAACTCATTTTCCTTTTATCGGGTACAGTTTGCAACAATTTTCTCTTACTATCACGAGCCGCTATCGCTTCCTTGAAGGTTATATCTTTGAAGGGATCAATATGTCTCTGATACTCACAGAAATATTTTTCTTGTACCAATTTTGCAGTAGTGTTCCATATGGTTTTAATAACACTCTCCTTGTAATCACTACCATCAATTTCTCGCATGTTGAAGGCCCAGTCTTTTAGAATGAATGCTAGTCTTTCGTTGTTATTTTCTGCATCTAATTTGTAGTTGCGATCCACACAGAACAACATAAATTGTCTCCATATATAAGATTTAGATTTTCTTGTGTTACTCGGTATATTTTCTTCAATGGTTTGGTTTATAACTTCGTTTGAAGTACCACCGAAACGACTCATTTTGACGTATTTTTACAATAATTTTTTTGGCAAACGTCATACTTTGCTTTGCGATCGGTATCCATGGTTACGTCGTTGAAAACACGAAGCTTATAGACCAATCAGAATTGAAAGACAGTTGGTGTTTTCGCGATAACACAAGCTGTCTTTGGTTTGTGATTGGTCAGATTATGTGAAAATTTTAAGATGAGTGAAATAGTCAGTATAATAATGAAATAATTTTTTATTTGCGACTAATACATAACGTGACTATATTAATCTTCTTTTATTTTTTTGTATAGGCATGACTCTATCTGTTTTTCAGTGTGCCTCCAGTAGGTGGTCGTTCCATCATTTTCGTGGTCTTCCCACTGATAGTCTTCCTATAAGGAAACCGTCTCTCGCTGTCCTTACTACTCTATTTGTTGTCATTCGACTTGTGTGGTAATTCCATTATATTCTTCTTCTTCCTCTTCTTCTTTTATATAGGCAGTACTGCCTGTTTTTCTTCAACGGTGCTTTTCATTCTGCCCCTAAGTTGTCATTCCACCTTTTTCTTGGGCATCCTATACTTCTCCTGCCTAACGGTGACTTGTCCCTGGCTATTCTTACTATCCTTGATTCAGACATCCTGCTGATGTGCTCATTCTAGGGATAGCGGTTTTTGACAAAACACCGGTTTTCGGTTATACCGGTTTTTTTGCTTACGGTTTAACCTGGCGGTTATAACCGGCCAAAAAAACCGGTTTTTGGAAAAACCGGTTTTCGGTTTTTTTAATCCAATAGCTTACAAAGTTACATTTACAATACACTTTAGTTTGCGATAGTCCATTCGACTCGATATCAATATGATCAAAATTAGTATAATACTATCGAAAGAACATGTATTACTTTTAACACGTTTGTATGTTTGTAGAATAGGTACATTTTAACTCATCTAATACTTCCTGTATGAGTGTATCGTTTTGAAAACGTAGCGAAATTCTTGGAAATTCGTATTCGTAATCAGTAATTCGATATTCATAGTCAGAGCATTATTTTTGGTAATCAGAAAAAGTCATTCACCCACTTTCAATATCAAGAGTTAAGTGTGAAAAATAGATGATGTTTGCGTCTAATTCAACCAGATCACTTCTTATATAAATATTATGATTAAAAATACCTTTTAAAGGAAATATTATAATAAAACTTAATAATTGTTTCTGGCTGATGTGAGATTGCACTTTCAGTTTGCTTCTGTATTTTATAAAATAAAATAAAATTTTAATTATGGTTTTGTTTGGATTAATTACTTGAGAATAATAATTATGATTGGGATCCAAAATAATACCTAACCTAATCCTAATCGCCGTAAAAACCTAATAGCCGGTTTTTACTTGAAAAAGAAAAAACCGGTTATAACCGGGACAAAAAAACAACCGGTAAAACCGGTTATTGCGAAGTAAAAAAACCGGTAAAACCGGTTATTGCGAAGTAAAAAACCGGTTTTAGGTTTAAACCGGTAGGTTTTTCCCATCCCTAGCTCATTCCACTCTTCTTTTCTGTTCTTTACCCAGGTATTTATATTGTCTACCCCACATATGCGTCTCATTTCCTCACTTCTTACCCTATCCTGTAGTCCTTTTCCAGCAATCCTTCTTAAGATCTTCATTTCGTTGGTTTCCAGATGTCTTCGTGTTTTGCTTGTATCTGGTCTTGTTTCGGCCGTGTAAGTCATAACTGGCCTAATAACTGACATATTCGGGCCTTTGTTTCCAATCTTAGGTGTTTGTTTTTCCAAATTGTGTCGTTTAGGCATCCGGCCGTTCTACTGGCTTTAATTATTTGGTCTCTCTTCTTCGATATCATTGTCGGCTGATAGATTAATTCCCAGATATTTGAAAGGCATTACTTGTTGTATAATTTGATTGTCTAACTCCAATTTGTATCTTATTGGTTCTTTGGCAATTACTAACCTTTTTGTTTTTTGGGCTGATATTTTCATATGAATTTCTTTTGCGTTAATGTTGAACTCGTGCAATAATCTTTGTAGGTCGTCTTCGCACTCTGCTACTAACACGGTGTCATCAGTGTAACAGAGTATTTTTATCTCTCTATTGCCCATTTTGTACCCTCTTTTTTTCTTCACTTGTTTTATTATTGCATCCAACATTATGTAAAACAGTAGAGGGCTTAGTGAATCTCCTTGTCTGATTCCTGTGTTTGTTTCTATGGGTTCTGTTATTATTCCATTGACTTTCATTTCTATTTTATTTCTTACATATATGGTTTCTATCAGTTTTATGATATCCAGTGGTAAATTTTTGTCATATAGTAGGTGTACCACATCTTTTAATTGGATTCTATCAAACGCTTTCTCTAGGTCTATGAAACAGAAAAAGTCTGGTTTGTTATATTCTAATGATTTCTCCGCTATTTGTCTTATCACAAAAACTGCATCGTTACATGATCTTCCACTTCTAAATCCTTGTTGTTCATCCAATATATTTATGCACGCCATTATTTTCTCCATAAGTATTTTTGTTGTGAGTTTCAGTATAGTGTTCAGTAAATTTATCCCTCTACAGTTACTGGGGTCTGCGCTATCACCTTTCTTAAATAACGCTATCATTTGAGTGGTTCTCCATTCTTCTGGAATTCTTTCTGTATTTATTATTTTACTTATAAGGATATTCAGTTATTTGTGAAGTCTATCTCCTCCGTATTTTAAAAGTTCATTAGCTATTCCATCTTTCCCAGGAGCTTTTCGATTTTTCATCTTTTTTAAGGCGTTCTTTATATATTTCTCTTCAATTTCTGTTTGCTTATCCGATTCTAATCTTGGTGTTTCCAGTTCTTCGTGATTAGCTGTTTGATAGAGGTTTTTTAGGTAAGTTGTCCATGTATTTGTATCAATATGTTTTACTTCTAGCAATTCCTTCATCTCTGCTCTTTGACCTCTTATCATTTTCCACATTTCCTTTTGCATCCCATAAAAGTCGTGCTCCATCTCTGTTGAAAATGCTTTCAACTGTTCTGTTTTCTTCCTTCTTACTATTGAGTTTAATTCATTTCGTACTCTTTTATATTCTTCATATGTTTGTCTCGTTCTTTTGGACTTGTATTCTGGGTATATTTTCTTTTTTTCTTGGCATTTTATTTTTATTTCTTCACAGAACCATGGAGTTCTCCTTTTCTTTCGTATATGTTTACTTATCTTACGTTCTCCAAGTGCTTCCGTTGCTGCCATTTTGATATTATCTCTGATCTTCCTCCAACTTTCTTCTATGTCTTCATCCGGCGTTATGTAGTTTTCATTTAGCTGTTTCATTCAGCTTCTGTTTCTTACACAGTTATTAATGTTCTCCGCCATCTCCGCCATATATCTACACTTCTAGCTCTATCCCATAGTGCCTTTCCATCGACTTTTCCAAGAGTTTCCAAGAGATAACCATGCATTTCGTCTTTTTTGGTAAATTAACATTTTAAAGTTTCTGGCGGTTATATTAAATTAATGCAACATACGTTCTAAATCATCTTCACTTTGAGAGATTAGTATTGCATCGTTTGCATAGCAAATTATTGTAAGTTGTTTTTCTCCCATTAGGTAGGTATACTTTTTTAGTTCTTACTTTTTTTATTATTTCATCCATGATCAGGTTGAACGATAAAGGACTAAAGGAATCCCCTGTCTTATACCATTGCCAGCTTCAAATGGGTTCAACTTCTACTTTTACTTTTATTGTGTAGTTCTGGTAGATGTTTTCGATCGTTTTAATTATTCCTAGCCTAGAGGTACTTCTTTTGAGTATAACAAATTGATGATGTCTTTTAATTTGACCCTTTCAAATGCTTTCTTAAGCTCCACGAAACATAAACATGTCAGTTTGTTGTATGCTAACGATTTTTCTTAAACTTGCCTAGAGTTTCACGATATACGATAAAAATATCGATATTGTATTGATATCGTATCGAAAATCAATACGATACCGATACAATACACACCTGAGCAATATTAATGTCGATACGATACTCATTATCTGAAATCAATACAATACTCTTGTATTGTCGATATGCTTGCCTCGATATTATTGAAAATATCGATATCGAGAAAAAAAATAAAACGCCACAGTTGTTTAATTATATTTCGTGGAATAGGCATTTAGATAAGTGATCTGCAACCCAAGCATCAGCTGTTATAATATTTTACACTTGAGTGCTTGAAATTGAAGCTCTTGAGAGTGACTAAATGACTGTTTACACTGTTTATATCGTGTGGCATTTGTGGCAATATTATGCAAGTAAATGATGATGACGCAAAAATAATTTTCAACAAAAATAATAAATTGCGATTTATTCCGAATCTCCGGGATGTCCCTATCTTTTTAAAAGTAGTTTTTAAACAATAGATACAGAATTAGTAAGTATTAGTCGTTTCAAAGAAGCATTCAGTCATATTCAATTTTTATAAGAATCTATAAGTTATAAGAAATATTTGTAATATTTTTAGAATAATGCCCATTTGCCAAGCTTGCAAAAGTGGGCATAAAGAGCCTACACAGCTCAGATGTATAATTATTCTCTTTATGTCGATATTTTATCGAGTATTGTATCGATCTCGTATCGAAATCAGTATCAATACGATATTTTTGTAAGAAAGTATTGCCGATATCGATACTCGATACGATACTTCATTGGCATAACCAATACAATACTCAATACTTAAAAAGTATCGATATTGTATCGTATCGTGAAGCTCTAAACTTGCCTCACTTATTTTGTAATACAATAAACTTTAGAGAAACGGCGAAACCCAAGCGACTCCATTTACGAGGCAAAGATCAACAAATCTGTTTCCTAGTACTCAATACGTGAGTAAAAACGCAGGTAGATAAAGGCATGTAATATTTAATTTCGATTCAGAGATCATTACCATCTCTCTATGGACCATTTCGAACTTTTGTTCTCTTCAGGAGAGCATGTAATGATGCTCTGAATCAAAATTAGACATATTTGCCAAGTATGTCTATTACAAGGAAACAGTTAACATTTAGACGCACTCGCGACCTTTATTACGGGTTTCGTCGTTTCTTTAATAGAGGTCGCGAGTGCGTCTAAATGTTAATTATTTCCTCTCCTGAAGAGAACAAAAGTTCGAAATGGTCCATAGAGAGATGGTAATGATATCTGAATCGAAATTAAATATTAAATGCCTTTATCTACCTGCATTTTTACTCACGTATTGAGTACTAGGAAACAGATTTGTTGATCTTTGCCTCGTTGAATTGATGTGTTGTGGAGTGCAACTATATGGACTCCCCACTCCCCATGTATCTGCATTCATCACCCTTTATTCGTTGAAAATTTTAGAAGGATGGGGAATAGTGTTGTTCTGAAGCTATTTCCTTGTGGCATTTTTATGATTAACTATTCAGTAGGAAATAAGCCACAATTAAATTGAAAAAATAATTTGATTAACGTTTCGAAGCCCAAATCGGGTTTCGATGTCAAAATACAAAATAATTAAAATAAACAAAAATGTTGTTGCTAAGTAAAAAATTCTTCTAATAATTTATTTAATCTGAAATCTGACTCATTTATATTGGCAATGCAAACGTATATTATACATTTTAAAGTAGAAGACTTTAAAATGATATCGCCAATATTTATGAGTTGCGTTCCTAGGACGACTTTACTAAAAGATAGTTCATTCGGTTACATGAACTCAAGAATATCCGTCACAAAAAAATCATAGCATGTGATCTGTCTTTAAAAAGACAAACAAATGCAACGATGACAGTAAAATTCTCGCGTTAGAGATTCCATAGTAAATCACGAGGGAAAACCAGGAAAAAACCTCGTGATACTATCCCGACATCGTAAGAATTTGGTCTTACATTTAATTTACTTTCAAAAAACTAATACCAAATTCTGACTTTAATGTGTTTAAATTATAAATAATATTAATAATACATAGATCTACAATAAGTAATACTAAAATATAAAATTTATACTAACTCGATATGTTATTGACTTACTAATCGTGGTATTTTCTTTCTATTGACTTCCTCTTTCAGTATGGGTAACCACATCCTACTTCATTCTACCGAGGAATTTGCGACACAATTGGTTTCATTTAGCATAATTAGAGCCGCTTCTTTGATTTTTCTCTTTTTACTATCTGAATCTGTCAGGACTATACTTGAATCTCTCCACTGAACTCTATGTTGATTATCCCATGCGTGTTGACATATTTGAGATCTATCAAACTCTCTATTTTTAATATAAGACTGATGTTCACTTATTCTAATGTTTAATGGTCTTGATGTTTCCCCTAAATAAAATTGTTCGCATTCACAAGGTATTTTATAAATGCAATTTTTTGTTCTTTCTTGTTCCATTGTTAGGTTTAGTTTTAGATAGAATATATCTCAATGTGTTTGTTGTTTTGAATGTTGTTGAAATGTTGAATTTATTTCCTATTGTTTTAAGTTTCTCGGATAGTCCTTTTATATATGGTATTGATATTTTCCTCGTATTATTTCTTGTGAATGTTGTAGGATCCCGTTCTAAGTTGTTCTGTTACATTCGATCCAATCTTGTCAATTCCTTATTTATAAACGATAAAGGATAACCATGTTTTAATATAACAGATGTTAACAATTGTTTTTCTTCTAAAAATGAATTTTCGTTAGAACAAGTAATTTTGGCTCTATCATATAAGGATTTAATGATTCCCTTTTTAACGTTGATGTTGTGATTTGATTTGTAATTGAGATATCTGTTGGTGTGTGTTGGTTTTCTATACACTTGAGTCTTATATCCAGTATCCTTCTTTGAGACTAAAACATCGAGGAAAGGCAAAGTGTTATTGTATTCCTTTTCCATTGTAAATTTTATTTTCTCTTCTTGATAGTTTATAATATCCAGGAATGTATCCAACAATTCTGATCTATGAGGCCATATTGAAAACACATCATCTACATATCTCCACCATACTGTGGGTTTTAAATTTTGTTTAGAAATAATATTAGTTTCGAAATCCTCCATAAATATATCAACCAATAATGGAGATAAAGAAGAGCCCATTGCTAGACCAAAATTTTGTTTATAGAACTCATTATTTAGTTGAAAATAGGTATTATTAGTACATAATGTCAATAACTCCATTATAGCTGATACATTTAGTCTTGTCCTAATTGTCAACGTATTATCATTCTCTAATTTCGTTTTGATTATGTTTAAAGTTTTATCTAATGGCACATTTGTAAATAAACTGTTCATGTCAAAACTTACTAAAATATTATTTGGATTAAATTCAATAGTTTTTCAATTTGTTTAAAAAAGTTTTGTATTTTTTATAAATGTGTCATCATTATTAGTAAATGGTTTTACATGGTTATGTTTAATAAAAATTTTGATAGTTCACTACAAGGAGAATTGATGGTACTACAAATGGGTCTAAGTGGTATGTTCGCTTTATGAATTTTCGGCACTCCATAAAAATGTGGTGTCTTACTGTAGTGAGGTGTCATTCATTTTCTTTGATAGTATGTTAGATCATTTTTAAATTTGAATAAAGTTCTATATATTTTGTTTTCCAGTGTCTTCGTTGAATCCTTCGTTAATTTGGTATAAGGTCCATTTTTAATGAGATCTGTAATTTTGTCTTGTAATAATATTCTTGAGTTGGGATTGATTTCATGTAATCGAATGAACTATCTTTTAGTAAAGTCGTCCCAGGAACGCAACTCATAAATATTGGCGATATCATTTTAAAGTCTTCTACTTTAAAATGTATAATATACGTTTGAATTGCCAATATAAATGAGTCAGATTAAATAAATTATTAGAAGAATTTTTTACTTAGCAACAACATTTTTGTTTATTTTAATAGTATTTTGTATTTTGACAACGAAACCCGATTTGGGCTTCGCAACGTTAATAAAATTATTTTTTCAATTTAATTGTGGCTTATTTCCCACTAAATAGTTAATCATGGGGAATAGTTAGAAGAGAGAATCTGTTTCCGAATTAAGAAATCCAAAGATTTTATTTTTAAATATTTATTTGATGTTTGAAAATGGAGTCGCTTGGGTTTCGCCGTTTCTTTAATAGAGGTCGCGAGTGCGTCTAAATGTTAATTATTTCCTTGTAATTGGCATACTTGGCAAATATGTCTAATTTCGATTCAAAGCATCATTACAAGCTCTCCTGAAGAGAACAAAAGTACGAAATGGTCCACAGAGAGATGGTAATGATCTCTGAATCGAAATTAAATATGCCTTTATCTACAATAAACTTTTTTCATAAATAGGTATCTGTCTTCTTCTTCTTCATGTGCCATCTCCTCTAAGAAGGTTGGCAACCATCACGGCAATTCGCACTTTCGATACCGCTGCTCTAAAGAGATCAGCAGAAGTGCAATTAAACCAAGCTCTCAAATTGTTTAACCAGGAGATGCGTCTTCTTCCGCGACTCCTTCTACCCTGTATTCTTCCTTGCATTATCAATTGTAACAACTTATAACGCTCGCCCCTCATAACATGTCCCAGATATTGCAGTTTTCTGACTTTAATTGTATTTAAAACCTCTTTATCTTTTCCCATTCTTCTCAACACCTCGATATTCGTGACTCTATCCACCCAACTTATTCTTAATATTCTTCTGTAGGCCCATAACTCGAAGGCTTCTAATCTGTCCGAAACATCCTTCTTTAATGTCCAAGCCTCCAACCCATAGAATAATACGGAGAACACGTAGCATCTCAGAAGTCTTATCTTTAAAGAAATTGTAATGTCCCTGCTACAGAGTACTTTTTTTAGTTTGTTGAAAGCATTTCTTGCCTGTCCTATTCTTGCTTTAATCTCTTCTGTGTACTCATTAGTTTCATTAATTATTGTACCCAAATATTTATATTTTTCAACCTTTTTAATTTGTTATCCATGTATTGTTATGCTTTCTTGGCGCTGTTGAACTTTTGTGATTACCATAAATTGTGTCTTTTTTGTGTTTAGGGACAGTCCGTTTTCTTGGCTGACTTCTACCACTCTGTCAACCATTTGTTGTAAATCGTCAAGACATTCGGCTAATAAAATAGTGTCGTCGGCAAACCGTATGTTATTGATTGGTCGACCATTTACTTTTATTCCCGTGGTTAGGTCTTCTAGTGCTTCCTGGATTATTTCCTCTGAATACAAATTGAACAAAGTAGGAGACAGGACACAGCCCTGTCTGACGCCCCTCTCAATACGTATTTCATTTGAAAAGGCGTTGTTCTCTTTTACCACAGCGATCTGATTATAATAGATAGCACTAATGATCCTGATGTCCCTCATATCTAAGTTTTTCTTTTCAAGTAATTCGATAAGGCGGTTATGTCTGACCTTATCGAAGGCTTTGTTGTAATCCAAGAAACACATATATACTGGCTGATTAACATCCATGCACCTTTGCACAAGTACATTTACAGCGAACAGGGCTTCCCTCGTTCCCATTGCATTTCTAAATCCAAATTGCGTGTCGCTTATGTCCTGCTCAAGTTTGTTATGTATTCTCCGGTGTATAATTTTTAAAAATATTTTGAGTGTATGACTCATTAAACTTATTATCCGGTGGTCTTGGCATTCTTTTGCATTTGGTTTTTTTTGGCAGTGTTATGAACGTTGACAGCAGCCAATCTCTGGGAATGATTCCTGTACTGTATATTGTATTAAATAAGTCGACCAATATTCCAATTTGCTGGTCCTCTATTAACCGTATTATGTCTACAGGTATTTGGTCAGGACCTGTTGCCTTGTTGTTCTTTGTTCGCTTTATCGGCTCTAGTACCTCATCTTCTGTTATGTCTGGGCCGTTGTCGAACTTTTCCTGCTCTAGTACTATTTCAGTCCGTTCGTCTTTAAATAGCTCTTGAATATATTCCTGCCATCTTTTAAGCCTTTCACCGACGTCTATAATTATTTTTCCGTTTTTATCCAGGTATCTGTAATAGTATCTATAATAATCTTATGATTACATTTTTACGAGTTAATGATTAAAAACTAGTGATACGCAGATTTATTTATTTTGCATAGAAATATATTAGACTATAAATAAAGACTTTTATTATGGCTATAGATTTTTTTACATTAATTTATTATTGACATTTTAAATGAAAAGTTTATTGCTATTTATTTCGATTTTAATTTATTTACTCCTTTATAGTAAAATTTGTTGTGAAACATGAAGTTGTTATAAAAAGTTCAGTTTTTTGTATTATCATGCTTAAAAATTATTTCTTGTAACAAAATGTTTGTTGGAAGTGTTTTTTGATTCAGAGGATGTATTTCTTTATTGAGAATACCTGCACAAATTAATATTGTTTCTATATTGACACTTTTACCTAGGAATTGGGTATGTATTAAATCATTTTCTTTTCTAGAGCTTTAGTAAGTATATCAAATGTGAACTCCTTTTCTTTTACATATTTCGTAGATTTTTCAGAACAAGACGTATTAATATTATGTTGAGAAGTCTCAGAAACTGGATTATTAGGATTAGAAGATATTTTGATAAGGGAACAATGCACTGGATCAAAATTTTTCTCATCCTGGAGCCTTGCCATCTTTAAGTTATAAACTAGAACAGCTTTTTGAATATCAATCTCATAAAGAAGTTGCTTGATATCAGGATCTGATATCTTGGCTTTAATAATTTCGATTTCTTTAGTTGAGTTATCAATAATTTCTTCCAAATCCTTGTATAATTTACCTTTAGATTTTTCTAATTCGCTGATCATCTGCTCTAGAGATAGGGAATTGTCTGTATAAGTAGACTGTTGTTCATTTGGAGACATAATGGAGTTACTGGAGACTCCATCATGCATTACCTTGGTAGTATCTAGATTTGAACCAGTAGTTGTTTTGTTTGATCTTAACATCTCGCTTGATCCATTCTTCTCTTCCACTTTCTTAACAATTATTTCTTCTCTGTGTTCAACTTCTGACAGTTGTTCTTTCAGCTTGGTACTAATAGCTGATAACACTGATTCTTTATCTTCAATCAACTTAATACGGCCCAAAAGAGATTTCTTGGTGGCTTCTAATTTATAAATGACGTCTTTAAGGATAGCGTCTTCTGTGCGCAGGCTCACAACTTCTTCTGTTTTTAATTGTATTTTTGTATGAGCTTCGTCTAGTTTATTACTCAATTTGGTGTGCTCTCTTTCTAGCTTCATTAAAATCAAATTCTTGTTACCTGAAAATGAAATATATCAAGATGACGGGAACAAATAAATACAGCAAATAAGTAGAGAAGAAGTAATGCAGGAGGTATTAAACATAAAAACAAGCAAAGTTGGAGAGCAGGATAACATAGACCCGGAAATGGCAAATACATGGGAGAAGAAGGGATAGCCTGGCTATGGAAAGTATACAAAAAGGCATGGAAAAAGCAACAAATCCCAAAAGACTGGCAAAATAACCTTAAATTACCAATATACTGAATATGTAGCTAAGTTAAACCCAAATCCGACACCAAAGTATATAAGGAAGAGGAGAAAGAAAAAAAGAAATGTTACCTTCATCTTTAGATAATACCAATGTCAGCAGCTCATCTAGTTCTTGTTTTTCTTTTTCTAAATCATCAACCGCTTTCTCTAAAGACTTTGTTTCGGTTTGTACCAACGAAAGTCTTTCTACTTCTTGACTTGCTACATTTTTCGTGGTGTCTAAAAGAGTCCTGAGTTTCTTGTTCTGATTTTCTAAGTGCTTGATGTGCTTTAGTATTTCTGAATTTTCTAGTTCCATGACAAAAAATACTTGTATGAAATTTTATGATCGTATTATGAAAAACCGAAATGTTTGATGGTGATTAAACGTCTGTCAAATCTTGTCATAATAAAATATTGACAATCACTTTAGTCATAAGATATTGGTGAAAGTAAATTCAAAATGTCGTTTTCTATAGAATAATTACATACTCTGTCAGTTGGTTCTTCACACCGTTATTATTTAGTTTGTGTTAATAGGGGTAATACGACCCGTATGCGCGCCAATGGAGAATGTAAAATTCTTAATTGTATATCAAACAATGCGCAATAACTACCTCTTAAAACATGCAAATTTCAATTGCATATCTCAACCGGTTTTAGAGCAATAAATAAATCGTCAGTTTGTAAGAAAAATTTCAACATCCCGTATCTCGGAAACGAGCATTTGCAGACATATGTTTATTATGTCATTATTTATATATATGCATTTGCAGACATATGTTTATTATATACTGTCATTATTTTTTCATGCAGAATTACCCCTTAACTTTTGCTGCACTTATTTAGACACACCCTGTATTGATGAAGAACATGGCTAGTTGTTAAAGTACCTAACTTTCTTATTATCCAACATAAGCAAATGAATCTTTCTTTCTCTCTTTCTGCCCTTCCTTACACCCTTTCAGGTGTCAGATTTGGGTTTAGTTTAGCTACACATTCACCCATCTCTTCCATTCTTTTCTGTCTTGTGCGTTTCATTTCTTCTAGCGTTTTCTGTTTAATTTTTCCTGCTTCTACTATTTACTGTATTCATTTTTTCCTCGGTCTGCCTTTTTTTTTTGTAATATTCCTTGTATCGTGAATTTTCCTTGTTAGTCTACTAGGTTTCATTCTCATCAGATGTCCATACCAGTTTAATTGTCTTTTTATTATTTTATTCATTATTGGTTCCTGTTTAGTTATCTCTCTTATTACCTCATTTCTTATTCTATCCCATTTGGTCTTTCCGGCTATAGCTCGTAAATGTTTTATCTCAATTGCATTTATCCTATGATATTATGCTTTTTCTGTAAAGTCTAATTTTCGCTCGTATACAGTATCGTCGGTATCACAATCGTATTATATATTTTAATTTTTGTCTCGTGAGACAATTCTTTTTTCCTCAGAACTGGCGCTAGTGCGTAGTACAGTTTGTTTGAAAGTTTTTGCATTTTTGTCACGAAATCTGCTATAAGGACTATGTCATCCGCATACAATAAGGCTTCTATTTTTATTGGCTGTAATCTTTGGTATCCTATTGTTGTCTGTATTTGGTTCGTTCTTTCTCCAGTGTTTCTAGTCAATTCATTCATGACTATTATGAATAGTAGCGTACTAAGACTGTCTCCTTGTTTGATACCTCTTTCCCAATTGAATTCTTTAGATCTTTCTCCTGCTATCTGTATACGTCCTTTTACTACTCTGTATATACTTTCAATTATTTTTATCAGTGTAATTGGTACTTTCATGTTCTGCAAGCATCTCCATATAATTTTTTCTTTCTATAGAGTCGAATGCTGCCCTTAGATCTATGAATGCTAGAATGAGCTTTCCCCCCGAGTCAATACTTCTTTCTATTATATTTCTAATGATGTAAATGTTATCGTTTGTCTGTCTTTCTGGTCTAAACGCTGCTTGTTCTTCTCCCAGTTCTTTTTCTACCTCTGGTCTTAGCCTCTTCTCTACTATTTTCATGTATATTTTAAAACATACCGATGATAAACATATTGCTCTATAATTTTCGCAGTTGACGTGTTCTCCCTTTTTGTATATTGGCACTATAAGGTTACTTTGCCAGTATTTTGGGATTTGCTGCTTTTCCCATGCCTCTTTGTATATTTTCAACAACCAGTTTATCCCTTCTTCTTCCATGTACTTGACCATTTCCGGGTCTATGTCATCATCCCCTCCAGCTTTACATATTTTTACGTTTGATACTTCCTGTATTACTTCTTTTCTACTTATTTGCTCTAATTCTTTGTTCTCGTTATCTTGATATGTTTCATTTCTATCATCTATTGTTTCATTTCTAAATTTGTTCATACTTTAGCTATCTGTTCTAGATTTGTTTGGATTTCGTTTGTTGTATCCCTTACGGCTGTTATTTCTTTGTTTTCCTTTCTTCATATGTCTGAAGCGAATGAATCAAAAAACAGAATGTTAAGAAAACCTGAGGCTATAGTTGGGTTTTAATTTCAGTATTTTATAAATGCTAGAATATTCCAAAGACATGGTGAACTTTAAGAACAACACAGTTTAATTGGTATACCCGGTATACAGTGACAATTTACCTGTCTAGCAACAATTTATTACAGCGATGTTGCTAAAGAATAAAGCTATAACATAAAAAAATCACTTAAATCGGACAACAGATTTAAGAAATTCGAGACATCAAAAATGACCCGTTTTTAAGATGGTGTGTTAATTTCTTGTAGTAATGTAGTTATTGTAAAATAAATATAGCAGATATTTATGTTGACCTTGCTCATCAGCTCAATAAATCATTCCATTTTATTGTTTCTCATAAAGAATTGGCACCGGAGATACTAAATAATTGATTAAAAATTGTATCGTTGTGGGAAAACAATTCCTAAATTCAAAAATGGCGACCAGAGTGCACGATAAATCCATAAGAGTCTAATACACACAATTAGTGATGGCTGGCCCGAAGCGGAACCACTAAAACTAGTACCGCGGCAGTACCCATGGAGCGTCAGTACCGTCCGAGAGGGTTCCCTTGTCTCGTGATGACCAGGGGGGACTCGCGCCATGGGAACATACGTGTCGGACGGTCCTCATCAGACCATATTATGTCTTCGGGTCCTCTGGTACTATCACACCCCCACCTTTTTGCATGGATCGCCAGTGGGAATTTACGTCTCATGTTCGAATTATCTGGTTGGCATTCAAAGCGAGGAGATAAATAAAAAACAATGCAATGCGGTTGCTGATTCGATCAAAACAAAGAATGCGATGGACAAACGTTTGCCGCAAAATATTGATAGATGTAATCCAGACGACAGCTTCGCTTTTTGTTGGATGTATAAAAAAATAAATAAGCATACATTTACTCAACAAATACTCTATCTAATAAATAAGATTAATAAAGCTAAATTTATGCTTATTTATAACTAAAAAAGTCTTAGCTAACATCTTACTTATACAATGTGTTCCAACGGAAATTTGACCCCCACCCTCAGAAATCAAGAGTTTCTTCACAATTTAAAAAAAACAGGTCAATTTGTATTGGAAGGTATGCAAAATTCATGCCATCAAATGTAACCCCCTACTGCCCCGAATCAACCTCCAGTTTTTTTTTAAATAGCAATTGTAGTCAGGGCCGCGCCGTCCATAAGGGCGGAGAGGGGCGGCGGCCCCCGTCGCCGAACCAAAAAGGCACCGGCCGGCAGGTGCCGAAAAAAAATTTGACAATGCCGAAATTACCAGAAATATTATTAATATTTTATTATCTTATAAAATTTAAAATTTACCAATCGTAGGTAGATATAAAAATAGCAGTTATTATTACTTTGATCTCCTAACTAAAAGTGTACGAACCGTTATTTCTCTCATTGAACTGAACTATTACTCCATTCACTCACAGTAAAATATTGCAAAACCTCTGAATTTTAAAGAAAAGCTTGGATTAACATGAAATTTGGCATACACATAGTGATGAAAATGATATTGTGTCAACGTGTGCTTTTTCCCTAGGGGAGTACCACTCCTTCAGGGGGGTGAATAAATATACGTTCAAAATAAGTCCGGAAGTGGATAAACTGACGAATTTTAAGTAACGATAAAGTTAAGCTGTTCTCTAAAGTTTTTATATTACTTAAGTCAATATCTACTTTTCGAGTTATTTACGAGTGAATAGGTTCATTTTTCAACAAAAAAAAACACGTTTTTAGACCGTTTTTCGCAAATAACTCAAAAAGTAAGTATTTTATCGAAAATAGATTCTTAAAAAGAGTTTTGAAAAAAAGGCATTTCCTTAAAAATTTCAAATTATTTTTTTTTATTTAAAACCAATTTTTTTCAAAAATAAGCACTTTGAAATGGTGAAACTTCCAGATCATATAAATATACAAAGTGAAGTAAATTGTAAAGCTGTAACGATTAATTTCATTTGGGATGCTAAATTAAGAGGAGATTTTTACGATGTTTTTTTACCAAAAAAAGGGACCAACTTTATTTTCAGGGTTACTGGCTTACTTTTGCTACTAGAAACTTTTTGAAAAAAAAAACAAAACTAAAGCTTTTTCTAAAGACTTTAAAAAAGTTATAAACGAGTTTTGCCGGAAAAGTGCTTCATTTTTGGATTATTTCACGTTGAAATGTTCGACTTGGAATTTGACGAATAAGAACCCACTTTTCTCGAGCTACAACTCTTCCTCTATTAGATCTACCGACTTCATACGTGCACAAGTTTTTTTAAATTGTTTTATAAGCTATATTTTCGCTAACATCTATTTCAAAAATATACACACTTTTTATGTTATTTGCGAAAAACCGTCTAAAACCGTCGTTTTTAAATAGTTGAAAGACTGATAGATTTGTACACACTTGAATGAACGAAGGAAGTGAAAGAAGTATATTAAAGTGTGTAAATGTATTTATTTCCTTAGCTAAGCGCTTTCGACTGAAAAGTCATCTTCAGAGCTAATGGTCAAGGTATAAAAAGTAACGGCTACTACGGTTTGTATGTGTTTGCATCTCATTAAGAAATTTGGAAAATTTGGTCAGTTGTGCAACTCCGGACGATGAAAATTAGTTTAGTTTTTAGTAGTTCTTGTAAAACATTAATATTTTAAAAAAATTTTAATGTTTTACAAGTACTACTAAAAATTAAACTAATTTTCACCGTCCGGAGTTGCACAACTGACCAAATTTTCCAAATTTCTTAATGAGATTCAAACACATACAAAACGAAGTAGCCGGTACATTTTATACCTTGACCATTAGCTCTGAAGATGACTTTTGAGTCGAAAGCGCTTAGCTAAGGAAATAAATACATTTACACACTTTAATATACTTCTTTCACTTCCTTCGTCGTTTTTAAGTTGAAAAATAAACATATTAACTCACAAATAACTCAAAAAATATTGACTTAGTGAAAAAACTGTATATGGAACAAAAGTTGCTTAGAGTTAGTAAGTTTATCCACTTCCGGACTTAGTTTTATCGTATATTTTTCATCCCCGACGACGCAATATAAATTTTTTTTTGTTGTAAATTAGCTATGCGTATGCCAAATTTCATATCAATCCAAGCAGTTCTTTAAAATACGGAGCAAAAAAGTGAGCAAATGGACTATAATAATAATTACATATTTATTTGTTCTCTGATAATATAGGTAATCGTTGTTTTTTGGAAATATTTATAGTATTCATAATAACTTATTAGTATATTACATTCCTGCTGCTCAAAATCTAAGAGCAGAAAAAACAGAGGATACTCAGAGGGCCATGCTAACAATCACAAGGAGAGCAGAATACCAAATAATATCAGACAAAGAACAAAAATCAAAGATATAGTAGAACATGTAGCAAAAAAGAAGTGGAGATGTGCAGGTCGTGGCAAAAACACCGAACAACAGCTAGACTAGAAGATTATTGGAATAGCAACAGCGGGTGGACAATAGGATAAACGAAGCAGAGATTGATGTAAAGAGAACTGACGGGAACTGGATAGCTGGTAGCTCAAGATAGGGAGACATGGAGAAACTTAGAAGAGGCCTATGTTCAACAGTGGACGATAACGGTTAGATTATGATTCGGTTTGTAGGTATACCGTATAACGATTCACTAAGCTACAAAAAACTACTTACAAAGGAAGGAAAAAAAGAGCGCCTAAAATTACTTGCCCCGGGGCGCTTGAAAGCCTTGGCGCGGCCCTGATTGTAGTCGAGTGACACATCTATTGGAAGGTACTTTTTTTCTCTACACGACCCTATATTTTTTTAATTTGCGGAATAACTAAAGATGATTTTGGATGAACTAATTTATAATAAAGGACCTCGCAACACTCCTTATGGAAAATTGGTCCCGGTCAAAGTTAAGTCCAAAACTATCTTCAAATATAATACGTAAATTAAAAAAAAAATACAGTGTCGTGTTGAGAAAAAAATTACCTTTCAAATGATGTGCCACTCGACCACACCTGCTATTTAAAAAAACTGGGGGTTGATCTGGGTCAGTAGGAGGTTGCATTTGAGGGCATGAATTTTGCTTGAAAATTAGTGCCAATCTCAATATAAACTGATGTGTTTCTTTTAAATTTGAAGAAGCTCTTGGTTACTGGGGGGGAGGGGGTAAAATTTTCGTTGTTACAGACTGTATCTCTTGCCATTACTTTGGAGGACATGAAAGGAGCCTCCACGTAAATTGTGATCACTTGTGAAAACAATCAGGTGTCCCCTGGAAACTAGTAATGTCAGCTAATCCTTTCAACACCAGTGCACCAACAACACAGATGCAATCGGAATCAAAACGGTCTTTATCAAGGCCATTTTTGATGACGACCTCAATTAATATTGAAGAATTATCAGCAAATAAAGAAGATCTATTGTCTGATATGTGCAGAGAACATGGTGTCGATGTTCTACTGATTCAAGAAACCCATAGAGGTACTGCAAGCCGCAGACCAAGGATTCGGGGTATGGAGCTTATACTGGAGAGACCAAACGACCAATATGGTAGCGCAGTCTTCGTCAGACCAGATATCAACGTAGCTTCTACATCTCTAACAGATCAAAATGACATCGAGATCCTCACAGTGGACATAATCTCTGTCAGTAACGTCAATCTACAAACCACCAAACGCTGCTTTGCTTTTGAGGAACCGAATAACTTTCAATCACAGCAAATCAAATTCGTATAGGTGACTTCAACTGTCACAGTGTCGCGTGGGGTTATAACGAAAACGGCGAAGAACTAGAAAAATGGACTGAAAGCATGAACCTAAAACTTATTCACGATCCAAAGCAGCCTGCGTCGTTCAACAGTGGAAGATGGCGCAGAGGTTCCAACCCAGACAATATATTTGTCAGCAACAGAATTGGAGACCAGGTGACAAAAATCGTTGGAAGCGCCCTCTCAAAGACACGGCACAAACTAATAATTTATCTTTCCAAAGCGGCAATCAGATACGAAATTGTTTCTTTCAAGAGAAGGTTCAACTTTACTAAAGCAAAATGGGAAAATTCTCTAAAGCATTGGATTAAGAAGTTTCTCAGCTAGGATCTTGCACTGATGCATACGATAAATTTGTAGAAATCGTAAAGCAAGTATCACGGAAACATATCCCTAGAGGTTATGGAACTGAGTATAAAAAATCTAAACCCCTACTTAAAAGATATGAACAACTATATGAAGAAGACCCATTCTCGGAAGCAATATTATAGGCTGGGGAGTAAATGTTACATGCGATATCCGCCAATAGAACGGAAAGGTGGTGCAAGCTGGTCACGAGTCTGGACATGAAACAAAACAGCAAACGTGCCTGGAAGCTAATCCGGAATCTTGGCAACGATCCCGCTGCCCGGGCAGTCAACCTGACAGAAGTCACACCCGATCAGATAGCCCATCGTCTTCTAATGAACGGTAAGACGACATCAAGAAAAGAACAAGGTGAGAGCTCAACGGAATATCGACGAAGAAAGAGATGTTCTAGGTACCTCTTTTTGTCTAGAGGAGATGAGAGGCGCGATCCACCAAATGAAAGATAATACAGCGGCTGGTCTGGACGATATACGAACAGAACAAATAAAGAACTTTGGACTAAAATCCGTAGAGTGGCTCGTAAAAATGATGAATTGCTGCATCCGTACATTACAAATTCCTAAAATCTGAAGTAAAGCTAGAGTGGTTGCCCTCTTAAAACCAGGGAAGGATCCGGCGGATACAAAGGGTTTTAGACCTGTCTCTCTTTTGTATCACCTTTTTAAGGTATTTGAAAGAATTATACTGAACCGGATTGCTGAATCTGTGAGTCAAGTTCTTAATCTTACCCAACATATTGAAGATGGTTTTGAACGGAAAGAAATAACAGAAGTAGCGTTCATAGACCTAACTGCCGCCTATGGCACAGTTAACCATCAACGGCTATTCGCAAAACTCTACGAAACTACAAAGAATTTCCGACTAACAAGGTTAGTGAAACATCTCCAGAATACACGCTTCTACGTAACGCTCCAGTCAAAGAACAGTCGGTGGAGGGACCAAAAAAATGGGCTCCCACAGGGAAGTGTCCTCGCGCCGATTCTATACAACATATACACCCACGACCAACCCATACATCAACGAACAAGGCAATTTATTTACGCTGATGATACGGCTGTGGCAGCTCAGGGAAGAACCTTCAATGAAGTCGAAGTGAAACTGACTGATGCCCTGGGAGACTTAGCTCTATACTACGATGAAAACCATCTGAAGCCCAATCCCACAAAAACCCAGGTATGTGCTGTCCACCGTAGACACAAGCATGCCCGGAGGCCGCTGGAGGTGGAATGGCGTGGTCAGATGCTGGAACAAACCGCCTTGAGCTCGAAGCTCGGCTCTTCGAACGAGCCGAGTCTCGAGCCAAGCCGAGCTAAGCTGGAGCTTGTGACCATCCCTATTTGTAACCATGGAAGGAGGAGCATTCAATGATAGGTTTATTTCATTGTTGTAATACATCTTATGGTCACGTTGGCTGGAGTCTTCTGATTGCTGGTTTATTCTGGTAGAGATGTTCAATCAGTTCAATGTCGTGGTTTATTATTCGGTTTTCATGGTTATCGCCTATCAGCTGTATTTCATCTCTTACAAAGGGAATATTCAGATCATTGTGAATCTTGAGATTACTGACATACCAAAGTGTGTTGTAAATAGTGTTGTAAGTAAGACTATAGCTTTATGGGGAAGATATATGTTAATACTTCTCCTGTTATTAATTCGTACCTAGGTGCTTTACGTAGGTTTAGTTGCTGTATCTGGTTTTTAACTTCGTTTGGAGAGAGTGCTTTTATCGGAGGATATAAGTGGCAGGGTTAATCGTATCGTTTATCTAAGTAGTCCTCTGTAGTTCTAGGATCAGCTTTAAACACGTCAGCTAAGTGAACTGCTGGAGTTTCAACTTTTTCTTTATCAGATCGTGTCCATGCGTTGTTTGATAGTCGTAGAGGAAGGACTCTTTAGCTTTTTGGTTGCTCTCCATAGAGTGTCATTGTTTGGAGAACTCTATAGCGTCAGTACAACGTCGTTATAACATTGTCATAGCAGTAATTATTGGTAATAAGAAGAAACTTCAGTTTTTCTTGCACGTAAAATGGGCACTGTCAGCTTCCAACTCACATAGTCCTACTACATAAATAAGAAAAATATCTTTTAAAATGGACATCACTTCCCACACTTGCAACCGAGTTATAAATATGACGGCTTCTACAATTTAGTAGTCCGTTTGAGTTGAAGTTGGAGCTTTTAATAAAAGTACATGTAATTTAGTATATAAAGGATTACTACACGCGATAAGCAATGCTAAATCCATAAATTAACGTTAACAGATACCTCTGCGATGCAAATACCAACTATTAATTGACTGCTATCAAGAAATATCGTGTATTTCAAGATAAAACAAGATTATGGGTATAATATGTTGTCGAGTTGGCATTAGTGAGTGTTAGTATTGTTAAATTATTAACTTTATTGTTTAGTTAACTGCTGGTGGAATGCAAATAAATATTATTTTAAATAAAAGCATATGTTGGAGTATTCTAGTACATATTACAATCTGATCAAATATTTCTTAATTTAAAGACTTAAATTAAAAATATTTTTAAATCCTGCAGCTGGCATTCTAATCTCATCATCACCATCATCATCATTCTCCATAAGTTTCTATCTTAGTCATATCAATATTAATCCCCTTTACCGACATGTCCTGTCCAAGAGTCTCTCACTAGGTCGTCTTTGATCTTCCTCTCCCAGTCCTTCTAGGGACTCACATTTCAGCAATTCTTCATATTCTCTCATTCTGGCATCAATTGATGCCGCCGAGATACTTCCCATAATATACTCATTTTTAATTTTATTCTTTTTCTAACCCCACCCATTTATCTAAGGACTTTCATTTCCGCCACATTCATTCTTTGTTACTCTTTCTTTTAAACTGTCCAACATTCAGTTCCGTACATCATAACCGGTCTTATGGCTGTTTTGTAGAATTTTCACTTCAGCTTCATTGGAATTTTTCTATCACACAACACACCACTCGCTTCCTTCCACTTCATCAATCAAGCCCTGATTGCCATTGATCCACAGTACCGCTTTTTGGTACTGTGGATCGGTACTGTGGATCATCAACCACCCAAGACACACGATTATACCGTGCCAAATGAGTCGCCCAATGGTTCTCTCACACAAGTAGAAGTAGCAGCTTCAAATCATGCTGAAGTTAGTGGCCTTGATGGTGGAGCTGGTCCAAGTTAAGCTTTCATCTCGCCTGAAGATTTTCGTGGTTATCCAAAAGCAGGAAAAATAAAAAACTGATCAAAAGTTGAGGAAGAAGAAATTTTCAAGAAATGAAAACCATTGAAGAAAAGAAGAAGCCGGTTCCATTTTCCACGAAGAAGGCAGCAAAAATGAAGTTCTTTAGGTCCAACAACAATACATCTGCACAAACAGGAGACGTTCATTCATCAGAGGATGACGATGAAATTGTTCAATATGTAGACACTGACGACGATATGGATATGGGTACCTAATGATTAGTTTGCTATTGAGCCTAATTACTTTGCAGAATTGTTCCGTCGTCCTACTTTAGAAGATTATGTCTTAGTTGAATTCAAAATTAGAAGCCAATCAAAATTCTACGTTGGTCGAATCATCAAGATGAAAGATGATAAGGAAGACTACGAGATCAAATTTCTACGATACCGAAAATACAACTTCGTGGAGTCTCCTCTAGATGATATTGCCTTGGTTAATGGTACAGTACAAAGGTAACAGGAACATAACAAGCTAAAAAGAGGCTCAGTTGATATAGCTTTGGATAAAACCAACTTTTGTGTTTCGTTGTGCCCTAGCCTCCCCTATTCGTATGACCTAACTCCTATTTGATTTATATATCCTCAAGTGAAGGGTTCTAATAAATAAAATAGAAATAGTCATCTACCATCTAAATGGTCATCTACCAGTCATTCCTTGATATACAATTGGATAAAATTTAACCTTGAAAAATTCACATATGGAAGAAGATACAACAGTTGAAAACATCTTTACTCATAATTTTTTCTTACGCTATGATACAAGTATCACTGACTTTCCTATTAACACCTTTAGATTTACCTTTTCCCAAACCCCTATAAATATTTATTTGTGGTTCTGAATTTGTAAAAGCATTTATTATATCTTCAATTGCTTCATTTTCACTGTTCTTCTCCTTATCTATTCTATCTTCTACCTGATTCAAAACAACCTCATTGATTTCTGGGGTCTCTTTGGCACGATCGATGATTTTCAACTTAAACTTTAAACCTCCCTTTTCTATTTCAATTTCACGTATTTTCTTCTGCAGCTGGACATATTCACCAGCTATTTCTTTCCTTGAACTTTCAAGCACCAGCTGCAGTTGACTTAGAAGGGTTGAACGTTCTTGTTCCAGGTCTAAAACTTTTACATAAAGATCTTCGTATTCTTGTTTAGACTCGTCATTTATATGTTCATACAGAGTATCAACAACCACTGATTTTTCAGCAGGTAGGTCTTTGGTGTTAGTTGCTGAAGAAATATCATCAATGACGTTTAGCAATTCTGTTTTCTTCTTTTCTAGTTTGTAAATTTTTTGTTGCAACCCATACCGTTGTTCCATTAGAGGTATATTAGCGTTTTCGAGTATAGTATTGTCTAGTTGTAGAATAGTCTTCAGCCAATTTGCATTAGACTCTGGTTGAGTTAATAAAAACTTAAACTCACTATGTTCTAATTTGAGTTGTTGAATGTCCTTAAGAGCATTTTGGAACTCTTTAGAAAGCGATTTTATTACCACTCTCATATCTGCGTTTTCTTTTTCCAATGCTTTTATATTACTTGTAATATCTTCCCTTTCGTACTGTTTTAAGTCGACAAGATCATACTGTAATTTTGCCTTTTCAGCTTCTATGAGCCGAATGGTTTCGTTTAAGAATGTTGTTTCGTCTTTATGAATTTCAGCTCTAGGTACCTGCTTGGTTACTTCAATTGCAGAATCTAACAGATTTTTAAATTGGACATTCTGATTTTCGAGTAAACTAAATCGTTTTTTTAATCTTTCCATCTCCTGTGTGATTTTCATTCTGGTCGTAAGTTCTTAATGAAAGCTACACAATACAAAAATATAAAAAATGTTACACTGATGACATTTGTCAAGTTGCCAAGTACAATGCAACACGATGTGTTATGTAGCTACTATATTATTTTGAGGTTATTTTCAAATATTGATTTAAAACCAATCTTTCCAAGAAGACTTTATTTTATATTATTTATGATCATTTTATATTAGTGAATAGTCTAAAAGTTGAGCCTATAACATTCCTGTACCTCTACAGCATTCCTCTACAGAATGAGATTAAACTTAAAACTTAATAATATGTAACAATAAAACACTGAAAACGTTTGTTTTCTATACTTCCACAAACTTTATTATATCTAAGTGACTACAGCTGTTTCGGCGGAGTGCCTTTCTCAAGTGATATAGTTTACAATGTGTTTGCCTTTTTAAGTCTTCAACTGAAGAGGTTGAGGAGTGGGGAGCTGTTTGTCTCGAGTTGGTCATTCAGAATTATATCTGTATTTTTCAGTTTATTAATTTCCATAGATTCAGATATAAAGAAAAATTCAGAAAAATACAGATATAATTCTGAATGACCAACTCGAGACAAACAGCTCCCCACTCCTCAACCTCTTCAGTTGAAGACTTAAAAAGGCAAACACATTGTAAACTATATCACTTGAGAAAGGCACTCCGCCGAAACAGCTGTAGTCACTTAGATATAATAAAGTTTGTGGAAGTATAGAAAACAAACGTTTTCAGTATTTTATTGTTAGAAAAAATGAACTTCCATCAAGTAACGGTCGAATCCATCAATTAATAATATGTCTTTCTTAAACACGTATCGAATTGTAATAAAATGTATAATTAAAGCCTTGGGAGAACAAATATTAGGTTAAAGAAATGCGAAAGAATAGTAGAGTGAAGGTATTAGAGTAAAGGTAACAGAGAAAAAACGGGCACAGAACATTGTTAATTATAAAAGACAGAGAAGATAGAAAATACTACATAAGATGATGTAAAGATGTCAAAAAAGTAGTTCTGGAGGAAAAGATAAAAAATTAGACAATAAGTGTAAACAAATAAACAAGAAAATAGGTTTTGCAAAGCAAATAAAGCATAGAGAACAGTAAAATTCCTGAGAATGTATAGAAATAATGCTACTGCCAGTACTTACTTTTGTGTTTAATTGCTTTGTGAGGGTCGAAAAAATTGCCACCCGAATGGAAAATAGCCTACGTATCAAACAAAAGAGAAGAGAAAAAAGAGAGAGAATAAACAACCAAGTTATGGAATAGGAGGAGATAAAAAAAGAAAATATTATAGCAAATAGCGTTTACAAGTTACAAATACAGAAACGTCCAATTTTATTATTCTTCTTCATGTGCCTCTTGCTTCATGGCCCATTTTACTATGTCTGCAGCAGTTTTAAAGAATTCAACTTTTGTTTTTCCACTCCACTGTTTAAATTTTTCAACCAGGACATACGTCGTCTTCCTGGTCCACTTTTTCCTTATACTTTTCCTTGTATAACCAATCGCATCAACTCATAGTTTTCATTTCTTAGCTCATTTTTACTTCCTTCATAGTGTTGAGTATTTATCTCTTCTATAACACTACATCTAAAAGCTGACAAGTCTTTTTTCAGCTGCGTCCGTAATAATTTTATTGTCCTGGCTTCAACTCCATATAAAAGGACAGAGAATACGTAACATCTCATTACTCTGGTTCTAATTTATATTCCCAGTTTTCCATTGTATAATACTGATTTCATCTTATTAAAGCGCTTCTGGCCATCTCAATGTGTCGTTTTATTTCAAGGCTGCGGTCCCATTGTTCATTTAGCTCACATTCCAAGTAATTGTATTTGGGTACTTTCTAGAAAGATTTTTCTCGTAGATTGTTTAATCCTATTCTTATACCGCATTTACACTCAGTCCTGTTGTACAGGGAATTGGGCAGGGAAGTGGGCAGCGTGAATGTGTAAATAGCTCACTCGCGCTGCTGTTGCTCATGCTATTGCCATTGCACGGCGCTCCCTCAAAAGTCGGTGTTCGTGATGGAAGTCAAAGGACTGGCAGCGCGAGCGCGAGTAAGCATTCACATTCAACTACTCTCTCTCTCTCTCACTTGCCGCCGGCAAAACATTCCATTCTTGAGAGTCGTTCGGTCACTCGCGTCGATATCGTATTTCGGGCAATATTTCCGACAACGGCAGCAGCAGTGGCAATGGCTGAGTATAAATCCGGCATTACTGACAATCAGTATACTGCGTAGTGCGATCAACCAAAATTTGCAACCCTTCTCTTCTATGCGCAAGTAGTTTATCATCTGTATATCTGAGAATATTTACTAGTGTTCCGTTAATTAATATGCCTTTATTGCTGTCGTCCAGTGGCTCTTTAAACATCTCTTCTGAGCACATATTAAAAAATAGAGGGGATAGTAGGTACACATTATTTTCGTACTCCTCTTCTTATTGAAATCTCTTAAGATTTTTGTTGGTCTACTCAAATTATGGATTTCTGATATCAGTATAAATTTTTAATGATTCTCACATCCTGATCATCTATTTCTGTGTTCCGTAATATTTTTGCAAGCCTTCTATGTTTTACTTTGTCGAAGGCTTTCTCAGAGTCAACCAGCTATATGAATACGTTACAGTTGACATCTCGACACCGTTCTAAGAGTATTTGTATAGTAAACAATTCCTCTCTAGTACCAAAGCCTTTTCTAAATGCCAGTTGGTTTCCTCTTATGTTATCGTCTAGTTTTTTTTCTATAATACTATATTAGTTCCATCCTACAGCCCAAACCGGGCCTCGGCCTTCTTCACCAAACTTCTTCAATCATTTCAATTTACTGCTGTTCTTTCCATGAACGCGTTTTTAGGAGGTTTTTGGCATCCTCATCTACTTTGTCTTCCCATCTCTTTTTCGGTCTTCCAACAGGTCTTTTTCCTTGCCTTATTGCATTTAGCAATTTTCTGGGGATTCTATTCTCATCAGGCACGTAGCCAAGGGAGGGGTCCATGAGGTCCGGACCCCTCCCAAAACTGCCTCTGTTTTGGTACCAAGGCAGCAAGTTTAGCCCCAAGTTGTTATTATGATTTGTGAAAAAGTGAACGAAATTATTATTATTATTTTGTATTAGGATTATTTCTGTATTGATTCAGTGTACGGATCAACTTATTATTCAATAGAATATCCAATATATCTAAATATAAATATATCTAATTTAACACTCAGATTTACCAAAAACGAAAGAATTCTATTAGAATTTCAAATTCTTTTACCTGAATTTGCCTCTACAGAAAAAGCAAAATTGCTAGAAAATTTGTCTCCCCATTATAGTCTAAGATCCGAATAGGAGGTCAAAATGTATCCATCTGCTTGCCGGATGAAACATTTTTTTATTAAATTTCATACGTAGACAAATATTTCTAGCATGGGTTGCCTATCAAAATCGTGTCATAGCTTTCCTTAAGGGGGGCCGAAGTGGTTGAAATCAATATTCCAACATAGCTTTCCTTAAGGGGGGCCGAAGTGGTTGAAATCAATATTCCAAACACATTTTTTTTAAAGTTTGGTAGAATTATTTTCATAGATGTCTTTTTTTTTTGTTTAACAATAATAAATATGTTGATTTTTACCATTTTTTGCAAAAAAAAATTCAGTTTTGACTTCTGAGTGATACCAAATTTCAGATATTCAAAATTATCAGATTTCAAAAAGTCGATAAAACTAAAAAAAACTCGACAGAGTTTATTACCTCGAAAAACTCATAAGCTAATAAAATATTTTTGAATTTTTTCTTTACCATGATCTAATGAAGAGTTCTGATGTCCACCGCAAAATTCATTATATTTTGAGGTGTCTTCAAAAATTTGCCACCATTGGTTTATTTTTCAATATTTTCCCTTGAATTTTTTCTTGAATAATCTATGAATTATACTTAATGTTATTTTATGACTTTTAATATGAATTATTAATTATATTTGATTTAATAGAACAGTTCTATCATACTTTCAAAAAAAAATGTGCTTGAAATATTTATTTCAACCCCTACGGCTCCCCCTTAAGGATAGCTATGACACGATGTTGATAGGCAACCCATGCTAGAAATATTTGTCTATGCATGAAATTTAATAAAAAAAAATGTTTTATCCGGGAAACAGATGGGTGCAAATTGACCTATATTCGGATCTAGGACTATAAATAGTATAGTATAGTTGATCCAAAAGATGGCATAACCCAGACATCCAAAGTGAAAGTTATCCTTCAACACCAAATTGTTCCATATGGTCCACACAATGTCCAGAAAAAAGTCACACCATTTTGAGCGTCGGGTTTGGGGGGGAGAGGGGGGATAAATCGGTAAATTCGTAGTTTTTTAAGTTTTTCGCCAATATTTCTAAAACTATGCGGTTTAGCATGAACAACCCTCTATACAAAATTGTTCTACATTAAATTTGAAATAAAAAAGGCCCTATGCATAATCTTTCTAAAATGAATGGTTCCAAAGTTACGGAGGTAGTATAGTATAACTGGTCCAAAAAAAGGCCTAACCCAAACATCCAAAGTAAAAGTTTTCTTCCATCACCAAAATGTTCTATATGGTCCACATATTGTTCAGTAAAAAGTTACACCCTTTTGAGCGTCCTGTTTGGGAGGGAGATGGGAGAGAAGCCGGTAAAATAGTAGTTTTTTTATGTTTTTCGTCAATATTTCTAAAACTATGCTTTAGCGTAAACAATGTTATATACAAAAATGTTCTACATAAAATTTAAAACAAAAAATGTTCTATACATAATTGTTATAAAATCAACGGTTCCAGAGTTACGGAGGGTGAAAAGTCGAGGTGTTTGATACTTTTTATATTTTTTGGGCAATATTTATGATATAACTATACCAAAAACCCAGACATCCAAAGTGAAAGTTATCCTCCAACACCAAATTGTTCTATATGGTCCACATAATGTTCAGAAAAAAGTCACACCATTTTGAGCGTCGGGTTTGGGGGGGAGAGGGGGGAGAAATCGGTAAATATAAAAAGTATCGAAAACCTCCAATTTTCACCCTCCGTAACTCTGAAACCGTTGATTTTATAACAATTATGTATAAACCTTTTTTGTTTTAAATTTTATGTAGAACATTTTTCTATAGAACATTCCTTACGCTAAAGCATAATTTTAGAAATATTGACGAAAAACTTAAAAAAACTACTAATTTATCGATTTCTCCCCCATCTCCCCCTCAAACCGGACGCTCAAAATGGTGTAACTTTTTACTGAACAATATGTGGACCATATAGAACAATTTGGTGTTGAAGGAAAACTTTTACTTTGGATGTCTGGGTTAGGCCTTTTTTTGGACCAATTATACTATACTACCTCCGTAACTTTGGAACCGTTCATTTTAGAAGGGTTATGCATAGGGCCTTTTTTATTTCAAATTTAATGTAGAACAATTTTGTGTAGAGGGTTGTTCATGCTAAACCGCTTAGTTTTAGAAATATTGACGAAAAACGTAAAAAACTACGAATTTGCAGATTTCTCCCCTCTCTCCCCCCCAAACCCGACGCTCAAAATGGTGTGACTTTTTTCTGAACATTATGTGGACCATATAGAACAATTTGGTGTTGGAGGATAACTTTCACTTTGGATGTCTGGGTTTGGGTCTAACTATACCATACTAAAATGGAAATTAAACAAAAAGCACGTAAAAACAACGACTAAAAAATATGATAGTGCAGTCACTGAAGGTTTTCACCTGTGATTTCCTTGAACCTCCATCGATTTTGATGAAAATGAGTGAGTAGTTAGAGGATACCTCAAGAAACAAAAATGACATGGTGCCAACTTGCGATTTTACCCTGGGGATGGATGCCACTCCTTCTCAGGGGTGAAAATTATTTTATCGCTAACCGTTACTAAAGTCATTCATTATTGTATTCATTTAAAAGACACCTCAAAATATAATGAATTTTGCGGTGAACATCAGAACTTATCAATGAATCATGGCTAACAAAAAATTCAAAAAGTTTTTATTATGAGTTTCTCGAGGTAACGCTGTCAAGTTTTTTTAGTTTTATCTAATTTTGACTTTTTGATACCACTCAGAATTCAAAACAACGATTTTTTTTTGTAAAAAAGAGTGAAAATTAACATATTTATTATTGTTAAACAAAAAATAAGCATACAACAAAAAATATCTCGACAGCTTTACCTCAAGGAATGTCTAAAGAAAATATATACAAAATTCCTGGTGGGTCGGTCAAGTAGTTTTTGAGGTACAATGTCTACAGCCTTTGAAAAAATGAGTTTTGAGGGAAACGAGTTTAAAGTATTGTCAACTTTTATTTTCAATTTCTTTTTTGTCTTTCAAATCGTAGAATGATGCACACCGGAATATCTTTTTGAATCGTGGAGTAATTTACAAAAGAAAATAAAAACAGCTGTTGACCGTTGTTCACTACGTTCAAGCGTGCTGGCGCGAACCTGGCTACTGCAAATCGAATCGAAGCTAGGGCTTTTTAACACTATCTCACTACCTCCCTACCTTCGACTCGTTTTATAGCAAGTTCGTGCCAACGCGCCTGAACGTAGTGAGAAACGTTCAACAGCTGTTCTTATTTTCTTTTGTAAACTACTCCGCGATTTAAAAACATATTGCGGTGTGCGTCACTTTACCATTTGACAGACAAAAAAGAAATTGAAAATAAAAGTTGACAATACTTTAAACGCGTTTTTCTCAAAACTGCTTTTTTCAGACTGTAGACATTGAAACTCAAAAACTACTTGGAACTCACCTGGAATTTTGTATATATTTTCTTTAGCCATTTCCTGAGGTAACGCTGTCAAAATATTTTTGTTTTATGCTTATTTTTTGTTTAACAATAATAAATATGTTGATTTTTACCTTTTTGAAAAAAAATTCGCCGCTTTGACGCTGGTAATATCAAAAATTCAAAAGTCGATAAAACTAAAAAACTCGACAGAGTTATCTCGAAAAACTCATAAGCTAATAAAATCGTGATCAACCAGTTCTAACATTGATGATGATATGTTATATGTATATCAAAAATATTCTGTGATTGATGTAGCCCATAAAGGGATTTTAATAAATTTTATACCTTTTATAAAGGATTTTTCAATCATTTTTTTTTTAATTTGAGTTGTGTTTGGACCCCCCTCAAGCACATTTCCTGGCTACGTGCCTGATTCTCATGCATGCGCGGACCACGTGCCATGTCCATCGTAATCTCTGGAGTTTATTCTATTGTGCTATTGTTGGTTCGCTATATTGTTCGCATATTTCTGTAATACCTACTTTATTGGGCCCAGTATCCTACGTAATATTTTTCTTTCTTCTTCTTCTTTACGTGCCATCTTCGCGACGAAGGTTGGCAATCATCATTGCTATTCTCACTTTTGACACTACAGCCCGAAAGAGTTAAGTTGAGCTACATCCAAACCATTCTTTGAGATTTCTCAACCAGGACATAATTTTTCTCCTACCTATACTGCGCCTTCCTTGAATCTTTCCCTGCATAAATAATTTTAGGAGTTCATATCTGTCACCACGTGTTATATGACCCAAGTATTGAAGTTTTCTTATTTTGATGGAATCCAGTATCTCCTTGCTGTTCTCTATTCTTCTAAGTACTTCTTCATTGGTTATTCTCTTTGTCCAGGAGATTCTCAGCATTCTTCGATACGTCCACATCTCAAATGCTTCCAATCTATTGAGGCATTGTTTATTGAGAGTCCATGTCTCCACACCATACAAAAGAACAGAAAATACATAACATTTTAGTGCTCGCTTTCTAAGATTTAGGCTGAGGTCTCTACTACATAATATTTGTTTTATATTAGTGAATGCACTTCTAGCCTTTTCTATTCTAATTCAGATTTCTTTGGTATAATCGTTTGTTTCACTAATGTTTGTCCCTAAATAGTTATAATTCTGAACTCGTTCTATCGTTTTATTATTTACGTGTAGATTTATGTTTCTAATATTTTTCTTTGATATAACCATGAATTTCGTTTTCTTTATGTTTAGTGACAGACCAAATTCTTCACTTGTTGCAACAACCGTATCTAAAATTCTTTGTAGATCTGTAATAGTTTCTGCTATTAGTATTGTGTCATCGGCGTATCTAATTTCACATATGGGTAGGCCATTTATTTTTATGCCTGCTACTTCATCTTCTAATGCTTTTTTGAATATTTCTTCGGAGTATGCTTTAAACAGTGATGGCGACAAGACACAGCCCTGTCTAACGCCTCTTTTCTTTTGATTTTTATTTTATTGGTGTTTAATTTTTTTTTAAAAACTAGTTTTAAAAAGTTTTAAAAAACTAATTTTTCTTTCAAACAATGTCTAATGCATTGGCAGACTTCTGTGGCACAACCCATGTTTCTGATTATTATTTATAGACCAGGAGTTTTGTTGTCCAGTGTACGTCTCGCAATTAGAATACGTGGCCCATCGCAAAATAGGCTTTATTTATCAGCATAAGCCTTCTATTTATTTCCGGTTCTTCTTCATTATTTGCGACTAGGTTCATTCCTGTATATTGCGTTCCTTCTGACAAACTATCTTAGTTAAACCCTTTTTATTTGTTATACATGCAGAAATTGATCAACATCCCGTAATAAATTCCCGCTTCAGCATTATATCATTTTATTCTTGAAACGCGGAATAAGGAAACCATCTCACTACTAGAGTAAATCTGTATAAGCCGAAACTGATACCTAGGAGACTATCATAAATTATCCTCGGCTATAAATTGAAGAAAACGACAGCACAAGGCTGACCTACCTTTTGCAACTTCACTCACCAGAGAAGTATTTAAAAGGTAATCCAACAAAAATGCTCAGAGCGAAATTCATCAATATTTATATATTGTGTTTGAAATTATTATAATCATTGGTGTCGATGGAATTTCTTTAATTTAATATTATTATAGATTTTCAAATTGTATATTTTCAAAAATAGCATCTTCTTTTGATTCAAGAATTTTGCACAAAATGTGGTTAATATGTATATTCGGAACAACGAATTGCTGTCTTTTTCTATAAAAAAACGTTTGTTATTTTATAGAAAAAGACAGCAAATACAAAATAAGTGATTGATGTGATCGTTAATGGGTAATCTTTCATTTTTCCGACTGTATATAAATATGTTTGATAAAGAATGTTGTATAATAATATTGTAATGTTTATTTTAATTTATTTAAAGTCTTCTAACACTAACACTAAAATACAATTAATTTATAACATTTGTTTTGTTACACCAAAAAGTTCAGGATCTTATTGAACATTTCTACACTCACCGGCACGAAAAACGGGCACTCCAAAAAATGGGTCGTATTGATGTCTCATATCTCCTAAATCTGTTGTCCGATTTGAATAATTGTTTCAATATTGTATAGCCTTCTTCTTTAGCAATATCTTTGTAGTAATATTGTTGCTAGGCATGTAAATTTTCATTGCATACCGGGTGTACCAATCAAACTGGGTTTTTTTTCTCAATTTTCACAACACCCTGTGGAATATTCTACCCTTTATAAAATATTGAAATTAAAACTTAACTATAGCCCCAGGTTTTCTTACCATTATGTTTTTTTATTCATTCGCTTATGTTGGATAATAAAAAAGTTAGGGACTTTAACAACTAGATATTATGTTCTTTATTAATACAGGGTGTTTCTAAATAAGTGCGACAAACTTTGAGGGGTAATTCTGCATGAAAAAATAATGACCGTTTGCTTGATAAACATATGTCCGCAAATGCTTCGTTTTAGAGATACGGGATGTTGAATTTTTTCTTACAAACTGACGATTTATTTATTGCTCTAAAACCGGTTGAAATATGCAAATGAAATTTGGTAGGTTTTAAGAGGTAGTTATTGCGCGTTTTTTGACATACAACTTAAAATTTTATATTCACCATTGGCGTGCATGCGGGTAATATGATATGGTAATATGACCCGTAAGCACGCCAATGGTGAATATAAAAAATTCTTAATTGTATGTGAAAAAATGCGCAATATCTACCACTTAAAACCTACCAAATTTCATTTGCATATCGCAACCGGTTTTAGAGCAATAAATAAGTAAATCGTCAGTTTGTAAGAAAAATTCAACATCCCGTATCTCGGAAACGAAGCATTTGGGGACGTAGGTTTATAAAGCAAAGGGTCATTAATTTTTAACGCAAAATTACCCCTTAAAGTTTGTCGCACTTATTTAGAAACACTCTGTATTGATAAAGAACATGGCTAGTTGTTAAAGTCCCTAACTTTTTTATTATCCAACATAAGCAAGTGAATAGAAAAACAGAATGTTAAGAAAACCTGGGGCTATAGTTGGGTTTGAATTTCAATATGCTATAAAGGCTAGAATATGCCACAGGGTGTTGTGAAAATTGAGAAAAATACTCAGTTTGATTGATACACCCGGTATACAATGAAAATTTACCTGTCTAGCAACAATATTATTACAGCGATCTTGCTAAAGAATAAGGGCTATAACATATTGAAACAATTATTTAAATCAGACAACAGGTTTAGGAGATACGAGACATCAAAAATGGCCCATTTTTGGGGTGCCCGTTTTTCGTGCCGGTGAGTGTATAAGACTATAGAAATCCCTAGAAATCAAATGTAGGATAGAGAAAGCAAGATATGCATTTCAAAAAATTACTAAGCTATTCAAATGTCATGATTTATCAATACTCATAAAAAGCAGGTTATTACGATGTTATATTTTTCCTATACTATTGTACGGAGTTGAGTCGTGGACTCTCACAGACGCCACCTGTAAAAAATTGAGGCTTTCGAAATGTGGCTTTATCGTCGAATCCTGAAGATATCTTATACCGATTACGTTACTAATCAGTTATTTACTAATGTTTGTGCTGAGAATGCAAAAAGAAAAAGAGCTGTTAACCAAAATAAAAACAGCCAAAATCGAATACCTCGGTAACATCATGAGGAACAGCGAAAGATATGGACTGCTGCAACTGGTCTTGCAGGGAAAAGTAGAGGGAAAGCGAGGACCAGAAAGGCGAAGGATTTCCTGGCTGAAAAATCTACGTACGTGTTTTAACACAACAACCACAAATATTTTCAGAGCAGTAGTGTGTAAAGTACAGATTGCCATGATGGTCCAACATCCGAAACTGATAGACACTACAAGAAGAAGAAGATAAGACTATGCAAAAAGCGGTAGATAGAAGGAGTATGAATCATATCTTTCACGTTGAGCTATCTGCGTAATATTTGGCACAACACGGCCTAAATTGAGGGGACAAGAAATGCGCATAAACCATTTATCCAAGGAAGAAAAATGCGCATCTGGATAAAGTGATCCCTGTTTGTATGTATCCACGCAGAAACGTCCATTTTATGCCTCTTATGTCGGAGTCTAATTTTAAAAGAACATAGTCTACAGCTATGTTAAAAAGAAACGGAGAAAGCACGCATCCCTGTCTGACTCCAGTGAGTACGTTAAATTCGTCACTGTTAATCCCATTGTTTGTCACTCTGTATTTCGCTTCAGTATACAGTGATTTTATAATGAAAATCATTTATTGCGGGATATTTCTTAGCTCTAAAATTTTCCATATAGCAGCATAAGATAAGCCTGTCAAAATCGACAAAAACCGTGTATAAGAGTGTGTTCACCATTCAACCGTGTGTTCCATTATTGCCCTCACAGTGACTTTATAATGGAAATCATTTATTGCGGGATGTTTCTTAGCTCTAAAATTTTCCATATAGCAGCATAACATAAGCCTGTCAAAATCGACAAAAACCGTGTATAGGAGTGTGTTCACCATTCAACCGTGTTTTCCATTATTACCCTCACAGTGACTTTATAATGGAAATCATTTATTGCGGGATGTTTCTTAGCTCTAAAATTTTCCATATAGCAACATAAGATAAGCCTGTCAAAATCGACAAAAACCGTGTATAGGAGTGTGTTCACCATTCAACCGTGTGTTCCATTATTACCCTCACAGTGACTTTATAATGAAAATAATTTATTGCGGGATGTTTCTTAGCTCTAAAATTTTCCATATAGCAGCATAAGCTAAGCCTGTCAAAATCGACAAAAACCGTGTATAGGAGTGTGTTCACCATTCAACCGTGTGTTCCATTATTGCCCTCACAGTGACTTTATAATGGAAATCATTTATTGCGGGATGTTTCCTAGCTCTAAAATTTTCCATATAGCAACATAAGATAAGCCTGTCAAAATCGACAAAAACCGTGTATAGGAGTGTGTTCACCATTCAACCGTGTGTTCCATTATTACCCTCACAGTGACTTTATAATGGAAATCATTTATTGCGGGATGTTTCTTAGCTCTAAAATTTTCCATATAGCAACATAAGATAAGCCTGTCAAAATCGACAAAAACCGTGTATAGGAGTGTGTTCACCATTCAACCGTGTGTTCCAGTATTACCCTCACAGTGACTTTATAATGGAAATCATTTATTGCGGGATGTTTCTTAGCTCTAAAATTTTCCATATAGCAACATAAGATAAGCCTGTCAAAATCGACAAAAATCGCGTATAGGAGTGTGTTCACCATTCAACCTTGTGTTCCATTATTACCCTCACAGTGACTTTATAATGGAAATCATTTATTGCGGGATGTTTCTTAGCTCTAAAATTTTCCATATAGCAACATAAGATAAGCCTGTCAAAATCGACAAAAGTCGCGTATAGGAGTGTGTTCACCATTCAACCTTGTATTCCATTATTACCCTCACAGTGACTTTATAATGAAAATAATTTATTGCGGGATGTTTCTTAGCTCTAAAATTTTCCATATAGCAGCATAAGATAAGCCTGTCAAAATCGACGAAAACCGTGTATAGGAGTGTGTTCACCATTCAACCGTGTGTTCCATTATTGCCCTCACAGTGACTTTATAATGGAAATCATTTATTGCGGGATGTTTCTTAGCTCTAAAATTTTCCATATAGCAGCATAACATAAGCCTGTCAAAATCGACAAAAACCGTGTATAGGAGTGTGTTCACCATTCAACCGTGTTTTCCATTATTACCCTCACAGTGACTTTATAATGGAAATCATTTATTGCGGGATGTTTCTTAGATCTAAAATTTTCCATATAGCAGCATAAGATAAGCCTGTCAAAATCGACAAAAACCGTGTATAGGAGTGTGTTCACCATTCAACCGTGTGTTCCATTATTACCCTCACAGTGACTTTATAATGGAAATCATTTATTGCGGGATGTTTCTTAGCACTAAAATTTTCCATATAGCAGCATAAGATAAGCCTGTCAAAATCGACAAAAACCGTGTATAGGAGTGTGTTCACCATTCAACCGTGTGTTCCATTATTACCCTCACAGTATTAATGTGGTCTGTGCAGGAAGATTCTGGTTTGAAGCCTGCTTGATTAACTCGAAATTCAACTTTTTTTGTTAATCTTTTGAGTATGATGGTAGTGAAAATTATATTTATGGCGGTAAGCAAGGTTATTCCTCTCCAATAATTTTTGCACAGTGTGGGGTTGCCCTTTTTCGGAGGCTTGATAATGTTACCTTGTTCCAACCCGCTGGAATGCAGTTTGTTTCCTACACCTCTCGGATTGTGGAAAGGAAAATTTCAGCAGTTAGATGCAGATCAGTTGTTAGTATTTCGGCGGCAATATTATCGATACCCGGGGACTTGTTCTTTCTCAAAAATTTAAATATGGTAAACAATAAATATATTTACCCATTGATTTTAAACATACCTACGTTTATGGTACTATATATTTCACTATTTTTCTTATTATCATATAAGTCAGGTTTTCACCTTCACTATTATTCAAAATGGCGTCAGCGAAGTAGATCGATTATAAAAATCGGAATTATCTGTGAAATAGAGAATATTGCCTATTATGGCAAGAAAGCTATTGATTTTGCCGAGGGGCTTTTTAACAGAATACTTATGATATTTCAGATAACGTAATTAGTCGATTGGAATACCGCAGGTGTCAGAAGGTATTTTAATCGATTTCAAAACAGATAATTAAGATCTCAGGTATTATATTATTGGTCAAAACATGTTATTACTATCATTGTGAATCATATGTAACTGCCTTGGTTTAACGTGGCCTATACGTATTTTTGCGTTCGTGCAAAAAAGAAAAAAATGTATAGTGCAGTGAGTGAGGGTATTTGGCTCCGAATTCCATCCTACTGCATCAATTTACTTGATATGTTCACTGTAAGTGGGGAAAATTTCAAGAAACAAAGTCTATATACCTAGAGATGCATCAAGTCAAACTAGTTTGATTTTATTCAACAAACTTGACTTGACTTGAAAACCAAACTTTTTTTATTTTATAAATAAGTTTTACTTGACTTGATTTCAATATTTTTAGGTTTGACTTGAAATCAAACTTCTTCAAACAGTTTGAAGTTTGAATGTCATATTGCGCAACGTGTTTATTTCCAATTCTAATTGAGAGCGTACCGACTTTTATTTTGACTTACTTGGATAGGTCTGAATCTGCTACTCCGCAAAAGTTCATATTATTAAGAATATTATTTTATATTTCATATTATTTTATATGCTTGGCTTGTTTATTACGTTTCGTTTGAATATTCTTCGGCTCAGAATAAGTACCAAATAAATTGAGTCTGATTTTGAAGGTATTCCCAGTGCAAAAATTAAGAGAAAAATCTGCATACTTGTATGTATTATGTAAAAATAAAGAACAGCGTTATAAAATGACAAATAGTGAACTAATTCTTTAAGACGACATTGCAAAGTCGCAAAAAATTCATTAAACCTACTCTATCAAAAATATAATATTTTGTTGTTCCTTCATAAATTTTTGTTAAAGGGACCGTTCAAGTATTATGAAACGCAATTTTTGAAGCTCTTACAACCTCTTTATCCCATCTATATATTTTCATATTTTGTTGTGAAGAAAGGTCCGGCTACTTATTGCAAGCACGTGTTACTGTGCTTGATCTGGCTAATAAAATAAAAATTTTAAGATTTTTTCACTTGAATACTATTGTCCTATTGTAACATGAGCGGGGCGTGAGGGGGCAGTATAATACAATCCAGGGGTTCTATGTAAAATATAAACGAAAGTTGAAAAGGTGGGAGATTGTGATTCCGTAGTTTTTTTTTATTTAAGGTAAAAAACAGTGTTACGTAACGCGCTGTTCTAACCCCCTCCCCCATCCCGTATAACGCGCCGTAACGTTTTACATGGCCCCTCTCCCCCAACTTGCGTTACGTAATACTTGAAAGCTTCCAAAGTAGATTAAATTACACTTGGTATGATAAAAAATCTCTCTAACAAATTCTTTGTTTTAATCTAGTAACACTCAAATATAAAAAACTTATATCGATAAAACGAAACTTGCCAGCAAGCAATTCTAAGCATACACGATTCATTTTCAAAAAATTTACCCTATTTTGATTACAATCGTTTCCTGTATCAAGATACTTTTATGTGGCACTCATTGTATTATTAATTTTCTTATCTTAATTGGCAACTAACATATCAATCTCGCCAAAACAGTATATCTACTAAATAAATTATTTTTAAAACTCTTTCAAACTAGTTTGACAAACAGTTTGAATTTTCAAACCTGTACGATTGACCAGTTTTGACTTGAATTATTTGTCAGAAGGATTGACTTGAGTTTGACTTGAAATTAAGTCAAACTCAAATCAAGTTCAAACATTCAAGTCAAACTTGTGCAACTCTATATATACCCTACCTACATCATATGGTGTTTTTATCTTGGGTGTTGTTCCCACCCCTTCTCGGGGGTGGAAAATTTTTTGGTCAAAATAACCATGTAAGTAGCTAGAGAACCTAATTCTAAGCAAAAAACTGTTCTATATATTTTTTTAAAACTCCATACTTTTTGAGTTATTTGTGGTTTAAAATTTGCCATTTTCATTAAAAAATAGCACCTTTTCGGACAGTTTTTTGCGAATACCTTAAAAGTTATGCATCTAAAGAAAAAAACTATATAAAACATTTTTGTAGCTTATGAAAAATCAAAGAGATTCATTTCTTCCTAAATCTTCTAGTTATAATATAAAAAGAAATATAGGAGAGATATATGTAATATAAAAATCAAGATTGAGGTCAAGAGAGGACCTGGAAGCATACGTATGTCCTGGCTAGCCAATCTTAGGAAATGGACTGGTCTAGCGTCAATCCAATCTATTTAGTGCTACTGTGAATGGAATAAGATGGGACAATGTGGTCGCCAACATCTCTAGAAGAAACGCACCTTTAGAAGAAGAAAGATTCCCACGTCACTTATATATATATATATATCTCTATATCTACGAACTGTATTAATTCTTCTTTTCAGTTTTAATTGTATAAATTGATTTAAAATATTGGCCGAATCAATTAACTATATTATATTTTTTATTTGTTTCAGATATCCAGAATCGCGGTTAGCAAAACTTTTTAATGGCAGCATCCCCATAGTTTTGGACTCGCTGAAGCAGCATTATTTCATCGATAGGGACGGTGGAATGTTTAGGCATATTTTAAATTTTATGCGAAATTCCAGGCTTCTCATCCCAGATAATTTCCAGGACCTAGATCTATTATTGGAGGAAGCCAAATATTTTGATATAACACGTACGTTTCAACTTTCACCATAAATGTTACTCACTTGTTTGCTGTCTGCTTTATAATTTATTACATTTTTTTTTTTTTGTCTTGGTAATGTAACGTATTTCGAGAAACAGCCTGTTTTTATATTTATTTATCGACAACAGCGCATGTATTTATAGCTTTATGACAGTCACTTTTGTACCGGATAATACGTTGTTTGAGCTATCGGGTTGTCTGTCCAATATAGCAACCTTCACAGTCTTTTGTGTGTCTTCCTGGTCTACAGCTACTTGTTCTTTTTCCAATTCCATTTCTACTTCTTGTCTTAGTCTCTTCTCAAGTATTATTTTCGTATATATTTTAAAGCATACTGATGATAGACATATGAGCTCTATAGTTATCGCAGTTTACATGTTCTTTTGTTGTATATTGGCACGATGACATTGTTCTGCCAGTCTTTAGGGATTGTTTGTTTCTCCCACGCCTCTTTAGACATTTTCGATAACCATTTTATTTCTTCTTCTCCCATATATTATACCATTTCCGGTTCAATTTCATCATTTCCACCTGCCTTGCCTATTTTTATGTTTGATAATTCTTATATTATCAAGTATTTTCAAATGGGAAATAAGCCACAACGTTTCGACGCCCAAGTCGGGTGTCGTTGTATTTTGTATTTTGACAACGACACCCGACTTGGGCGTCAAAACGTTAATAAAATCATTTTTTGGTAAAATTGTGGCTTATTTCCCATTTGACAATACTTGATTATAAAAATGCCACAAGAAAATAGCTTCAGAATTCTTATATTACTTTTTTTCTATCAGTTGGTCTGTGCCCATTGAACTGGCAAGTACCTAGCATTTTCGAGCAGGGAAACATGTTGCCCTTTGAGCATGTATTCAAATATATCTAACAACATCGACTTGTAGTCACCATATTTTATTAAAATATAATATGTAAACCATTTATTATGGGGTTACCACTTTAAATAGTATGCTAGTTCCAACTACTAAGCAGGATACACTGAAGATGTTCTGAATTGGAACGAAAACGTTTTGGAATCCATTTGGATGACATTTTAGATACTTTTTAATAAACGATTTTATACCAGTATACAATTTGAAGTTTTTACTTCTGTATGAGTTTTTTAAACTATGGTATACAGCCAACTATTGGGATTTTCCCATTGATTTTACTTTTTTTCTACTTATTGGGTGTAGTTTTATGTTTTCTTTCGCCTTCATATATGACATTGTCTTTATTTCTTCAATATCAATTGTTTTCTCATAATATTCTTTTCATTATTACATAATTAAAAACGTATAATATAATCCATAATTTGCAGCTATGGTAAGACACTTGGAACAGCTCAAAAAAGAAAGGTTAAAAAACGGCTTGGTGTCCCACAAGCCCCAACCGGTTGGAGATGACCCTGGACAATATCCAAAAACCGGTGAGAATCACCGACTGGGCCAAGAAATGTATGAGTGCGTAGCATTGCACGTGAGTCCGGATCTGGGGGAACGCATAATGCTCTCCGGTGGCAGATCGCTTCTCGATGAGGTTTTTCCCGAAACCAACCAGGCGGTGATGGACGCTAGGTCCGGAGTGGCTTGGAATCAGCAAGATGCTCACCATGTTATTAGGTTTGTATACTTTATGTAACACCTTTTTGGCTTTACATCTTCTTCTTCTTCTTCCTTCTTGTATGTAGGCTTTAACGTCTGTTTTTTTCTTCAATATTAGCCTCTTAAATTGTTTAAATTATGGCACCATCTATTTCTTGGTCTGCCAATACTTGTTCGTCCATTTGGTGACTTATCTCGTGCTATTCGTACTATCCTATCCTTTGCCATTCTACTAATCTATTCATTCCACTCCTATTCCCGTTTTGTCACTCAGCTATTATATCTTCTACATTGCATGATCTTCTTATGTTTTCGCTTCTCTCCCTATCCAACAGACTTTTCCCTGATATTCGTCGAAGTATTTTCATCTCTGTTGTTTATCGTAGTCGTCTCGTTTTAGATGTGTCAGGTCTTGTGTCCGCCGTGTATGTCAATATAGGTCTAATTGCTGCTTTATAGATTCATGCTTCTTATGTGTCTTCTCTTAGGTGTTTGTTCCCGCCGTTTTACTTGTTTTTAAGCTTTGTTTTCGTACTTCCTCTTTAACATCTCCATAACTGGTTATATCTATTCCCAGATATCCAAGCCTTATACATTTGGTGTTTTCTGCTGATATTATCATATTGTATTTCTTGGCAGTTGTATTGAAGATATGTGTTAATCTTTGGAGATCGTCTTCTGTCTCAGCGATTAATGCGACGTCGTCTACATAATAACTATAATAAGACTAAGTTTTCACTCTAATGGCATATAAAACAACATAATGCTATTCTACATCCCACCAGAATGAAAACAATGGGAACCTTCTCTGGTTACACCTCCGAGGCTTCTACAATTTGCAAGCCATACGGATACTGAGACTAAGGAAGATGAGGGAATTCTACAATTTACAATTCACGTCCCATCTGCTCAGCGCGGTAAAGTTCCAACGAGAATGGTTCCTTTCATACTCCACACAGAGTAAATGTAAATCAAAAATGAATAACCATTTTCAATTTCGTTGCAAAACGAAAACACTTCTTCTTCTTCTTAAGGTGCCGAGACCGCTTGTCGATCGTTGGCTCTCATGTTGCGCAGCATATTAACAATCATTGTCTTATTTACAGCCGCACGAAATAGTTCAGTGCTAGTTTTCCCAAACCATTGGCGTAGGTTTTTAAGCCAAGAAGTTGTACGGCGGCCCACACTTCTTTTTTCCATTATTTTACCTTGCATGACAAGGTGAAGTATGTCATATTTTTTCTGGGTGACGCATTATATGACCAAAATATTCCAATTTGCGCCTTTTAACCGTGTTCACTACTTCGCAACTTTTATTCAAACGTTGCAAAACCCTTTCGTTTGTGACTCTTTCTACCCAACTGGTCTTCAGAATACGGCGGTAGACCCACATTTCAAATGCTTCTAGGTTTTTTAAAAGCGATTCTGTCAGTGTCCATGCTTGAACCCCGTAAAGTAGTACTAGGAATATATAACATTGGACCATTCTTATGCGAAGTTCCAAATTTAGATCATGACTACACAGGATTTTCTTAAATTTCATAAAACTTGTTCTTGCTTTGGCAATTCTACTTTTTATTTCTGTACTAGGGTTCCAGCTTTCATTAATATGAGTACCCAGATATACAAGATTACTTACTCGTTCAATTGAGTCATTACCGATTGTTACGTTATAGTTATTATTATTTACGGCTGCCTGTTTACTAATAACCATAAACTTTGTTTTTCTTGCGTTGAGTTTGAGTCCATATATCGCGCAGAATGCCACCATTCGATTTAATAACGCTTGAAGATGTTCAATTGATCCAGTCAGCAACAAGGTGTCATCTTCGTATCTGATATTGTTCATAAGCATACCATTAATGAATATTCCCTCTTTTGCGTTTTCCAAGACTTCATTTAAGATTGTTTCAGCGTAAAGATTAAACAACATTGGTGACAATATACAGCCTTGTCGAACTCCGCGCTTGATTATTACTTCTTCAGAGCACTGATTCGCAACCCTAATACATGCAGCCTGGCCCCAATACAAATTTGCGAGTATTCTAATGTCCCTACCGTCCAGACCGGTAGTTTTGAGAATATGTAGCATTTTTTCATGGCGAACTTTATCAAAGGCCTTTTCAAAATCAATCACGCACATGAAAACGTCATGATTTACATCTCTGCATCTTTGAATTAAAACTTGGGTTGCGAATAGTGCATCACGCGTTCCAAGGCCACAACGAAAACCGAATTGAGTACTTGAGATTCTTTCCTCAATTTTTCTATATGTTCTTTGATGAATGATTCTAAGAAACGTTTTCAATACATGACTCAACGAAAACACAGCCGAACCCTATTCCAGTCCAATCAGAGAGTGCCGCAAGCACCCCTACCGGTTTCGAAACTTATTAGTCTCTCATCAGGAGGCACATATGCTGCTCTCCCCGATCCAACCAAAACAAACCCCAGCGTGCAGTCCCGGATTGCAACGAACGAAATGGCATAGATGCCCTAGCGCCAACTGCTATCAAAAAGACTAAGTTTTCACTCTAATGGCATATAAAACAACATAATGCTATTCTACATCCCACCAGAATGAAAACAACTTTGGAACTTTACCGCGCTGAGCAGATGGGACGTGAATTGTAAATTGTAGAATTCCCTCATCTTCCTTAGTCTCAGTATCCGTATGGCTTGCAAATTGTAGAAGCCTCGGAGGTGCAACCAGAGAAGGTTCCCATTGTTTTCATTCTGGTGGGATGTAGAATAGCATTAGGTTGTTTTAGTGAAAACTTAGTCTTTTTGCTAGCAGTTACCGCTAGGGCATCTATGCCATTTCGTTCGTTGCAATCCGGGACTGCACGCTGGGGTTTGTTTTGGTTGGATCGGAGAGAGCAGCATATGTGCCTCCTGATGAGAGACTAATAAGTTTCGAAACCGGTAGGGGTGCTTGCGGCACTCTCTGATTGGACTGGAATAGGGTTCGGCTGTGTTTTCGTTTTGCAACGAAATTGAAAATGGTTATTCATTTTTGAATAACTATAATATTTGGATTTCGCTTTTCCCCATTCTGTAACCATGACCCTATTTCGTCCATTATTATATTAAAGAGCAGTGGGCTTAACGAGTCACCTTGTCTGACTTAGCTTTGTACTGGTATAAACATAAACTGTGTTAGTTTTCCATTTATTTTTGCCTATATTCGATTATGAAAGTAGATGTTTTCAATGGTGTGTATAATATGAATTGGTATATTTCTTCTATACAGTAAATGTAAGATGTCTTCGACTTGGATGCGATAAGATAGAACACTTTCCAGAATTAATTGAAACCTCCTTTTCCAGGTTTCCTTTAAATGGTTATTGCAAACTAAACTCAATGCAAGTGATAACGAGGCTGCTGAACGCAGGCTTTAAGATAGCAGCCAGTAATGGCGGAGGAGTGGAAGGACAGCAATTTTCTGAGTACCTGTTCATCAGAAGAGTACTCCCGGGCTGACAACCTCTAGGAAGGAACTCTGACAATCAGGATGAGAAGCACAACAAAATTTTTTATTTTCGTTAAAAAATAGATCGGATTGTATATTTTGACAGAGAAATCTTTGCGTTGTGGTGTTTGTACAGGGTGTTCTGTTAATGTATATTAATAATTTACCAGAAGAATGCTTGGTAGCTACATTGGGATCAGTTTAATAGTTTGCATAATACTTTTGCAATCCAAGGTCCGAAAAAATATTGCAAATTTGGAAAATGATGCTGGGACAAAAAAAGTCAGTCTGGCAATTTAAATAGTTATAAATCGGTCAACTAGGAGACCCTAGGGAATTTTTTAAAGATAGGCAGTGGGGGTGTCCCCTCGGCAGGCCGAGCAAAAACTGAATCGGCTATCCTCTTATCCGATTTTGATATTTTTTAGATTTAGAAAAAAAAAACAAGAAAAAAATGTTAATTGAAAATTGAAAAAGTCTACTTTTTACTTAAAACTTGTACAGTTGTTTAAAAAATTTCCTAAGCTCTTCTATTCAACATTATTTCAATGATTCAAATTGTATTTGAAACCTTAAATGTCTTTTTATATGTGAATACATTTTCAAGTATTTGAAACTTTTTTTGTTGGCTCTGCATAATTTTGAAAATTATTAAAATTTGTGAAAATGAAAATAATTTTTTTTTCAAAAATTTAGTATTGCAAAAACTACTTTTTCTCAAATAAAGCAATTTTTTCTAATAGTTCCAATTAAATTTTATTTTTGACCAAGCATTTTCCTGAAAAATCATTCACTAAATGTTAATCAATCACCCTGTATGGTTTTAATATTGCTTTAAATATTAACATACAAAAAAATTATTTATTTTCCTTATTTTTATTATTAAATAATGGTGTAACTGTTCACTGTCTTAAGCTGGGATCCGATGGAGTGTGATGTGGCACGCTTCACAAGTTTACGTCGGCAAAGAGAAGTGCAAAATATTCAGGGTGTCCAGAAATTCTACCGACAAACGAAGACAGGAGATTCCTCAAATGTCCTCAATTCCGAAAATGCTTCCTGAGGGAGCTAGAGTTATTTGAAGATTCAGTCTTATTGAAGAAGATTCAGATTCAGAAGAAGCGTCTTATAATTAGTTTTTCTTAAATACAATACAACCTGCCACGCCGTCCGGATCTACCGAAATCTACCGAGAAAGGCAGTCCTGCTGTTGGACAACGCACGAAAACACCCTCTCATCCCGACACAATAGGACTAAAACATGGCAAAATAATGTATTGTAGGATCTATAAAACGTGTCTATCGACGAAAGTTATTGACGGCGTTGATTACTGGAATGTATGAATGAGAAAATGTTAAAGATATATAACAAAAGTGTTCTTGATATCCGGATTTTTTTCATATCCGGATCGGTCTGTCGTCACATTGATCCGGATATGGCAGGTTTTACTATACCTCCAGAACGATTCTATTTAGAAAAACGAAAATTGGTATGCATGTTTATCTTCCAGAGATAAAGAGTAAATCCAGAGAGTTTTGGGTAGGGCAACGGTTATTTTATATCATAACTTTTTTTATATAATTTTTAAGCATTTTGACTCTGAATTATTAATCTGTAAGGTATGCTCGTACTAAAAGGTACTCTTGCTTTAAGTCGATAGGATATACCGTTTTCTAGAAAAATCGATTTGAAATTTATTTTGTGAATTAAAAAAAATAAAAAAAAACTATTTAGAAAAACGAAAACTGGTACGTTTATTTATATTCCAGAGATGAATCGCGTTCTTTAATTGCGAATTTTTATTACCGGCCGTATGCGTCCGTTTTTGGTAGGTCAACGGATATTTTATCGCATAATTTTTTGTTTTTAATATTTAAACATTTTTGACACTAGATTATTAAATTATGTGGTATCGTAGTACCAAAAGTTACTCTTGCTTTAAGTTGGTGAAATACATCGTTTTTTTTTTGAAAAATTTTTTCATTTTTTTTTCAAATTTAAAAACGAAAAATGTTAATTTTGATTTTTCTAGAAAACGGTGTGTCCTACCCACGTAAAGTAAGAGTATCTTTTAGTACAAGATTACCAACCTCTGAATTTAATAATCTAGGCAGCGGTTCTCAATCTGTGGTACATGTACCACCGGTGGTACATATCATTATTTACGGTGGTACACAAAACACACAAAAACTTAAAATAGTAGTTACATAGTAAGTCTTGATTATACAATCTAAAAATATAGAAATATAATAAAAGAAACTTTAGATGGTACATGACTCAAAAAGATTGAGAACCGCTGATCTAGAGTCAAGAATGCTTAAAAGTTAAAGACAAAAAAGTTATGTTATAAAATAACCATAGCTTTACCCAAAACGGACGCCTATGACCGTTACTATAAATTCCCAATGAATGGAATCGATTTACCTCTGGAAGACAAATATGTGTATACATTTTCGTTTTCCTATCTAGAACCGTTCTGGAGGCATTTAAAGAAAAACTAATTACAATACGCCATCTTCAAAGAGCTCTAGCTCCCTTAGGAAGCATATTCGGACTAGGTGAATTGGGTTAAATTGTCTTAAAATTGTGTGAGGAACGTTCTGTCTTTGTTTGTCGGTAAAGTTTCTGGACACCCTATATAATAATGAAAAGAAAAGGGAGCACGGTTGGTACCCCACATTCCTGTGAAATTAATAAATATTTACTTTTTAATAAATTAGGTCGGATCATTTCGATGGAACGTATCTACTCGAGTATCGTGGGTACACCACCAATGTTGGTGGTAGAAATTTTAGAAAGTTGGTTAATTAATACAATAATAAAAATTTCAACACAAGGTGGTTAGACCATTCTATAGTAAAATTACCACGGCACTGACCGTACCAGTGCCTAGCTGAGGACTTAAAGAGGGTATCAGCTTCTGACTTCCGTTGAACCGATCATTTAGCGACAAACGACGGGAGAGCTCACGCCACTCCGCACCGACCATAAATAGAGAGTTTGGTCCTAGCTCAAGGATCGTAAATCACAAATTCTGAGGGAAATAACGCTATTTCACGTTGCAATGATTCCGATCTTCGGATTTTATCATTTTGTATTTCATATTTTCTCGAGGCGTGCCAAGCCACGTGCCGTTGGATACCAGCTTTAAATTTGTACTGAATATTTATTGAGTTGTTTCAGAAAACAATAATTATTGTTGGTATTCTTTTATTCTTGTACATATGATTAATATTGGTACTTGAGCATTTTTATTGATCTCAAACATAGATCGTATTGGCTGTGATCCAACGAAAGTTCTCGAGTTGGGTCGACCACTTCATTGTTGTAATATATTACTTATATGCTGTATTTAATAAAGTATTATTTAAAAAAAAATGCGTATTTTTTCACACAAATCGCCCACCAATTTCAGGTATTTATGCTCAGAAACAGAGGAACCACTTTGCAGCGCTGAGTGGTGCCACAAAGTAGCTTCCGATGATTAGCCGCAAGGGCGCCCCCAGAGAGGGGCCATCGGCCCCCTGAGAATTTGGCGAAAGCGTGTAAAAAATATTTAGCTCTCTCTTACTTTATATTATAAAATAAATTCCATATTAATCATAATCGCTCACGAGATATGCCAGTTTAAATGTATTTTTTCTCAATCCCTTATCCCTTCTGACTGAGACGCATATGTTTGGATGGAACCGCATCGTTTTCGGTGCGCATGCTGCATGCACTGATGATGTCCGGTCTAGGCTTATCCAGTTGAGAAATGAAATAGGTGGGCTGAACGGCCGATCTGATACGTCTAGTAGTACGGTAGTGCTCACAATTTATATACTGTTATTCATAGAACTTATATTAACGTGTTAAAAGTGTTTTTTGTGCAACGTGTAAGTATTATATAATATACTTTATTTCTCACTTGACCTTAATGGTAGGGGAGCAAAGTATGCTAAATGTGCAGTCACTCGAGCGCTTTGGGGACCTATTGGGTTGTAACCAGTAGGTCCTAAAACCAAAAAAAGTTAAGTAAAGTTTTCCATTGTAGTGGGAGCTTGCCATTTTTAATTTAATTTTCCATTTCCAACAATCGTTTTTTCCGATTATAGCGACATATATTCATAATTCTAAAAAATGTTTCGAATAAAAGTTACTTATTTTTACGTAAGGAATCCAAATCTGCAATAAAAAGTGAGGGTTCCTATTTAAGATTTTAAAGTAACCTCCCACCCCACATCCGTGGGGGGTCGTGTTTGGTGCCTTTCGACAGATTCTTCAAAAATATTGAATAAGTGTATTTTACAGTTTTTCGATCTGATGTTCATTTCGCGAAATATCACGGGATTCGTATTTAAAATATTAAATTTACCCCCCACCCCTCTCCGTGAGAAGTCGTGTTTAGTATCATTCGATAGATTTTTAAAAAATATTGAGCATGTATTTTTTAGTTTTTCGATCTGTCATTCATTTCGCGAAATATTCGGTATTTTCTTGTGAAAATTTGGGGCTCACCCATTTCCTTACGCTCGGCCCAAATCGTCAGATTTTTGAAATATACACTCGTTTGCATGTACTTAACCTACCTTATCTTAATCTGACAATTTCGAGTTTTTTAAGGGTAGATTTTTTTTTTCGGGCCCCCCTTAACGAACTCCCCTGTATTAAGAGCTAATATATAGTAGAGGTACATCTGCAGGGTACCAGGTTTCTCACCATATGCTAATCTGACGCGCTCGAGTGACTGCAAAAATCCCCGCTTAGGCTCCCCTACCATAAATAAAATAGGCTTATTTTTACGAGGTAGTTATCTATTGTGTGTAAAGGTAAAAAATACTTTTTTATGAATTAAAATAACATCATTTGCGTCTATGAAGTACAATTACAATATTTATTTCAAAAATTGTGCTTGAAGTAATAACATTTTTTATAAGTACCCTTCCTACTTTAAGAAAATAAGTTATTCCTGTATCGCAGTTGAGATATTCAACTGTGCAAGGTAGGTATTTTAATCTACAAATTTTAATTAACTTAGATGAATTTTTTACTTCTCTAAAAGGTTTTAAAAATATTTTTCAATGCAACTAAATTATCCATTTGGTCTTATTCTGTCCATTTATAGGCCTACTCCCCGGTTAAATGCGTTAATTTATTTGACACCTAACACTTAGCTGATTGAATGCATCAATTTAATTAGCCTACTGTATTTGTAGAAAAATGGACATAAGGAAGTTCTTTAACAAGCCAAACAAGCGGCTGAAAATTGATGATGGATCTGACATACCGAACAGTACCGAAAACAGTAGTATAGTATGCAGTCAAAATGATTTAGCTGTAGCAGGGCCATCTAGCTTGGAGTCAGCTGTATCCGCCTCTCAAAGAGAAACTAACGTTGTAACGGCCACCGCATCGGATAATTTTGCGATTGTTGAAGACAGTTTAAATTTGGATGTTGGGAACTACCTTGATACTAATAAAATTTGTAGCTTGAACGATCGCTTGAAATTTACTTTGTTAACAAACCCACGGAAGCCAGATAAATGTTACAATTTCAAGTATGATATTGACGATGGCAAACGACCATTTATCCATGAGTCACAGACCAAATCACTCTACCCAGACTATCAACGAATACTATAGAAAGTCCATTTTCTTGCCTTATTTGGATTCTTTGGTTCAATCGTTGAAAGATAGGTTTTCAGATAGAAACAAACCATCATTTGAAATTTTCAATCTGCACCCTAAAATCATGAAAGATCTTTCTAAGGAAGATTTTGAAAAGTCTATTAACAATATAAACAGCACGTATTGTGAATTGTTAGACAACTTTAAGGAGCAATCAATTCTGTGGTTCGACCTTTGGAAAAACACGGAGATAGATGCCAAAGCCTTGGAAAAACTGAACTTAATAGAGGTTCTTGAGCATGAGCATGCCTGCTTTTTGCCGTCAGTAGCAAAAGCCATCCAAATAGCTCTTTGTCTGCCACCAACAACTTGCACCATCGAGCGATCATTCAGGTAACTAACTATAATTTTATTACGTTATATTCTTATCCATGTGTTTCAGTTCTTCTAAAACTTACATTACAATATAACAACCTCGATATTTTTTTACACTACTCTCAAACGTGTAAAGACCTGGATAAGAAATACGATGTCGAACAATCGTCTAAGTGGGCTATGCCTGTTATCTGTACCCAGAAGAAAAATAAAAGAAAATAAAGAAAACTTCATGCAGAAAGTAATTGATTTATTTGCGATGGACACCAGAAGAATTCAATTATTATTTAAGTAACATTTTACTGACACTAACCGTGTTGCGTTTTAAACAGCAAAACAATTTTTCTTGTATTTTTTGTTTCAATACCCTTTGCCCCCCCTGAGGAAATATCCTGTGGGCGCCCTTGATTAGCCGTAAATTATTATGTATGTAAATTAAATGTGCCATTGTTACGTGTTGGCAACATCTGTCGCCAATCGCGCCAAAATCGTTGGCGCTACAAAATCGTCTATCTAAGCCACTTTGTGGTGCCACAGAGTAGCTCTGCAGAGTGACTCGTCTGTTTCTGGGTATTTCGTCGATTTCTATGGACAAAATAGCTGTTTGTAGTGCTTCTCTTTGAACTGTAGGATCTTCTTATATTTCTTGATGATAATCATTTGTTGCTATACCGGTATCACATCCTTTCACGTTCGGCATAAGCCTTGGCAACACCTGTAGTCATCTCCTCTGCTCTAGGAACAATGTTTTTTAACGTACTCATCAAAAATTTGACTCGTATCTAGTCCTCCTGGCAAGTACTTCAGTTGTTTGGTAGGTAAGATTCTTTCTCCCTCCTAAACAAAAACTATATGGTCTCTGGCCCTCGGACCCTTGAGGATCGTAGCTTTTAACGTCTTTAATTCGCTGAGGGCTCGATTGCATCTATGCATGATTAACCAGTTTTCGTTGTGCTCCACCAGCACCATCACGTCATCCCTCATCCATTGCCTGTACACCAAGGTACAAGTCAGTCATCAAAACTATATTATACAGAACATTCCAAAACAATGGCCCCAGGACAGGCTTTGTCGCCATGGCCTTCATAGAGTTACATTTCGCAATGTTGATTTATATATCTGTGAAATAGTCCCTGACCGAGTTCTCCAGAAAGGAAGATATCCCCAAATCGCCAAGTAGTCTGATGATACTTTCCAGCTAGCACCATTAAAACCATTTCTTATATCGAGGAAGAAAGCCACTATCCATCTGTTCCTAGATATGGACATCTCTATCTTTATCCTCCGTATATCGTCTACCGCAGATTTTCCATTCCTGAACCCATCGGATATGCCATCTTTCTCCATTATCTCCTTTTCCAGCCTTGTCTTTACAAGAATGTCGAAGACCTTGCCTTGTAAAGGTTATTTAACAGGTATATAGGCAGCAGGCTCGTCTAATTCCTTTCCTGTTTCCAGTTTTTCCAGCATTTTTCTGCTTCTATATTCATTTTGACCTGTTTCGATTGATCCCAGTATGTATCTCATAACATTTCTTTCCATTAGTACAACTTCTTCATCATTTTTAGTCATCGTCATTGTTTCTGCTGCGTATAATATTATTGGAGATATATAGCTTTACTAAATGTGATGTACAAACTATTAACCAATATATTAACAAACAGATTAACAACTAAATTAGATGGATACCAGGCAAGAGAACGACCGGATTTAGAAAGAGCTTCAGTACAAGTGACCACCTTTTAACGATGAAGATATTAATCGAAAAAACTAGCGGATATCATATCCCGCTGTACATGGCATTTATTGATTTCGAAAAAGCATTTGATAGTGTGGAACACTTGGCAGAAAAGAATTTCCTACAAAACAGCAGAATAGACTACAGATATACCGACTTAATTACAAATATAATAAGGCAACAACAACTATTAAGGTAATGAAAAAAACGGAGCATATTAAAATAAACCGAGGAGTAAGACAAGGAGATACCATCTCGCCCAAACTATTCAATCAAGTGCTAGAAAATGTGTTCAAACAACTACACTGAGATGGCTTGGGTATAAACATAAACGGGCAATATCTGAATCACTTACGATATGCCGATGATATTGTATTAATAACAGAAAGAAGTTAAGAATTACATAGAATGATGTAAGAACTAGATAGAAAATCGACAAACAGAACTGAAGATGAGTTAAAGTACCTAAAACAAAAACCATGACCAATCAACAAGAAGAACTAATAATTACAGTGGCACAAACAAGAATAGAACAAGTAAAAGAGTATATCTTGGACAAATCACTAGATTAAATAAAGAAAATTAGACCGAAGAAATAAAGAGAAGAATAAGATTGGCCTCGGCATTATTCGGAAAACTGTCTTATATTCTAAAGAATAGAAAATACCCGCAATACCTAAAAACAAGAGTATTCAATCAATGTATACTCCCTGTTCTAATATATGGCTCTCAGACATGGACGTTTGCAAAGGAAAATATGGAAAAAAAAGCAAAGACAGAAAGATCCATGGAAAGACAAATGCTGAACATTAAACTATCAGACAGGAAAAGAAACGAATGGATCCGTAACAAAACAAAAGTGAAAGATGTGTCTACCAAGTAGCAAAGCTTAAATGGAAGTTCGCCGGACACACCCTACGGCAGAAGGATGAAAGATGGACTTAGATGATTATACATTGGAGACCGTGGAACCACAAACGAAAAAGGGGAAGACCACAGATGCGATGGTCAAATGACCTGAAGAAACACACTGGGTCAAAATGGATGCAAATTGCCCAAGATAGAGAGGTATGGAAGAAGGAAGAGGAGGCCTACATCCAAGGATGGATGTTTAGGGCTGATTAGAATAGAATAGAAATAATATTATTGGGCAAATGATTATCTTATATACCTTCATCTTAGTGTTCTTAGTCAGTAGCTTGCTTTTTTTATTCGCTGTTAATATTTTTATTTTATTTTTGGCATTCTTTCTGCGTTTTTGCTTATTGTTCCTCTCAGGTATTTGAAGTGTTCTACTTCTGCAACTTCCCAACTCCCTATTTTGATTTTTTCTTTGGTTTTTCCTAATCGTAATATTTATGTCTTTTCTTGTTTAAATCTGAGCGCCATTGTCTTCCATTTCGCTTGTATTTATTCTAGCATTGCTGTCATTATATTTCGGTTTTTTGTAATAATGACCATATCGTCTTCGTAGGCAGGCGATTATCTGCCTAACTGTTGTGTTTAGCTTCCCTTTGTTTACATTATCTACATATTCCTAATAGTGTTGTAGATCAGGTATTTCCTTGTTTCGCCCTTTTATTTATAATGAGTTCATCTGACTACCTTTGCATCTGTATGCTAAGTTTGGTAATTCTCATTGTCTTTTATACGAAGCTCTTCCAGAATGGACAGGTTGGTTCTGTATTCTGTCCAGGACATGCCTAGAATTCTTCTGTAGATCCGCATTCCGAAGGCTTTGGTCTTACTTCTGTCGATTCTTTTGAGAGTCCATATTTCAGCTGAGTATGTGGTAATGGGAAAAATAAGTGCTAACCTGAATTTGTTATTGTTCGGTCTTTTGGCTAGTCTACAATTGATTTCTGAGGAGCAATCGCCATTGTTGGTTATCAGGGGGCCCTGATACAAATATAATATATTGGTATAAAATACAAAAATACAGGATATGCTATTGGAAAATCGTCAAGTGGCTGAAAGGGATTTAGTAGAAGCCCTAGACATCTCATTCGACAGTGTAAGCAATATTTTGACTGAAGTATTGGGGTTAACCTGGCTGGGTTAACAATATTAACAACATAAGATATGCAGATGACACCGTGATTATGGCAAGGTCTGCTGCACAACTACAATTACTGCTAAATAAAACAAACAGTTTCTGTGAAAAATATGGACTAAAAATGAATATAAAAAAAGAATGTGTGTGTACTTTGTACGCACGTAAGAAGTTATACTTCTACTACATATTATGTGATTTTTAAGGCAATACCAAAAATTAAAAAAAAATAAAAGAATAAAACGCACACAAACACATTGAAAAATGCCACAAAGAAAAAATTATTTCTGAACGATAATAATTGTTGGCAAAAATTTTAAATACGCATTTTCTGAAAAAAAAATTATATAACAAATATACTTACAATCATAAAATGCATAAAAAAATAAAAACTTGCATCGGGAATCGAACCCGTGACTTTCGGGGCGCTTTGATTCGTAATCGAAGCCTAGACTCACTCGTCCAATTCCACATTATTTGTCATGTGAAAAAATAGGGTAACTGAACGTTTTACTGTTTGACAGTTGTTTTGAATATAATTAAATTATGTAGCTTAAATTTTGTGGAAGAAAATATTAAAATATAACAAAACAGTAAGAAAACAATATATTAGATGAAGATTGGTAGAACTTTTGTTGGTAATCAAATTAGGTATGTAAATCACAGCATTACATACCTACTAGATAAATAAATCTACGCCAAAAAATCATAATTTAAAAATAAAAATCGGATCTAATTTGGGATTTCTCTCTAAAATCCCCATTCTTGAGAAAATAAATGTACAGTAGAGCGTCGATTATCCGAACGTCGATCAACCGAACGACCGCTTATTCGAACTATCGACTCCCGCGTCCCGCACTCGAATACCGAGCAAGCGTTAGTAATTGACGCTTAAAATATCTTCAATTTTCTTCAATATTGTATCCAAAAATAATTATGTTGTTGCAAAGACTGCACTTTTTTGTTTAGTTGCTAGTTGTCATTATCAAGATATAAATAAATATGTAGGTATATAAATATGGCTTTTATTCACTTGTGGATAAATATGTATGACTATAAATATGTATCAATATATTGTAGTTCGATTATCCGAACAAATAGGTTTTACGAACACCTATGTCCCCCAATTAGTTCGGATAATCGACGCTCTACTTCAACCTAATCCAAATGTATAATTACAATATGATTATAATAAAAACTACTTACCAAATTAGAATTAGTTTTCCTTGTCCAAAAGTCCAAAAATATAGGTATATGAAAACTATTTAAAAAGGCAGTATAACTATTAACTAACTTTTGTTTGTTGTTTCTTTTCACACAAATTTTAAAACGCAACAACCATAAATAATCAAACTACAGCTGTACCACAGCCGCCATATTGAATAATTTTTGACATGTCATTTGAACATCCAATCAGAACAAAGTTATAATGCGCATGCGCCGGGATCATAGGTTTTAACATATAAAAATTCACCCTCATATCGCCGGTAAAGAAGTATAACTTCAAAAAGACTAAATACGTGAAAATAACAATGAAAACAAATATACAAACAAACATTTGAGACATGTACCGATAGAAAGGGTTGATAAATACAAATACCTAGGAACCTGGATTTCAGAGAAAAATGATCAAACAACAGAAATAAGGACCAGGATAGAAATAGCAAGAAATGCGTTTGTAAAAATGAAAACAGTTCTCTGCAACAAAGACCTTAGCTTAGAAGTGAGAGTAAGAGCTTTGAGATGCTACGTGTTCTCGATACTACAATATGGACTTGAAAGCTGGACATTAAAGCAAGAACACATAAATAAGCTACAGTCATTTGAAATGTGGTGTTACAGAAGGATGCTTACAATAGCATGGACACAGAAGAGAACGAACACGGAAGTAATGCGAGAAATGAGTAAAGAATGCGAAATAATAAACACAATAAAAATAAGAAAGTTAAAATATCTGGGACACGTAATGAGGGGACCGCGATATGAAATGCTAAAACTGATAATACAGGGAAAGGTAAGAAGGAGAGTGTCATGGTTGAAGAATTTAAGGGACTGGTTTAAATGCAGTTGTATAGAAATCTTCAGAGCAGAGGTAGATAGACTAAAGGTGATGATGATATCTAACTCCGATTAGGAGACGGCACTTGAAGAAGAAGAATTGTGGTTCAGAAAGCTGTGTTCACAATGGGTTCCACATTCGCTAACGGCTTAACAAAAACACATTCGAATGCGACTTTCTCAGCAACGTTTTCGACAGGATAAAGTAGACTATGTGCGTCGATTTATCACTATAGATGAGACTTGGGTCTATCATCATGATTCTGAATCAAAACAAGAGGCTAAAGAGTGTTGTGAATCTGATTCTTAGGCCCCGAAACGAGTTCACGTCCAGAAGTCGGGCAAGAAGGTGTTAGCATCAGTTTTTTGGAATGCGAGAGGAATTTTGTTTGTGGATTACTTGCAAACTGGTAAAACTATAAATTCTGAATAATTTACAATAATTTCATAAAAATTATTGTAAAATGTTAGATCAGCTGAAGGAAAAAATTCGTGAGAAAGACCCGGTTTGCAGAAAAAAATCCTATTTCATCAGGACAATGGCTAAAATCCATGAATTAAAATTCGACTTGTTGGAGCATCTATCTTATTCACCAGATTTGGCCCCTAGCGACTTACATTTGTTTCAATATGTACTTTAAAAAAATGCATGCGTGAAAAGCGTTTGTCATCAAATGATGAGGTCATAACAGCTGTGGAAGCGTATTTCGCAGCACTTACAGATTCTCACTTCAGGGATGAAATTTATAAATTGGAATCTCGTTGGAACAAGTGTATTGATATTCAGGGAGACTATACTGAATAATAAAGTGTATGTCAAACCATAAAATTTTGTTTTTCTTATCGAACCACAAAACTTATTGAACAGCCTAATGTCTTGTATATCGTACAAGAATAAAAAACCGCTAAACGCCGTAAAAATGAGTGGCGCATAAAATATTCCAGCTACAAAAGATCTGATATGAATGTTACGTGGCGCGAAAATGAATTTTCATTTGATGCAAAACAAAATTTTAGTTTTATTTTAAAATATTTTTCAATAATATTTGCTAAATTTGAAGTAAACGCGCCACAAAAGAGTAACTTTGATACAGTTTGAATTTTGAAACTCTTTTGTGGCGCGTTTACTTCAAATTTAGCAAATATTATGGAAAAATATTTTAAAATAAAACTAAAAATTTGTTTTGCATCAAATGAAATCCATTTTCGCGCCAAGTAACATTCATATCAGATCTTTTGTAGCTGGAATATTTTATGCGCCACTCATTTTTACGGCGTTTAGCGGTTTTTTATTCTTGTATCAGGAGTTTTTCAAAGGTATTTATAAATTAAATGTATGAAGTTGAATGCAATGTTCCTCTATTACACGTCAAGCTTTATAAATTGTCACCTTTGTTGCATTATCTCCCAAATGATCTAGTGTCCATCGAATGTACACTAGATTTTTTTCTATTCGAAATAGATTGAAAAAAAAATACCTATATTGAGATGGCCGGTAAATGAAGTCGGATTGCCCGTTGCCAGATCAAATTTAGCGTCGTAACCACTACAACTGCATAAACCATTTGGGGAATAATCGTTAATTGGATTATACTTTTGTATCTTAATAACTTCTAAACGGCTTAACCGATTTTGATCAGTAAACATGAGTTTGAAACGTATTAACCAGTAGTATCTGATGGATCTAAGGTCAAGTATGATAACTGAAGCTATTACAGGAATTATTGAGCTTTCGAAACCGTTTTTCCCACAGGAAATAGAGTTTATCGTATTTGTGAAGCCTATAACCTAAAAATTCGAATTTTCCCGGATATGAGGTATACATTGTTAGATTCGTCTTGCGTCCTTCTATAAACGCTAAGTTATTGGCACAATTCGTACGTTGAAATGTTGAGTAATTGTCGAAAAACCAAAATTTTCAAAGTTTAGTTTTTCAGTTTTTCGGCTATACTGAGCCGTGTATATGTCTGATCCTGACGGCTTAAACACCATTTGAAAGCTTAAGTCAACACTATTGATTTGATGTGTTTGCGGTTCTCCTGCCTCTTAGTGATCCGAATATATATACCCCCAAAAAATATGCCGTTTTGTACCTACCAAATCCTATAGCTGGCTTATGGGTGGTCAAAAGTAACAAACTACACCGGTTTTAAATCGGCCCTGACCCCCTCTTTAAACACAGAGAAAAATATCAAATCGGTTTAACTTTCAAACACACATACATACATATCCACAAACATTTTCCCTTTTTTTAATAAAAATTGAGTCACATTTCTGAGCTCTATAACTTTTGAATGGTATAACCGATTTTCAAAATTAGACATGCGTTGTAATGATCCTATTAGAAGCCGCAAAGGTTGGACAAATTTTTAAACTTTTTGAGAGTTTTGGTGACGAGAACGAAAAAGAGGCCCTAAATAGGAAGGGCCGTAAAATCTACACCCTTGGACCAAAATCGATGGTTGACATATAAATGGGTGAGTCTTTTCTGAACTTTAAGATGGGAGTTGGCCCAATTTTCGATTCAGTCTGATTTAGAAAATTCGAAAATTTTGTGTACCTATATATACGTGTCGCGTGTAGGGTGATGTGGGTGTGCGCCACTGGCGAGAACTGCCGTTCTCTGGTAATGTTCAAAATTAGACATGCGTTGGAAAGGTAATGATCAGTACTGTTAGAAGCCGCAAAAGTAGGACTTAAATTTTCGAAGTTTTTGGGAGTTTTGGGGACCAGAACGAAAAACAGACCCTAAATAGGAAGGGCCGTAAAATCGACACCCTTGGACCAAAATGGATGGTTGACATATGACTGGGTGAGTCTTTTTCTGAACTTGAAGATGGGAGTTGGCAAAATTTTCAATTCAGTCAGATTTAGAAAATTGAAAATTTCGTATATATAATAGTGTCGCGTGTAGGGGGGTGTATTTCTGCGCCACTGGCGAGAACTGCCGTTATCTGGTAATCTTTCCGATATAAAACTAACAGCTTCGATAACTATTAATTTTATCAAAAAAATGTATAATGAACATTTTTTGCCTATAATTAATATTTTTACCAGCATTTGCGGTCAAAATATAAAAAAAAAAATTCCACCCTCGAGATGAGGTGGCAACCACCCCATGGTAAAAGCGTCTTTCGGCATCATATAGATTTTGATCCTTGGACTATCCACTACTTATTGTCAAATTTTTAAGCAAATCGATCCATTCTGTAAAAATTGCTAAGTGAAAAATTTCAGTTCCTGGACTAATTATATTTTTGGAGCTCTATAACTTCTGAACGACTTTCCTAATGTTGATCACTAAACATGAATTTGAAACGTATTGACAAGTAGTATCTGATGCATCCAAGATCGAGTATTATAACTGAACGTATTACAGGAATTATTGAGCCTGAAAAACCGTTTTTTCCCATAAGAAATAGATTTGATCATACTTATGAAGCCTATAACTTAAAAATTCGAATTTTCCCAGATATAAGGTATACACCGTTAGACGCGTCCTGAGTCCTTCTACAAACGCTCAGTTATTGGCGAAATTCGTAGGTTGAAATTTTGAGAATTGTCGAAAAACCAAAATTTTCAAAGTTTAATTTTTCAGTTTTTTGACTATGGTGAGCACTGCGTATGTCTCAGCTTGATCGCTTAGGCGCCATTTGAAAGCTTAACTCAACTCTATTGATTTGGTGTATTTGCAGTTTTCCTATCTTTCCTTGAACCTAAGATATATACGCCCAAAAAATATGCTATTTTGTATTTACCTAGTCTTCTAGCCAACTTACGGGTAGTCAGAAGTCAAAAATTAGACCGGTTCTGAATCGACCCTCACACCCTCTTGAAACACAGAAAAAAAATTCAGATCGGTTTAACTTTTCCACACACATACATACAAACATACATACATATCCACAAACATTTTCCATTTTTTAAATAAAAATTGAGTCATATTTCTGAGCTCGATAACTTTTGAATGGTATAACCGATTTTTAAAATTAAACATGCGTTGGAAAGGTAATGGTCTATGCTATCAGAAACCGCAAAGGTCGGGCTTAAATTTTTGAAATTTTTGGGAGTTTTGGGGACGAGAACGAAAAACAGGCTTTAAATGGGAAGGGCCGTAAAATCCACACCCTTGGACCAAAATGGAGAAGTAACATATGGATGGACGAGTCTTTTCCTATACTTTAAGATGGGATTTGGCCCAATTTTCAATTCAGTCAGGTTTAGAATATCGAAAATTTCGTGTATATATAGTGTCGCTTGTAGGGGTGTTGTGCGCCACTGGTGAGAACTGCCGTTCTCTGTGGATATATCGTATTTAACTTTCACTTGTTGAAATCATCAACAACAGGTTGGCAACTAAAGTTTACAACTGTTTTTTTTTCGTTGCTTCATGTGCGGACAGCCTTATAGTTTTGATTTGTGCTAATACTGCTAATACGTCATTTTTCGCTCAAACCATGGCGTATATTATATCGTATTTAACTTTTACTTCTTGAAATTGAAGCAACTAATAAGCAACTGATTGGCAACTAAAGTTTATGTACAACTGGTTTCTTTATAGTTGCTCTTAATGTGCGGACGGCCAAAAACCATCTCGTATTTCGTATTTAACTTTTGCTTTTTGAAATCATCTGTGCAATGTACACAATGCGAACTTCAAAAGGTGTGTAAATTAAGCAACTAATAAGCAACAGATTGTCAACTAAAGTTTACAACTGGTTTCTTATTAGTCGCTTCATATGCGGACGGCCGAAAACCATTGCGTATTTCGTATTTAACTTTTGCTTTTTGAAATCATCTGTGCAATGTACACAATGCGAACTTCAAAAGGTGTGTAAATTAAGCAACTAATAAGCAACAGATTGTCAACTAAAGTTTGCAACTGGTTTCTTATTAGTCGCTTCATATGCGGACGGCCGAAAACCATTGCGTATTTCGTATTTAACTTTTGCTTCTTGAAATCATCTGTGCAATGTACACAATGCGAACTTCAAAAGGTGTGTAAATTAAGCAACTAATAAGCAACAGATTGTCAACTAAAGTTTGCAACTGGTTTCTTATTAGTCGCTTCATATGCGGACGGCCGAAAACCATTGCGTATTTCGTATTTAACTTTTGCTTCTTGAAATCATCTGTGCAATGTACACAATGCGAACTTCAAAAGGTGTGTAAATTAAGCAACTAATAAGCAACAGATTGTCAACTAAAGTTTGCAACCGGTTTCTTATTAGTCGCTTCATATGCGGCTTTCGCTATTTCGTATTTAACTTTTGCTTTTTGAAATCATCTGTGCAATGTACACAATGCGAACTTCAAAAGGTGTGTAAATTAAGCAACTAATAAGCAACAGATTGTCAACTAAAGTTTACAACTGGTTTCTTATTAGTCGCTTCATATGCGGACGGCCGAAAACCATTGCGTATTTCGTATTTAACTTTTGCTTCTTGAAATCATCTGTGCAATGTACACAATGCGAACTTCAAAAGGTGTGTAAATTAACAACTCGAGCGCAACCTTAAAGAAGTGCATCTTTATATCCCGGCCTGTACAAAAGTTCTCATTCAACGTTCCCTAGGGCTGTTTCACAAGCGCGTACAAAGTATAAGAATGGCCTAATAATGAGAATGACGAGAATAAGAGGATACCGAAACCTCGAAATGAAGCACACAAAACGAAATTAGAGGTGGAGGTAACCGTTCCAAAATATTACTTTTTAAAATTTCATAAAATAATTTGTAAAATAAAAAAAACACAGGAAGTGCATAAAACACTCAAAAAGCTGGGAGCAGAAAAGCTACAGGTGAAGACGGAATACCAAACGAATTACTGAAATATTGTGGAGCAGCAATGACAGAACAATTAACAACAAAATCCACAAGGAAAAGAAAATATTTTTCCTGTAGTTGGCTGTATACCATCAATCACAAAAATTGGAAAAATCCTTTTGTAAAAGGTCTGACTTAATGGCAACAGTTGCCATTAAGTCATTGGAATGTAAACAACTCTTTGGATCCCACTTGTTGAGAAATTCAATACATTACCCTAGGGCATTATCCTAGTTGCCATGTGACAATCATAAGGCATTTTATTATTAACGCATCCATGTTATATTTAAAGGGTTTTTACCCGAATATTTTTATCTAACACAGATGATGATTTTTTATAAAATCGAAAACGTTTTTTTTGTGATGTATCCCTTTAAAGGGATTTTAATAAAATTGTATACATTTTACAAAAGGATATTAGTTAACAACAGTAATTAACAGTCATAAAAAAACTAAAAATACCAAGAGTGGAGAACGAGGGAACAATTCTATTATTCAAAAGTGAAGATAAAAACATCCAGAAAACTAAAGAGATATAAACTTGTTAAATACTACCCTAAAACTTACAACTAAAATTTTACCAAAACTAATGAATCAGCAGATAAGTTTAACAGATGAACAACAGAATTTTTGTACTGGAAGATCGTGTACAGATGTAATATTAGTCATGAAGCAAATTACTGAGAAATGATTAGAGTATAATAGAACAATATTTCTGGGTCTGATAGACTTGAAGAAAGTATTTGGCAGAGTATGAATCAAAGATGTAATCCATCTTCTGTATAATATAGAAATTCTAAATATCGTCAAAACCTTTAAAAACATCTACCAAAACAACAAAATCAAGGTCAGAATAAATGCATCTTACAGAGGCATCTTACAGAACCTATAGACATAGGCAGTGCAATAAGGCCCGGCGCAAATTGAACCCAAGCGAGACACAACCTGCGTCGGCGGGACGGGTGACCCGTGCAGTTATTTTTCTAGCGCACCGCATATTGATCACAACCCAACCCAACCGTACAGCGGTTCTCAATCTGTGGTGCATGTACCACTGGTGGTACATATCATTATTTGCGGTGATACACAACACGTAAAAACAGCCAAAATCAGCACCACAATTATTATAGTTAATTAGATTACCTAGCTAGGTAGCTATTTCAGATAGGTGGTAACAAAAATAGTAAAAAGTATTTTGTGGTACATGACTCAAAAATATTGAGAATTACTAATCGAGACGACTGACACCCGGTGGGGTTTGAACCCACGATCTAAGTAATCCGTACCTATGTTCTAACTAACTAAAGTTTATTAGAACCTTATGTATTTTATTATCCAATATAAGCGAATGAATAAAAAAATATAATGTTAAGAAAATACGAGGCTATCGGTTTAATTGCAGTATTTTATAAATGCTAGAATATTCCACAGAGTGATTCCTCTGAGAAAAAAAACACAGTTTTATTGGTACACCCGGTGTACAATGACAATAATTGACCTGTCAAGCAACAATATTATTACAGCGATATTTATAAAAATAAGACAACATTATCTGTTCCGGCATCCGGCACTATCTTTTCTTTTGTCTCGCTATCGTACTTTTAAATATTATCCGCGCTGTTTCGGCAAATTTTGTTTAAACCAGTGATTTCATAGCACATTCAGCAAAAATAATGCATAATAGTCTTACTATTCTATACAGGGTGTCCCAGACTAATTTAGCCACGCTATATATCTTAAACGAATAGAGGTTTTCAAAATGGGACAAAAAGTGATATATTCTACTTGTAATACACTTTAATATGACGTACAAAAAATCATCCCCTAAATATTAATCCCTTAGTTACAACCCCTAACTTTAATTTTTTTAATAGCAGCCTGTATATTTTTTTATAGTTTTGGATGTGTTATCATCTATTCAACACATTTTTTGAAAATAAAATCAGTTCATAAATAACCAAGAAACTATCAGTTTATTTTTGTTAATTGTGTGTCCCAGACTAATTTATCCAGGCTATATTTCTTAAACGAATAGAGATTTTCGAATGGGACAAAAACTGATCTATTCCATTTGTAATACACTTTCGTATGGCGTAGAAAAAATTCATCCCCTAAATATTTAGCCCTAACTTACAGGGTGCTATTTAAAAAAATAAAGTTAGGGGCTGTAACTAAGGGACGAATATTTAGAGGATAATTTTTTTTCTACGCCATATTAAAGTGTATTATAAATGTAATAGATCAGTTTTTGTCCCATTCGAAAATCTCTATTCGTTTAAGAAATATAGTCTGAATAAAGTAGTCTGGGACACATAATTAACAAAACTTAACTGATATTTTCTTGGTTATTTGCGAACCGATTTTATTTTCAAAAAATGTGTTGAATGTGTTCAGAGAGAGCAGCATATGTGCCTCCTGATGAGAGACTAATAAGTTTCGAAACCGGTAGAGGTGCTTGCTGCACTCTCTGATTGAACTGGAATAATGATGCGGCTGTAGTTTCGTCTTGCAACGAAATTGAAAATGGTTATTCATTTTTGAGATATAAACTTGTTAAATACTACCCTAAAACTTACAACTAAAATTTTACCAAAACTAATGAATCAGCGGATAAGTTTAACAGATGAACAACAGAATTTTTGTACTGGAAGATCGTGTACAGATGTAATATTAGTCATGAAGCAAATTACTGAGAAATGATTAGAGTATAATAGAACAATATTTCTGGGTCTGATAGACTTGAAGAAAGTATTTGGCAGAGTATGAATCAAAGATGTAATCCATCTTCTGTATAATATAGAAATTCTAAATATCGTCAAAACCTTTAAAAACATCTACCAAAACAACAAAATCAAGGTCAGAATAAATGCATCTTACAGAGGCATCTTACAGAACCTATAGACATAGGCAGTGCAATAAGGCCCGGCGCAAATTGAACCCAAGCGAGACACAACCTGCGTCGGCGGGACGGGTGACCCGTGCAGTTATTTTTCTAGCGCACCGCATATTGATCACAACCCAACCCAACCGTACAGCGGTTCTCAATCTGTGGTGCATGTACCACTGGTGGTACATATCATTATTTGCGGTGATACACAACACGTAAAAACAGCCAAAATCAGCACCACAATTATTATAGTTAATTAGATTACCTAGCTAGGTAGCTATTTCAGATAGGTGGTAACAAAAATAGTAAAAAGTATTTTGTGGTACATGACTCAAAAATATTGAGAATTACTAATCGAGACGACTGACACCCGGTGGGGTTTGAACCCACGATCTAAGTAATCCGTACCTATGTTCTAACTAACTAAAGTTAATTAGAACCTTATGTATTTTATTATCCAATATAAGCGAATGAATAAAAAAATATAATGTTAAGAAAATACGAGGCTATCGGTTTAATTGCAGTATTTTATAAATGCTAGAATATTCCACAGAGTGATTCCTCTGAGAAAAAAAACACAGTTTTATTGGTACACCCGGTGTACAATGACAATAATTGACCTGTCAAGCAACAATATTATTACAGCGATATTTATAAAAATAAGACAACATTATCTGTTCCGGCATCCGGCACTATCTTTTCTTTTGTCTCGCTATCGTACTTTTAAATATTAGCCGCGCTGTTTCGGCAAATTTTGTTTAAACCAGTGATTTCATAGCACATTCAGCAAAAATAATGCATAATAGTCTTACTATTCTATACAGGGTGTCCCAGACTAATTTAGCCACGCTATATATCTTAAACGAATAGAGGTTTTCAAAATGGGACAAAAAGTGATATATTCTACTTGTAATACACTTTAATATGACGTACAAAAAATCATCCCCTAAATATTAATCCCTTAGTTACAACCCCTAACTTTAATTTTTTTAATAGCAGCCTGTATATTTTTTTATAGTTTTGGATGTGTTATCATCTATTCAACACATTTTTTGAAAATAAAATCAGTTCGTAAATAACCAAGAAACTATCAGTTTATTTTTGTTAATTGTGTGTCCCAGACTAATTTATCCAGGCTATATTTTTTAAACGAATAGAGATTTTCGAATGGGACAAAAACTGATCTATTCCATTTGTAATACACTTTCGTATGGCGTAGAAAAAATTCATCCCCTAAATATTTAGCCCTAACTTACAGGGTGCTATTTAAAAAATAAAGTTAGGGGCTGTAACTAAGGGACGAATATTTAGAGGATAATTTTTTTTCTACGCCATATTAAAGTGTATTATAAATGTAATAGATCAGTTTTTGTCCCATTCGAAAATCTCTATTCGTTTAAGAAATATAGTCTGAATAAATTAGTCTGGGACACATAATTAACAAAACTTAACTGATATTTTCTTGGTTATTTGCGAACCGATTTTATTTTCAAAAAATGTGTTGAATAGACGATGGAAGACCACATCCAAAACTATAAAAAAATATACAGGGTGCTATTAAAAATATTAAAGTTAGGGGTTGTAACTAAGGGATGAATTTTAGGGGATGATTTTTTCTACGCCATATTAAAGTGTATTGCAAGTAGAATATACCACTTTTTGTCCCATTCGAAAATCTCTACTCGTTTAAGAGATATAGCCTGGGTAAATTAGTCTGAGGCACCCTATATACCGATAAGATTTGTGGTGTTTAAATTCCTAGAAAGCTTATTAGTATATAATGAAAAAATTAATTACTTATTAGGTTATATTTTTTATCAGCAAGGTGACATATTTTTAAAAAGTTTGGATACGATATTCGATATTACTATCGGCGTCGCAAAGGTAGAATGTTATGTTATGATTAGGAGGCAACTATTCTCATAACCCGGACAATTAATGTCAGAGAAGTCGTCTGCTGGGAAGGAATGTACAAAATATTTTATTTTTACATTGTAATAATGACCTCTGAGTACGTGTCAAATGTATCAAGAGTTCTTTAAATGGATATTTTGATTCGCTATGTATGTTTATGGTATTGTTCGTAATGCGCATAAGTCCAATTTTCAAAATTTTTGTTACAAATGTTTTTGATTCTCATACAGAATCTAAGAATATAGCCGAACTAATATACTCCCTAAAACGACCCTCAGTTTAACTGCAAGACGCAAGAGTCTCGCAGGCTTAGTCTTGTTCTTGCTTAAGTCTTGCACGGTAAGTCTTGGTTTTGGTCTTGCTAAAATTAAGCGGTCTTGGTCTTGGTCTTGCGAAAACGCAAGAACAAGACCAAGACTGCAAGACCAAGACCGATTTTGGGCAACACTATATGGAATAATCAAATATTACTCTATATTAACAACATTTGTACATTGTTTTAATGAAATATGTACGTTGTCACGATAAGCCAAGGTAATTGCTTATCATCTACGAAATCAAGAAAGTGTTTTGCTGCCAGAATTATCATTATTCATTAAATATACGAAACTAACTTATTGGCTGAATAAATTGAGTGTTATTGATTAATGTACTCTAGTTATTTTCACAATTATTATTCAATCATTGTGACAATAATCAAATACATTCATCAGTGTCTAAAAGTTCGTTGAAACAAAAAATTAAATTGTTACAACGAAATACTATTCAATAATCACTGTTAATCAATATTAAGAACTAAATTTTTTTCAGTGTGCGTTGTTATTACAAAAAGGCAAATATTGACAAGAAAGCAACACAAATGGCGAAGAACAGGAAAGAATGGAGAAAATTTATTAAAGGCTAGAACTACGTAAAGGTTGCAGAGAAACGGTTATGTTTGTATGTATAATTGAATGAAAAATAATAATAATAATTTTCATTCTTATACTTTAATAATAATGTAACTTTAGATACCGTTTTCTAAATAACCGTCCACCTTTATTAGAAAGGGGCAGAATGGCCCGGGGTAGTTACCGCGCGGCGACGGCGTCGATTGTCTAGCGCCGCGGGCGTCCCGGCACTGGAAGCGCCTCGAGGACCGTTGGGGCCGTGCCTGTAGCGCCGCCGGCAGATTTTCTTTGTTGTTGATGATGATGATATTGAGTTTCAGGGCTCTTACTCTCTTACGCGTATTATGTAGGATGAACTTACGTAGAAACGACGTTCCGAATTTTTGTTGAAACTTTCAACGGTTTATTTAAACAATATAATATACAGTTCGTGACAAAAACAATTTATATTAATATCGAAGGAGTAACAATACTGCCAGCAATACAGAGATACAAGAAATGGAACACGATTTATATGTGGCGCAAAGAAAAGTTTGGAAAATACTAAAAAGTAGAAAAAAACCCATTAACGGGAACGGAGCAAAATACAATTCAATATGTTTTAAAATGTATTAATTTTTTTCGAATTCTGAGTAAACCAATAAGTATTTTTGGAAAATATAAACGCAGAATGAAAGATTACTTTATTACCGACGGCCGAAAGTCCCTTAAAATAAATAAGAAGTTTCTTTTGAATGAAATATTTGCAATTAAAAATCACACTAAATTTTCTCTTTTATTTTCACCCCTGTTACTTATTAAAATAAAGATTATAGAAGTTTTCCGGGACTTTTGGCCCTCGGTAATAATGTAATTTTTCATTCTGAGTTTAAATTTTTCAATATTATTAATTAGTTTTCTCAAGATTCGAAAAAAAAATGAATACCTTTAAAACACATTGAAAATGTTGACATGCGTCAAAATTTTGCATTTTGCTCCGTTCCCCTTAACGAATATAGAAGTTTAAATAGAATAAAAGCAGAACAATGGACCCACTGTATAAACGAACTATATAAGGAAGATACTATAACAGCTAATGAAGAGGAAGAAACAGGAAATGATCACAAAAACAATCACAAAAGAAGAAATAAAGAATAACATACGTAAATTAAGAAACAGAAAAGCCCCAGGACCCGATGGGATACCAAGCCATGGTCCCGATGGGTACCCAAGATGTACCAGACCAGCGGAGGACGAGTATAACAATGCCAATACACAAGAGAGGAAACAGCAAAGACCCTACCAACTACCGTACCATCACCTTGCTGAGCACAACTCTTAAACTTTTAACAAAATTACTTGTCAATAAAATAAATGACGAATAGACAATTAGTGAGAAATGACAAGGTTTTCGGAAAAATGGTCCACAGTAGACGCCATATTCATAGCCAGACAAATTGTTGACAAAGCAGAGAAAAACTCTCAGTTTCTGATTTGTTTATAAAACCGCTAACCGACATGTACCTTTCTAAATGCTTCTTCCAATGCGGCCATGGATCGGAGAAATTATACACAGAAAGAGCATTTATTGTTGCCACGCTGTCACCCACTTGGCTTCCATTTGTTTGGTTCTCTGCCTTTACTGGATTTTTCACCTTTAGTTGTGCTCTTCAAGGAAAGTTCTACTTGCCAAATATTCCTCGGAGTATTTGCAAGTTCGCTGCCACCATGTAGAATGATTGTGACAATCTTAATTCCTTTATTTAGCACATTACAATTGAGGGGGCCAGACGTAAAAGGGTTTAAGTGCAGTTTTGGTAGTTCTGAGATAATTAGCTTCAAAGTTGTTTGAGTTTTATAAATTCTAGGAGTCATTAAACTAAAATTTGTCTAGTGTACAATGTACTATAAAGTGATAAAAATATAAGGGTATATTATTATCCTTACTATGTATACCCTTCCTTTTTTTCAATTATTAAAAACATGTACTTGAATCGGTACATGGTGTTGATAAATGTTACTGGTAAAACGGTTCAAGTGCAGATGTTAACTACATATTACTAATCATTTTTGTTCCAGATGTTATCCACAGTGTAACTACAACTGGCACGTTGCATAATACTTAATTATTAGTCTTCAAAATTGGTCACAAATCTAATATGTATTTACTTGAAATTAATCCTGTATTAACATGTGTTTACACATTGCAAAATACTAAAAATAGTTTCGTGGTAAACTGGTTCAAGCGCACTTAAACCCGTTTCTTTTACAGAATACTAAAAATAGTTTTGTGGTAAAACGGTTCAAGAGCACGGATAAACCGGTTTACTACCAAAGCAAACTGCAATTCTTTTCATTGAACAAAATGTAATGGCGATAGATGGCGCCTGTAGGGCGAAATATGCTTAGATCAATTGACCACCAAGTTATAATACCATTTATAGCCCCTCAATTATAAGCCCCTCAATTATAACAAATAACAATAATTCCTATCAACTAACGGCTACTTAACATGTCCTTCTGGTCACAATCGTATCTAGCTTATTTATATAGTCTATCGACTCTAAAGTCGCCATTAGGAAATCCTCTGACCCGCCATGATATCATCTTATGGGACACTGTTCTGTGATGCGACAGATGGTTTGTGGTTGTCCGCAGTCACAGAGTGGGGATGGTCGTTTACCCATTTGTGCTTCATGTAACCACATCTGCTGTATTGGGCTCTGATACGGTTCAGCATAGTCCATGTGTTGCGTGGTCAAAACCTGGTGGTTTTTGTGTGATGCAGGGTAAGTTGCTATTTTGTTGTTCCATCCATTCTTGAGTCCATAGTCGTTAAATTGAACTCATTTTCCACAGCAATCTATGATGTTTTTATGGCGCTCGTCTGGATCGTAGGCGGTTGCCGTTAGCAGCATCTACATCTTGATGCATTAGCAGGCTCTCGTTATCAACTATATTTCTGTACTCACTACCCTAACAACACAAAACATTCCAGGAATGTACTATCAAAGTTCTATAATATTTGAATGTCCTGGACATTCAAGGAACATTCGGTGAACATCTGATTATATTATTGGTGGTATGTTACCACAAGACATTCTATGAACATATTACAAATGTCCTATATTTTAAGAGAGGCCATTTACAATTCAATTTGCGTTCATTTTCAACTTCTTTGCGCGTGTATCTATGTAGGGTCGCGTGGTCATCACATTTCCTGATAACCTAAAAATTTCTGATTGAAGATTGAATGAAAAATGGAAATTAGTGGCTATTTTTGCTGTTCTGTCTGTTTAGTTTTGCTCTGGCTGGATCTCTTTTGTTTAAACAATTATGTAAATATTACAAAATCCGTTTTCAATGTTCTTTATTCTTTATGAAACGAATTATTTATGCGTATTATTACCTGTAAATACATAGTACCTATTTCTTTTGATTTTTAATAAATGTAAAGAATAGAAAAATCACCATTCATTTTATTTTTTTTTTTTTAGAATCAGCTGAAAGCGCACTACACAAAAAAAAGAGGGAGGAAATGTTAAGCCTTGTGGCAATGAAAGGCAAAAGAAAGATATAAAAAGTGTATTGGCTAGTGTTGGAAGAAACTCCACATTGTGGATGCATAATAAGTTATTACTTTATAAGCAAATATTAAGACCCGTATGGACTTATGGATGCCCACTATGGGGGTGTACTAGACCAAATAACATAAAAATTATACAAACATTCCAGAACAAAATACTGAGAAATATTGTAGATGCTCCTTGGTATGTGACAAACAGTGATCTCCATAAGGACCTAGAAATGGAACCTGGATATAATCATCAAGAAGATGGCAGGAAGTCACGAGCAACAACTTCATAAATACGAGAATATTGAGGAAATCCAGCTCCTCGATACTACTGGGCAAACTAGAAGATTGAAGAGGACAAAGCCTTTTGAACTAATTTGAGTGATAGGTGATAGTGAAAAGCAGAGCATATTGCTTGTGTATGTTGTGTGTGTATGTTGAATAGTGCACAATCTTGTTAGATTAGATAAGAGACACTATGGGGTAAGCTCTTCATTTTAAGGAATAGTAGTAATTTAGGTTAAATTAAAATTGTTCATTGGTCAGTTATGACCAGATTGTAATTGTAATGTACAATTCAATACACATCATCATAGTGATGATTATGGAAAAAAATATATGACAAGATTTTGTGCAATAAAAATGTTTATATTTATCAAGGATGTATTATTTGGTATGGCCACATATACTTCTGGTATATCGTCGGTGATGTGACAATACCTCCTATCTGCTTTTTCATGAATTTTGTAGGAGACGAAAAACCACTTTTAGGGTCATCTCCTGTTTTACATGTAAATTTTGACATGGTTTGATACATGGTTTTGGTATTAAATAGATAGTTGAATTTACTACAAAACATGTCAAAAAAATATCATATGCAAACAGGAGGTGACTGTAAAAAAAGTTTTGTCTCTCTTACAAAACTCATGAAAAAACAAATCGGAGGTATTATGTCACATCAGTGACTATATCCAGGGAATGTCTAAAAAATATACTGTGAATGTCCAAAGAACATTCGTAGACATTCATGGAATGTTCCAACAAGACATTCAAGGAATATTTAAAATGCTGACACAGGACTTTCAGGGAAATTAAGGGGACGTTCTTGTGCTTTTGAGGACATTCCAAGCCAGGAATGTTTTCAATGTCCTGTGTGTACATTCTAGGAACATACATAGAATGTTTGGTGTTATTAGGGTAGTTAGTGCGTGTATGCGTCGTAGTTTGGGTGGTGGAAGAGCAGTATTCCGCGATTGAGAAGACAAGACTCAGAGCAGATGATCGCAAGGTGGAAGCCGACGCTTTCCATGTTGTGCCACAGAGCTTCTGGATGATGTTGTTTTTAGATTTAAGTTTTCCGTTGTTTTTACCTGTATAGGAAGTGGTTGAATGCTCGAATATATGAAATTTACAGAAAAAAAAGGCATACATCGAGCACTGAGTTTTGTTAAATCTTGCCCAAGTATACTTTAACTTTCATTGTAGCTCCATCTTCAATATGTAGAAGTGCCCAAGTACCGGCAATCAATTTTTTATCTGTGTGTCCTTCGTCTAGTGTATGTTAAATATATGTTATATGTTAAGTTAAGTTGCTACCCTTATTCAGACAGATGTTAATGACATTGAAGGATATCTTCGTTTTTTGACGAAATGCCCCTGAAGATGTCCTAGGAGTGAGAGTATACTTGGGCAAGATTTAATAAAGCTCAGTACTCGATATTTGCCTTTTATTTCTGTAAATGTAAAATATTATACAGAGTGGCCCAAAAGTCTGGAAACGGCAAATTATCTCGTAAATTGCTAGTCATAATTGTACAAAATTTGAGGTACACCAATTTTGGGATACGTAGATTCCATATTTGATATTTGCAATGTTGCCAGATTTGCCGTTTCTCTTATATTATTAGTAACTTTGGTTTTTCAAATTCATCACCCTATATATTCAGTCATTATTGGAATTTCCTATTCAATACGAGTTCAACCATATGTAACACTTATGATTTTATGTAGTCTGGAAGGCCTTAAATACATAAAACAGTGCAAAATATGTAGATTTTAAGAAATTTAAATATTTAAATGTAGAATGCTGTGAATGTAGAATGATACATCATGTACTTGTGCAATCCTTCGTGGGGATGTATAGAGATATTCAACAAAACTTTGTAATATATCTAAAGTTTTGTTGTCATTCATAACTCTTTTCAGTCTACCTGATCGGTATCTATCTTTTACTTCTCCAGATTCCTCTAATCGCTTTACAGTTTCTTGTACGATCGCCTTATAAATAGGAGAACGGTTTGGGAAAGTATCATTGAACAAGTTGGGTACTTCACAATAAGATCTTTTTCTGTCATTGTACCCTCTCATCATTAGAATATAGTAATTCGTTCTTTTTCGTTAAGAGCCATTTTAGAGAAGCAATTTATCTTGCAGAACTTTTCAAAACACAACTACTGCCAGTTTTAGTTAATAATGTAAATGGTGAACAAATGTCAAAATCACAGCATTCTACATTTAGATATTTAAATTTATTAAAATCTACATATTTTGCACTGTAGGTCGTTCTTCAGTCAACCGTACAAAATTAACTTATTGCAAGAATTAAGTGAAGTTGACTTCGATCGTAGATTACAGTTTACTAAGGTAATGATGAATAAAATTGAAAATGATAATTCGTTAACAGAATATGTTTTTCCGATAAAGCAACCTTTACACTGTATGGAAGTGTAAATCGACACAATTTAAGGTACTGGAGTGACGTAAATCCACACTGGATGCTTGAAAACTATACTCAAAGACCACAAAAATTAAATGTATGGTCAGGTATAGTAGGTAATCAGTTAATTGAGCCATTTTTTATCGAAGGAAATTTAACGTCAGATAGTTACGAAATGTTACTTAGAAATGAAATTGTACCTACACTGCGAAACTTGTTTGGGGCCAATTTTAATCAGATATGGTTTCAGCAAGATGAAGCTCCAGCTCATTTTGGTGTAAATGTTCGGCGTTATTTAGATGAGATATTTCCCGGACGATGGATTGGTAGACGAGGTAGAATTGAATGGCCTCCACGTCCACCTGATTTGAATCCTAAAGGTTATTTTTATTGGGGATACTTAAAAAATTCAGTTTACAAAATTAAACCAACAAGTCTTGCAGAGCTAAGGCAACGAATTATCGATGAATCTCGAATAATTTCTAGACAATCATGGAGAAATGTGGTAGACGCATTCTACCATAGATTACGGTACTGTCAACTCACAAATGGAGCACATTTTGAACACCTGATAAAGTAACGATTATGTTAAAAAATGTTATCTATCAATTGTTATGTTTTAATGTAGTTGAAAATAGTTACAATTGGACAAGCGAGACCTGGCGCGTGACCTTGCCGTATTGTGCATTTATCGCTGTGTATTTTCAGGCAAGGTCAGCCGCCAGGTCTCATTTGTCGAATTGTAGTATTAAAAAAATTATTGAGACAAATAGGCATTGCCAGACTTCTCTTTTATGTATATAAGACCTTAAAAAATGTTGTAATCTATCATTTGTTACATTTTAATGTAGTTGAAAATAGTTAGTCTTAACTTTATTGAGACAATTAGGCGTTGCCAGACTTCTGTTTTATATATTTAAGACCTTCCAGACTACATAAATTCACAAGTGTTACATATGGTTGAACTCGTATTGAAGAGGAGATTCCACTAATTACTGAATATACAGGGTGGTGAATTTGAAAAACCAAAGTTACTAATAATATAGGAGAAACAGCATATCTGGCAATATTGTAAATATCAAATATGAAATCTCCGTATCCCAAAATAGGTGTACCTCAAATTTTGTACAGCAATGACAAGCAATTTACGAGATAATTGGCCGTTTCCAGACTTTTGGGCCACTCTGTATACATTATGTAACTCACAATACCTTTTAATATAATATAGTATGTATAGATGATATGATTGGACGCCCAATGCTGAATATTTATCGATCGCAAAAATATATTTGTAAAAGAATTTTTGCGCTATAACCACCTACACCGCGGGCAATTTTAATAAAAAATTGGATGGTTATCACAGCTCAAAAAAAGTTATTTAACCCTTTTATACATTTTCGTGTTTACCTGTCAGAATATCAAACCCAAATTAGGCATTCCAATGGCGTTATAATTCAAAACTTCACGTCCATTTTCACGTTGCCTTCTACACTCTCTCTGGCCTCGGGCTAACATTTAGTATTCCAAAATAGTTTAAAATTTTAATTAAAGTATAAGGTTTTCTGTTTTCCTAAATACATAGAGCTACAGAGAGCACTCTCCTCCACGACCTCTCCTGAAAATTGAGTTTCATAATGTTGCAAAATAACCCCGACGAGAACGTCCACTTCTGTTTTACTTAGAGGGCTTAGATTCTTTTTTGCGCGCTAATCTTAAACAGGGAGCGAGAAGTACAACTTTTATTTCTTTTTTATAAGCTGCTTATTTCACGAAATAGTTCGTTGATTATTTTCTTCAGAGAGATTCTGACCAATAGAAAGTTACAAAAATAAAAATTAAAATGACTATTTCACTCATCTTAAAATTTTCACATAATCTGACCAATCACAAACCAAAGACAGCTTGTGTTATCGCGAAAACACCAACTGTCTTTCAACTCTGTGGTCTATCCTTCGTGTTTTCAACGACGTAACCATGGATACCGATCGCAAAGCAAAGTTTGACGTTTGTCAAAAAAATTATTGTAGCTGTATACGTCAAAATGAGTCGTTTCGGTGGTACTTCAAACGAAGTTATAAACCAAAACATTGAAGAAAATATACCGAGTAACACAAGAAAATCTAAATCTTATATATGGAGACAATTTATGATGTTCTGTGTGGATCGCAACTACAAATTAGATGCAGAAAATAACAACGAAAGTCTAGCATTCATTCTAAAAGACTGGGCCTTCAACATGCGAAAAATTGATGGTAGTGATTACAAGGAGAGTGTTATTAAAACCATATGGAAGACTACTGCAAAATTGGTACAAGAAAAATATTTCTGTGAGTATCAGAGACATATTGATCCCTTCAAAGATATAACCTTCAATGAAGCGAGAGCGGCTCGTGATAGTAAGAGAAAATTGTTGCAAACTGTACCCGATAAAAGGAAAATGAGTTCTGTATTATGACTAATTGTGAATTATTCAAAAAATGGGTAGATTTGGGTTACCTAGATCAAATGTATTATTATTAAATTCCTTCCTCTCATTCTACTGAATTTTTGACCTATCAGTTTGTTCGTGACATAGTCTAATAAAATACCACTCGTGATTTAATTTATCTTATAAGTCTGTCTTTTATTTCTAAACTCAACTGAGTTGCTTAAAGAAAACACCACTCGTCCTACGGACTCGTGGTGTTTTCAAGCAACTCAGTTTCGTTTAGAAGTAAATCGACAGACATCGCGAAAATTGAATCACTAGTGGTATTACTATTGATAATTTTTGATAATATCCCGTCCATAGAAAAAAGTGTTGTCTGATTTGGTAGAATGCGATCTTATCCTTCAAAAAATATGTCACGTATTTCAGCACCTGGGAAATTGGAAGGATACTACAAATCTGGCCTCCACATAAGTGGTCTGTAGCTTCAACATGATAGGTGTGAAATTTTAAACGTTCTTGCTGTTGATTGGATAGGAAGGGTAGCGTTATCTAGCCTCCACGCTAGGTACACCATAGCCTCCATACGGTACTTCCAATATTTAATATTATTTTATTAAAGTGGCCAATAAAGGTAAAACACAAACAACTTTTGTTTCTTAATTATTTATTTATACAATAATGTGACATTTTACATAGAAATATTAGTATTTAATTTCGATTAAATATATGTTTACTTGTTGAATTTATCGGCTGCACACAACAGCTGATCGGCCATTAGACCCAACAACAAAACGCGAAATAAAATGTGTATTTTAAAACTGTTGGATAAACAGTACCTACAATCAGAAAAACTTACCTTTAAAAAGGTACTCGATTATGAAATAACAAAAATATCAAAAAACACGACTGAATATCAGCTTTTTATGGTAACACAAACACAAACCAAACACCAAACACATCACATCATGACCGACCATATAAAATAAGTGAACGACAACGAACGAACGAACACGAACACAGATTACAGATTCACAGATAGCGCACGATTTGTCAAAAGTCATGTTCGACCAATCACAATGCCGACATCAGCGCCTCTGACTAAACGGAAGGAAAATAAATACGATTACATGTTTTTTATTAGAGTTAGCGGGGCATGATCCCGTCGTCAAGTATATTACGGCAGATGCCCTTCGTTGCTACGAAAAAATACATTCAGTGACATTAATGACAATTAATGTTTTAAAAGTTATAAAAGTGATGACTTTTAACCGTCAAATATTTTATAACAACTGTGTGTTTAATTGTACTAATTTGTACTTACATAATAGTATATTATGCGACGAGCATTTAATGATGGTCATTATGAAACGAGTATGATGGATACGAAACGATCCGTATGCGGCGAGTTTCGTATAAAGTACGAGCTTCATAATGATAATTAAATGCAAGTTGTATACACTATGTTTTCTATGATTATTCACAACAAAAAATATATTCAAATTTATTAATTTTGTAACACAAATAAATTAAGTAGTTTGTCAGTTTGACAGTTTGTTTACATATTGAGAACTGTCAAAGCGTATGTATTTGACTCGCCATTGGTCACTGCGCGTGTAACACCTTTATCGCGAATACCATATCGCGATTCTATTGGTTAAAAATCTGTATCTTAATGAAAATCTGTATACTAATGAATTTCATCATGATACAGGCAGTGACATCATAATTGATATAACTATTATAGTATGAGAATAGAAAAATAAATTACAATAAAATTTTGGTTTTAAACAGTTTTATTCATGAAATAATCAGAGCAAATTGCACTCGATCTCTAAAATTATTATCGAATTGTTGCCCTCGTGACACCTTGACATAATTTCACTCCCCTTCGGGTCGTGAAATTAAAACTGTCAAAGTGTCACTCGGGAAAATTCGATAATTTTAGAGCTCTTGTGCAATTACTACTGATTATTTCATTCATAGGAGTTTCAGACCAATACAAAGCTACAGAAATCTGAATTAAATCGATAATTTTTGATAATCTCCCGTCGTTAAGTATATTACGTCAGATGCCCTTCGTTGCTACGAAAAAATACATTCAGTGACATTAATGACAATTAATGTTTTAAAAATTATAAAAGTGATGACTTTCAATCGTCAAATATTTATAAAAACTGCGTGTTTTATGGTACTTACATAAATAAATTACAATAAAATTTTGGTTTTGAACAGTTTTATTCATGAAATAATCGCAACAAATTGCACTTGACCTCTGAAATTAATATAGAATTTTTGCTCTCGTGACACTTTGACATAATTTCACTCGCCTTCGGCTCGTGAAATTAAAACTGTCAAAGTGTCACTCGGGAAAAATTTAATAATTTCAGAGCTCTTGTGCAATTACTACTGATTATTTCATTCATAGGAGTTTCTGACCAATCTTCTTCTTCAGGTTCCATCCCCTATCGGAGGTTGGAAATCATCATCGCTATTTTAATTTTATTGGCCGCACTTCTGAATAATTCTAATGAGCTGCAACCGAACCACTCTCTCAAATTTCTTAGCCAGGATATTTTGCGTCGTCCTGGGTTTCTCTTCCCTTGTATCTTCCCTTGCATAATTAACCTAAGTAATACGTACTTCTCTCCCCTCATTATGTGACCCAGATATTGAATCTTTCTAATTTTAACAGTTTTTATGACTTCACATTCTTTCTTCATTCTTTGTAACACCTCTATATTAGTTACTTTTTCAGTCCACGATATTCTGTGGATTCTCCTGTAGCACCACATCTCAAAGGAGTTTAATTTTTTGATTTCAGACTGTTTTATTGTCCACGCTTCCATGCCGTATAGTAAAGTAGAAAAAACGAAACAACGTAGCATTCTTGTGCGGATCTCTAGATTAAGGTTACGGTTGCAAAGTAAGTTCTTCAATTTTATGAACGTGTTTCTTGCCATTTCTATTCTAGATCTGATTTCTTTTGTTTGATTTCCATCTTCGGTTAGCCACGTTCCTAAATATTTATATGTTATTACTCTTTCGATCGTTGTATTATTGATGATCCGGTTATCTACATTTTGTGGTTTTTTTGAGAATATCATTGAGTTCGTTTTCTTGAGATTCATTTGCAGTCCGTACCTTTCACATGCATTGTATACATGTTGTATTATGTACTGTAAATCTTCCATGTCACTTGCAAATATGACCGTATCGTTAGCATATATAATATTATTAATGCTATTTCCGTTGACCAAAATACCTTCCACAATATCCATTAAAGCTTCTTGAAATATCACTTCACTGTAGACGTTGAACAAGAGTGGTGAAACTATGCACGCTTGTCGAACTCCTCTAAGTATACTTACTTCCTCTGTCAGTTCTCCTTCGACTCTTACTCTTGCTTTCTGATTTTGATACAGATTCGATATAATTTGTAGATCTCTACTATCTATGTTTTTGGTCTTAAGAATACTTAAAAGCTTTTCATGTTGAACTCTGCCAAAAGCTTTTTTAAAATCTATGAAGCAAGCATATATGTCATGAAGTCATGATTCATATCCAGACATCGTTGTGTCAGAACATTGACTCCGAATAATGCTTCTCTAGTTCCTAGACCCTTTCTAAAACCCATCTGTGAATCACTTATTTCTTGTTCTAATTTCACGTGGATTCTGTTATGTATGATTTTAAGGAAGGTTTTCAATGTGTGGCTCATTAATGCAATTGTCCGATAGTCATTGCAATCTTTAGCATTTGTGATTTTTGGAATCATTACAAAAGTTGAGAGAAGCCATTCTTTGGGTATGTGCCTCGTCTTGTATATGGAGTTAAAAAGGTCTACCAAGACATTAATATTATCTTCATCAATTATCTTCAATAGTTTAATTAGTATTTCATCGGGTCCTGGAGCTTTTCTAGAAAACTGACCAATAGAAAGCTACAAAAATAAAAATTAAAGTGATAATTTGTGATAATATCCCGTCGTCAAATATATTACGTCAGATGCCCTTCGTTGCTATGAAAAAATACATTCAGTGACATTAATGACAATTAATGTTTTAAAACTTATAAAAGTGATGACTTTTAACCGTCAAATATTTATAACAACTGTGTGTTTAATTGTACTAATTTGTACTTGATAATAATTGATATAACTATTATAGTATGAGAATAGAAAAATAAATTACAATAAAATTTTGGTTTTGAACACTTTTATTCATGAAATAATCACAGCAAATTGCACTCGATCTCTAAAATTATTATCGAATTGTTGCCCTCGTGACACTTTGACATAATAAATTAAAACTGTCAAAGTGTCACTCGAGAAAAATTCGATAATTTTAGAGCTCTTGTGCAATTACTACTGATTATTTCATTCATAGGAGATTCTGACCAATAGAAAGCTACAGAAATCTAAATTAAACTGATAATTTCCCGTCGTCAAGTATATTACGTCAGATGCCCTTCGTTGCTACGAAAAAATACATTCAGTGGCGTTAATGACAATTAATGTTTAAAAATTATAAAAGTGATGACTTTCAACCGTCAAATATTTATAACAACTGTGTATTTAATTGTACTAATTTGTACTTACATAAATAAATTACAATAAAATTTTGGTTTTGAACAGTGTTATTCATGAAATAATCGCAACAAATTGCACTCGATCTCTAAAATTAATATAGAATTTTAGAGCTCTTGTGCAATTACTACTGATAATTTTTGATAATCTCCTGTCGTTAAGTATTTTACATCAGATGCCCTTCGTTGCTACGCACAAATGAACACTCTGTGCCATTGTTGACAATTAATGTTTTACAACTTGTCACAGAGAACACCAAGAAATGGGTTTAGCAATGTTATGGGTAATGAGAGATATAACATACGTCAATTACATATACAAGAGAAAATCCAGGGCAAGAGAAGTGTAGGAAGAAGAAACTCATGGTTGCGTAACTTGAGGGAATGGTACGGATGCACCATCGTTTGCAAAGACACGTCTTCAAGAAGCACTGGCAAAACATTTTACAAAAAGTTATGATAAACCTCTCCACTTAGTGTTCTGGGTAATTCATATGGTTCTATCAAACGATTGGTAATTATTCCTGACCATATGCTAAGTTTTAGTTGAAAATTTTTTCCTACATATTAAATTAGGATTCTCGTCACTCCAATATGTGGCAATTATGAAAATTATACACTGTATTTCTCGTAAAATACGGTTTATCCGCTTATAACACTTTAGACGAGAATGTATTCTCATATATCTCAAATATCTTAAAATATCTCGTAGTGATGAAAAGAAGTATTGTACCCTCGGAGATCGCTGGGAAAATTTACACTCAAAATAACAAAATTCAGTTTGGCAACACTGTGTGAATGTTGATAGTAACCACGGTACACAGAGAACCGGTATGTTCGCACGCATGGAAGGCGAACGCGTGACGTCATATGGGAACCTTAATTTTCATCCGGCAATGCTAAATGAAGCGGTAATATTGTTCGAATTTTAAAATTATGTACCTATCATCGCTTTTTAAATAAGAAATTGTATTTTATATTCTTTTTACTGTCATTTTCCAATATGCATTTAATTTAAACATGAATTTCCATTGAAAAATAAAGATTTTAGGTATCCGTTGTCCAATATACATTTACCATAGTATATTAAAAAAATAAAACAAAAATAATGTAAACATTGACTTTACTTCTGGGTCTATAAAAATGTTTCACAAAAAATTGTGTCTACTTACTGTTATTCTAAATTGTTGAAAAATATTTTACTAAAAATAAAAACTTAACCACAAATCAATTAAGAAATTTTAAGTTTTAGATGAAGTATTTAAAACCAATTACTTGATGACCTTCAAATTTTATTTACAAAATAGAAAAATATTGATTTTATGTTAAACCAGGTTAGGAATCTAAAAATTTCAAGTGCGAACATTTTATTAGACTGTAATATACATACCTACATATAGAGAGTGGGCCAAAGAAAACAGTCCACCTCGATATTTGGCAGTATTTATTAGATTCTAAGGAAATGACGAAGGAGGTCGATTTTTGATCTAAGTGGGACACATTTTTACGGTACATACATTTGTCATTTGTCAACCCCCTCCCTTCCACTTCCCCCAGCCCTTATTTTTAAATAGAGAATAGGGGTCGTGTGCTATATAGCTCATTTAAAAGGTTACTCGATTCTCTATTCAGTAATATAAACATTAACAAAATTATTTATACAGGGTGTTCAAGAAAAAATATTTTAATTAAATTAATTGACACAAAAAGAAGAATGTATGTAATTTATTTAATTTAAAATACATTTTACTGCTGTCACAAAACAGAAAAAAATTATTTTTGATAAATAAACATTGCTCTTCGCTTAATTTCAATATTCAAGCTGCCATCCATCTGCCTCTTGGTAGGTTGAATATTGAATTTAAGCGAAAAACAATATGTATTTGTCAAATAAACATTTTTCTCTGTTTTCTGTTAATAGTATAGAATGTATTTTGATTTAAATAAATTGCATACATTCTTCTTTTTGTGTCAATTAATTTAATTCAAAATAATTTTTCTTGGACACCCTGTATAAATAATTATGTCAATGTTAATATTACTGAATAGAGAATTGAATAACCTTTCAAATGAGGTAGCACACGACCCGTATTCCCTATTTAAAAATAAGGGGTGGGGAAATGGAAGGAAGGGGGTTGACAAATGACAGATGTATGTACCGTAAAAAAGTGTCCCCCTTAGATCAAAAATCGACCAAAATCGATCAAAAATGTATGTATAAAATGTTCGCACTTTAAATTTTTAGATTCCTAACCTGGTTTAACTTTAAATCAATTATGTATATTAATACATATTATGTATAGCACATATTATGAATATTAATAAAAAAAACAAATTTGCGCGAAAAGTTTTATTAATAATATTAAAATTAGTACCTATAATTAAAATCATTTTTTAAAATTAGAAAATTTAGATATCTTTTTGTCAAGTGCTCTCTGGCAGTTTTTAAAACTTATTTTTCTGTTAATATCCCTCATTCTAATATATGTTCGTGTTCTGCACATGCATAATATCACCTCAAATGACATTATAGTCTCGGTTTTAATATATTACTAAAACTAATAGTTATATTATAATAGTTTTAAAAATACACAGTTATGCTAATAAACAAAAATTTGTAACTAAAATAATATAGAATTACTTCAATCGTTAACAGCTTACTATTTTAAAACCGCCTCAATCTATTATCTATTCACTTTCAACGCCACCACATACGAAATAATGCATGAAAACAATAAGCAAATATCTGTTTAGGTTCCCACGTGACGTGCTGCGCGGCCGAACCAAGTTTAGCGACGACAATCGGCATACCGGTTCTCTGTGTACCGTGATAGTAACATATCCCTTTTAAGATAAACAGAACTGTAATTTAGTCCAGACAAATTAATATCTATATTTTCTTGCCAACAAAAATGAGATTTTTCAATCAAATAATGTTTCAAATATGATGTGCAAAATAATTTTTAATTGGGTTCTGTTAATGAGCTTGATTTTTTTGTCATTAAAGGAGAAAAAACTTTAAATTTCACTCATTAAATCATTATCGTCCAGTTATCGTCTTAATTATTTTAACTGTACTAATATCCGTCAACTAATTCTAAGTGATTAATGGGTTGTTAAAACATTTTATCTGTAGCGGCTTCTGGAATGTCTTAAAAATATCGAATTTCGTTGATAAAATGCGCATATCCCACCGATCTTCGATTCGATCATACCTATACTTCACAAAGTAACGGATATAATAGAAAGTACCTACCGATTCCTTGTTGTTAGAAATACTCGTTCTTTTGGTACAGAATAAAACCAAAGAAAATATACCATATAGAAGAGTACTGCTCTGTAACGTTTCAGCATAGGATTTTGTGCACCAACTGAGTTGCATGTGGCCTGACAGTGACTACGGTATTTTCAAAGGACAAATAAACGTGACCATCTGTTCCATTTAAACTCTTCTTCTATAAGAGTATATATTCTTTGATAAAACTAATCAATTACGCGAAATATTCGGATGTCGGTACAGTAAAACCTCGATAGAACGGACCTCTATTTAACGGACTTCGGATATAACGGACAAAAAATCAGATTAAATGTAAAGAAAATTTGACTGCAAAAAATTATGAAAAATCGAATTCTAGAGTGAAAACAACAGGGACAGGATCTCGGCACTGCTTTGTGCTAACGCTGATGGATCGCATGGATTGACTACTATAATTGTTGGTAAATCTCGTAAACCTAGTGTTGTCAAAGATAAATAATCATCAAAAGGGCATGGTTCACCAGAGAAATTTTTAAAAATTGGTTTTTAAAGGATTTGCACCTGTAGTGAGAAAATTTCAAGAGAAAAAACTGGTAATCAAAGAGGCGAAATATTTATTGATCTTAGACAAAGCTCCTGCTAATCCCCCTGAAAGTATTTTAAATTCAGAAGATGGCAACTTTAATTGTATCTTTTGCCAAAAAATACATCGCTTATTTAACCTATGGATGAGTAGGTATATTACAGAAAGTTTTTTGATGAAGTAGAAAAGTAGCGAACAAAACTTTATTTTTTTTAACTTACAGATTAAAAATAAAAACATGAAACAAAAAAAATAAATAAAAAAATTAATAATTAAAAAAATACTTAAAAAAATTAAAGAAAAAATCACTAGAGGATTTAAACCTCCGCGGGGATGAACCGGGTTGACATCCTATCGTAGTGACAAAAAAAAACAAAACAAAACAAAAAACAAAACAAAAAAAACTAAAATAAGATACAAAAAAGAATGCTTTTATTTTAATATTAAGATTAATATTTTTATTTGTAAAATGTATATACTATGTGTTCTTGATAAACATTAAGTAGTATAATATATTTATATTTATTAACATAGTATGTACATTAGCTGTAATGAGTAGGTAAGGTAAATAAGAAGTAAAAAATTGTAATAATATTATAATAACCAAGTTTCACTAATTGGCAATATCTTTAATACATTTACTTTTGATTGAGACTGGCTGAATGACCATAGTCCAAGCCAAAAAAGAAAAAAAAACAAAAAAAAACTTACAGATTTGTACACTCTATCTAAATAGAGTAGATACCTACATAATTTCAAAAAAAAAATTATCAAAGGTAATACCACGAGTCCTCTAAATTTATCAAGCAAAATTTAGAGGACGAGTGGTATTTGAAAAGATTATTGTGTGAACCAATATGTATTATTAGTAAATACGGGCATCTGTGAAATATTTTTAAGACAACTAGGATCAATGTCTTAAGTAGGTTATAGATAAATTATTTTATGATTTAAAAATGAACCAATTTATTTATTATATTGTCAATACATAAAAAACTGTTTAAATCGAAAATGAACAATTATTAAAAACACAATTTTTATAACTAATATGAGATTTTCCAATGTCGTTCGTAACGTCTAATCTGTCGTCACTTTCAGTATCATTAATTACAGTCGCAATTGATGTACTGGCAATGCACTCAGTTGTAGTAGTTGTTCTAAGTTTATTAATAATTTTTTTATGATGTTCTTCATTAACTTGTAAATAAGGTTTTAACGAAGAAGCTGTGGCATGTCCAGTTATTTTTATTGCCTCCTGTTCTTGAATTCCTGCCTTAACAAGATGAGATACTACACTGGATCGGCTTGAATGATTTGTTATTTTTCGATTTTGTGTGTCCAATCCGCATTTTTTTGCAGAGTTCTTCAACCATTTAGCCATTTCATTTGGTCCAATGGGAGTATTTTTATACCATATTCCATTACCGGTTTGCCAGTATGGATTTGGGGTAAGGAAAAATATATCGCTGGTAATATTTTTACCACGCTTCTCCATGATTTTTTTATATAGTCTTATTGAGCACCTTTCTGGATCTTTAATGTTTGGTGTCAGCCATTTTGAATCCGAACACTTTTTTTGACCACCTTGGCATGTTTTGGTAAAAATTGGATTATATTCAATCCTTCCTTTACATTTTATTACTTTACTGTTTACTATTTTTAGTTATGACTGTCTACCTTTAGATTTTTGTATTGCACGTAAGGTTGCCAGATTTCAGTTTGCATACCAAAATGTATATTAGTTTTTTGGTCAAACGGTTGAATTTAGAAAAAAATGTTATAAGACTTCTGCTCTACATGGTGCCTTCTACCTATACCTTTAGCGAACGCACTATTTTCGGGGACACCCTGTATATATTACGGTGTGTGTAATATTTCCGTATTTGCTTTGCGCCCCTTGTGCAAGTCTTCGTTCCGTCGCTGAGGCAAATTGAGTTTCGTAATGTTGCAAAAGCACCCTGAGTGCAAAACTTTTCAAAATTAATTATTTAAAATTCCCCTTTCTGACAAATTAAGAAGAGAAGATAATTGTAAATAAAACAAAAATATGTAGGGAAAATACAATTTATTAAAATCTAGATAAACATAAAATTAATAAATAATAAAACAATATGAAAAAAAGTTTTTAGGAAACGCTTTTCTTTAGTTCCAGGTGACTAAAATTATAAATATTAAAAAATCAACTAAAAAGCAAAAAATAAAATAAATTGAAAAAATCCAACACATTCGTCAAAGAAAAGCGTGGGGCGTCTTCATCGAATAAACGGTTTTCGCCCCACGCTTTTCTTTAACGAATGTGTTGGATTTTTCAATTTATTTTATTTTTTGCTTTTTAGTTGATTTTTTAATATTTATAATTTTAGTCACCTGGAACTAAAGAAAAGCGTTTCCTAAAAACTTTTTTTCATATTGTTTTATTTTTTACTTTTTAGTCTTACACTTTTCAAACATTAAAATATATCGTCATGTTTATTAAAATATGGATATAAAACATATGATATACAAACATAAAAAGTAGTCGGAATCGGCAAAAAAATTGAAACTTCATTGTTTATTTATAAAGCATAACGTAAACAATTAACGTAAAAAGTGAAATTATGTATAGTTCATATAATTAGCTACAATCCGTAAACATTTCAAATTTCTAGATTGTAAAAAACAAGAGAATTTAGGCATTTTCCATTAAAATCGTTTTTTTTTAAACAATTATTAAACAAAAACAATTTTTTTTTATTGGCTATTCGTGTGTTGTTCCCGCGAATGCATATGTCTGCAAATTTTCATTCATTTGCATTGATGAAAAGGCAGGCAAATTGACCTCTAAAGATTTGACGCAAACTATTGAACTAAAGAAAAGCGTTTAAAAAAGAAGAATGTGTGTAACTTATTAAATTTAAAAAACTAAGTTTTCACTCTAATGGCACATAACATCCCACCAGAATGAAAACAATGGGAACCTTCTCTGGTTACACCTCCGAGGCTTCTACAATTTGCAAGCCATACGGATGCTGAGACTAAGGAAGATGAGGGAATTCTACAATTTACAATTCACGTCACATCTGCTCAGCGCGGTAAAGTTCCAACGAGACTGGTTCCCTTCATACTCCACACAGAGTAAATGTAAATCAAAAATGAATAACCATTTTCAATTTCGTTGCAAAACGAAAATACAGCCGAACCATATTCCAGTCCAATCAGAGAGTGCTGCAAGCACCTCTACCGGTTTCGAAACTTATTAGTTTCTCATCAGGAGGCACATATGCTGCTCTCCCCGATCCAACCAAAACAAACCCCAGCGTGCAGTCCCGAATTGCAACGAACGAAATGGCATAGATGCCCTAGCGGCAACTGCTAGCAAAAGACTAAGTTTTCACTCTAATGGCACATAACATATCCCACCAGAATGAAAACAATGGGATCCCCACACGTGAACTGTAAATTGTAGAATTCCCTCATCTTCCTTAGTCTCAGCATCCGTATGGCTTGCAAATTGTAGAAGCCTCGGAGGTGTAACCAGAGAAGGTTCCCATTGTTTTCATTCTGGTGGGATATGTTATGTGCCATTAGAGTGAAAACTTAGTCTTTTGCTAGCAGTTGCCGCTAGGGCATCTATGCCATTTCGTTCGTTGCAATTCGGGACTGCACGCTGGGGTTTGTTTCGGTTTTTGAATGTTCTTGTATAACCTTTACTTGTATACGCTCTGAGCTTCGCTGGTGTCGCTCCTAGCGGTTATTAATTCAACTTTTACCGGTAATTTTTAAATTTATTATTTAATTGTTATCGCTTAATATTTACAACGCAAAAAAGTAATTAAATTGTAATCGATTTTTTTAAGATTTTTCTAATCATTTTGACGTTCTATTGATAAAATATCAATTTCTTACTTCGGATACTTTGACAATAATCGTGTAGATGGCGCTAAGATTATAATAGATTATTTATAATTAGATATTACGGAACATTAAAAAAACTTAAATTCAGTATTTAAAACGTAAGTATACTTAAGGTAAAAATATATACCACAGCTTTGACCAACTAATATTGTTTATAATTAATGTTTTTAATTTTAATTTTAAATTAATCACTTTGACATTTATGTCAAATTTCTAGTAAACGTTTACAAACTTGTCACTACTGGCGTTCGCGAATTTGTAAATATCCCCTCTACGTACGAGCTCACAGCGTATAAATGAGAGGATTATTTTTTCACTAATTATGTATTCAGTGGTTACCGTTATTTATATACTATACAAATAGTCGAAAAAGAAAAAAAGTTACTGTTACCTGTGACGAAAATGTCCTGTTACCATGGAAAACTTAGATAAGGTTTGAACATGTTAAGAACTGCGTTGTATAAATGTAGTATTACTCAATTAATTTATAAAGACTTTATTTATTTCTTTATTTGCGCAAATTAAAATATGGGACGTTGTTCAAGAAATGTGTTACTGAAAAGCGAAAAAATAGACGGTTAGCTCAATTGAAGTAAGTAGTTTTTAACATAAATCAAATTAATTACTTTTGTATTTTTCAAATTAATTTTAAATTTATAGTGAAAATATGATCTATAAAATCTATCGGTAAACCAATAATTTTCGCATTAAATTTTATTCTCGTTTAAAGGAGTAAACTATTTATTACTACACAACAGAAGTACCTACTACTGACCAGAAGTATCTACTACAAAGCGTAGCGCCAGCCGTGTCTGCATTACACCAATCGTGATGGAATTAGTTTTCCATGTGCTTGGATTTGTGAATTCACATTTTTACGTACCAAATTATGTATTAGAATTGTACATGAGTAAAAATGAGTGACTCAGATCCGAAGCGACAAAAGAGTTACGCGAGGATAAAAATGAACAATTGTTATTTGTTAATCTTCTTCACAATTATTAAATTTTATTTGATAAAAGAATGACCCCAAAAATTAAGAATCTTCTTCTTAGTTTGTAAATTTTTCTATGACACACATTCATAAATGCTGCCATATTGTAACAAAAAAATACCTACGCCGAAGACATCCACCCACCAACTTCACTTAAACTGAAGCAAAATACTACTAAACAAGCACATACTTCAAAAGCGTAGTACATTCTTATATGTAGGCTGGTAAATAGTAGCAAATACTACGGAGAAAAGCAAATGCTTTTTAAGTGTAGTGAAATCTTCAAAAATGTAGTACGTACTTGAAGCATTAGCATTTACTACATTTTATGCCACCATGGGCACTTTACTTTATAGCTAAACTCGTACCTATTTACGGTTATCGGAACAAACTCATATAAAATAATTTTATTTGAACTTTAATGACTTGAAATAGTTGTATTTTCCATAAATAATATATTAGCAATAAATAACTATTTATTAATTGTACGCCTTAACCCTTAAACGCCCAAGGGTGGGTAAAAAATGTCCACGTAATGCGTATTCCCTTGTAACATATTTGTTACGTGTTCAAAAATGTTTCAAAAATTATTTATTGTTAAAAAGACAGCTCTTTATCCAATGTTAATTTGGTTCTACCGATATGTTTGAAAATAAATTTAATATCTTGAGTTAAATATGGGTGGGCATAAAAAGTACTCTCTTGGTAGGTTCATAATCCATATAATTATCGACGTATAATTCCGTAATCGACTTAATTATCCGCCAATGAGGAGACTGAAAGGAAGAATGTGGAGAAAATCGACATATCTGAATTACTGGCTTTTACTGGTATGTTAATTTTGATGTACAACTTAATTTTGTTGTAAGGTTTGTAAATTGTTTATATTAATATTTTAGAAGATGCTGTGTTTATTTAGCATAAGTTTCTTAAGTTTAATCCATCTGCAACAACTCTCAATAAATATGTTAGCTATTTTCGAGGTGGACATTTTTTACCCACCCTTGGGCATACATGGAACCTAAAAAAGGTTGGGCGTTTAAGGGTTAAATCAATTATTATTTTTTAAATACACTATCAATAATATTTAATAAACAACTCTGATTGATTTTATTATCATCGTAAAAGCGTTAAAAAGCAGTAGCAGAATGAACTGCTATATCAAAATAGCGGGTCGGACACATCTCTACTTGTCACTGTCTTGAGTCTTATCATAACATTATATTCGAATGAGTGCGTTGTATGACAAAGATAGCGAATGTTCGATTTCCACGGACATAGTGTCCATTTTTTTCGAATCCTGAAAAAACTAATAAATATTTTAAAAAAATTTAAACACAGAATAAAAGACTAAATTATTATCGAGGGCCGAAAGTCCCTTAGAATATATAAGAAGTTTCTTTCGAATGAGATATTTGAAATTAAAAATGACACTACATTTTCTCTTAGTTTTTCACCCCTGTAACTTATTAAAATAAACATTATAGAAGTTCTCAGGGACTTTCGGCCCTCGCTAATAACGTAATCTTTCATTCTGCGTTTAAATTTTTCAAAAATACTTATTAGTTTTCTCAGGATTCGAAAAAAATAAATCCCCATTTGAATAGCATTGCAGCCGAAAATACGTACCGATGCTCTTAATACTTACATTTTTGTTTTACATTACAGAGTCTTGCTAAATAGTCCCGAAAACCACTGCGCATCCGCTAGGAAAAATATTCTGATTCGGATTTTTTGCACAATCTTACTTAACTCCTTTTAACAAATTTGCATGCTGCTAGGACCAAAAGGTGGTCAAAAATTTTTTAAACGTTTTTTTTTTGTTTTTTTCCTAAAATTTTGCATGGAAAAAAGTTTTTTAGGTTTTTTGGATCATTCCAAACAGAAAAGGTCTTTAGTGACTTTTCTCTAAAAATGATAGTTTTTGACATATAAGCGATTAAAAACTGAAAAATTGCGAAATCGGCCCTTTTTAACCTTCAAAAACTATGTGAAAAACTGAAAATTTGAATGTTGCCAAGGTAGGTAGATATTCTTTAAGCATCGATTGATGAAATCCCGAAGAGTTTTTTGCAGTACAATATTCAAAACTCCTTTGTTTTTTAATTGCTAATCAAGTGTGCGCGACACTATTTTCCACCGACAGCGACAGTATGGTGCAAATGAAAGGAATAAATTCGTTATTTCGTAAACCGGCGACTTTAAGGAAAAATATCGAAACAGGTCGACAAAAAAAGAAGTAGAAGGACACCCTGTATAAATAATTGTGTAAATGTTTACATTACTGAATAGAGAATTGAAGAACCTTTCAAATGAGCTACCACACGACCCCTATTCTTTTTTAAAAAAATCATCGATTACGTCATCACGCCCAGACGGATGACGTCACTAGTATACCATATATGCCACAATATCATAACTTAAAAATAAAAATCGACCTGTTTCGGGATTTTTCCTTAAAGTCGCCGGTTTACGAAATAACGAATTTATTCCTTTCATTTGCACCATACTGTCGCTGTCGGTGGAAAATAGTGTCGCGCACGCTTGATTAGCAATTAAAAAACAAAGGAGTTTTGAATATTGTATTGCAAAAAACTCTTCGGGATTTCATCAATCGATGTTTAAAGAATATCTACCTACCTTGGTAACATTCAAATTTTCAGTTTTTCACATAGTTTTTGAGGGTTAAAAATGGCCGATTTCGCAATTTTTCAATTTTTAATCGCTTGTATGTCAAAACCTATCATTTTTAGAGAAAAGTCACTAAAAACCTTTTCTGTTTGGAATGATCCAAAAAACCTAAAAAAAACTTTTTTCCGTGCAAAAAAATAATTTTAGGAAAAAACCAAAAAAAAAACGTTTAAAAAATTTTTGACCACCTTTTGGTCCTGGCAACATGCAAATTTGTTAAAAGGGATTGTGCAAAAAATCCGAATCAGAATATTTTTCCTAGCGGATGCGCAGTGGCTTTCTGGACTAAAAGGAATCAAACAATCCCGAAAGCTAGACAAAAAGTCAAAAGAGTGTTTCTTTGATATCCTGGCCAACCTTCTGATTGCAACCCTATACGAGTAAATTAGTTGTTTGTTGTATATGAGTGTAATATTTCCGTGTTTGCTTTGCGCCCCTTGTGCAAGTCTTCGTTCCGTCGCTGACGCAAATTGAGTTTCGTAATGTTGCAAAAGCGCCCTGAGTGCAAAACTTTCCAAAATTAATTATTTAAAATTCCCATTTCTGACAAATTAAGAAGAGAAGGTAATTGGAATTAGTTATGAAATTAATATAATTTTTGAAGTGCCCTGCGGCGAAGGCATTGTACTTTTTGGGCCCGTGTCAGAACAAGATGCGTGTCGGGGGGCGGGCAACATCCCTATTTTCGCCGCCTCCCTTCCTCACCCCTTTCGCGGGCGGCAAGGCCGATATGTCCGTGGGGGATTTACTCTTGTTATTAACAATTCCACGCTCCAGGCGGGGGTAGTGTTTTATTTAATTTCAGCGACTTTTGTTTTCCGAAAGAAAGAGTGGTAGGGAGAGCAGGTTAATGATATGTTGTCCGAAAAAAGAATTTAAGAATCGATAGTAATACAAAAAAATCAATCTGTTTTAGAATTCACTCTTCTTCTCCTGCTGCACCTATTACCGAAGGTTTGCGATCACTGCATTAAAATATTCTGATATTGCGAGGCCTTGACATCAGTGGCGGCCGGTCAGGGTCGGCAGGGTCGGCAGTGCCGACCCTACATTTATATAGATAGATTTTTGTAATATTTGTACCTGTGAAGTAAAAAAAATCTGTCAGATAATACAGACTAAATTTTATTCATGATTTTTAAAAGGATTTGATCAATCCGAGCGTTAAGTGATCCCTGCGCATAACAGACTTCTCAAAAAATGAATGATCCGAGCCATTCATCTGACTTTTCGGCTAGCCGTACCTAACTCATACGTAGCACTCCGTAGCTTGACGATTTACGCGTAAAACTCAACGAAATAACAAGTCGATGAGCAAGCGAACATACATTCTCTCCGTAGGCAGGTACGGCATATTTAAATCTGCCGGTCGGTGTTTTATTTGGCATCGCCAGATCGCATCGGCAGAAATTGTCAAAAATAATCACGCCGTTTTACGTCGTTTAATTGATATTGTAATTTTTTTAAGTTGTCAGGAATTATCATTTAGTGGACATGATGGATCAAAGCATTTGTTAAAAATCAAAGTAATTATAGAGAAAATAATGAAACTGTTTTAGAAATATTTACTTTCTGATTCGAAGTGTATTCGTAATACAGAATGAACTAATACATATACCTAATCAAATAGTTACATTTTGAATAACGTTATTGAATCTGAGATTTAGAAAACCATTTGCTTTTCGCTGGAAGTAGATGAAACTTCTGATTATCATGTCATTCACAATAATTTTCAATTATTGTTGTTTGATACGCGTTACGTGGTAATACTTATGAGAGGTTTTTAGGTTTTAGAGACGTGAGTAAAAGCAATAAGGCAGAATATATTTTTGGTGTTTTAAAGAACAGATTAAAATTTTTTGATATCAAAAATAAATTGGTAGGGCAAACTGGGGCAATCTTATGACGGCGTTGCTGTGATGTGAGGTGAATTGAATGGTCTCCAGTCAAAAGTTAAAACTACATATTGCATCACAAGCTTTATTTACTCACTATTATGCGCATATAATGAATTTAGTTTTGCATGATACGTGTAAAAAAATAAAGAATATCGTCTTTTCTTGCCAGTTTAGCTCACCTAAACGGATTACTGCTTTAGAACAAATTTGTTTCGAAAAAAAGCGAACAGTTTGTCAGATGCGATGAAATTTTAAATCTCGATTAGTTTTATCTAAACAGATTATCTCTGGTAGTTTTAGTATCTGTAGCAGAATTTCGTGAACAGCTTTTGGAAGTTTTTGATTTTATTATCGAAGGCGACGATTTTGAAATTGGCGATACCTCGATCCGTGAAGCAATCGATTTGAGAACTTTATTAAATAATTACTCTTTTAATATTCTTTTAAATATTTTTAAGACAGAGTTTACCCAAGATATTCACCAACAACATGATACATCTCTCGAAAAACGAGTAGGTATATCTTGAAATTTTGGATACCTACTAATATATGCAAATAGATACTCGTTTGTCGAATTTTGAAGATTTGCAAATTTTTGACCTCTTTGACGATTCAAAATTTAAAAGTTACCTTCGCCAAAGAATTTCCAAGATATTTATTATAACAAGTTAGGTACTTAAAAATTATGCCGATCCAAATATATCAATTTTCTTATCACCACTACCACCAATTTCTGCCTCAAATAAACGGGATTTATCTTGTCTCAAAAGAATCAACACGTATTGTCGAAACACCATGAAACAAGAGATAATGTCAAGTACATCAAATAAAAAAACAAAAAACAACAAAATCTCCTATGATGATTTAAGCCTTTTAGTTTAATGGTATACTTATATGAGGAGACAAAAAAACCTTGCCGACCCTGTCTCCAAGGCCACGAGCCGCCACTGCTTGACATTGTTCTTCCGTCTACATCTCGACTGCCTTCTGTTTTTTCTTCAATTATTAGTATTCCACATCCAGTCTTCTGCGTCCAAAGATAACATAGGCCTTCCAATTTTGTCTGTTTTGGGCTTCCTTCAGCCAATTCCTATTCTTTTTTAATATTAGTGCAGTCATTGAAGCATAAAATAGGTTTTTACATCCGAAATTTTTTACTATGAACCGATTTACATGAGATTTTGGAATTAGGCTTATCTTACCCTTAACTTCAAAAGTGATATTGACCCGAACTCCGTTTTTTATTTTTAAGAGGTGAAAACAACCCCTTAATGGAAAAATTGACATTGAGCCATTTTATCGCCAGAAAACGTGTTTAATAATAAAGAGTGACATTGTGAATTGTTTTCTAACACAATAACCTCATGTTAAACTCATTTCCATCCCCTTGAAAACCGTACAACCCTTGCAAATAACCCCTAAATCGAAAAAATTTACAGAAAATTAATTTAGTATGACATAAAAAGATTTAAATATAGAGTAAATGATATTTTACGTTCTCTATCTTAATTATCATATTGTTAACCCCCTTTCAACCCTTAAAAACAACTCATAAAAAAAATTACAAAAAATTAATTTGGTTTGACAAGAAGACTTAAATACAGAGTAAATAATATTTTACGTGCTCTATCTTAATTATTTATTTGTTAACCCCTTTCAACCCTTAAAATCAACTCCTGATTAAAAATTGTATAAAAAATTTCTTTTGATAACGTAAAAACGAAAAAGCTATGCTGGAAAATCATATGCTCAAGTTCTTTAACCCTTAAAACTACCCCTTAATTAAAACATTGAATGTGTATGATTATATTTGTTGTTTAAGATAATCAAAATTGAACCCTCACGCACAAGTTGTCTACGTACAACTTCAGTGAGGAACTGAGTTTATTATATGTATAATTTATTTGCTACGAATAAACTCCATTATTATTATTATTATTATTATTATACATTTAAAAATGTTTAGTTTACTTTAGTTTAGCCATAACTAGTTCAATTTTGAAGCTATCACAACTTATAAAAAACCACTTTGAAGGTAATTAAAAGAGCTACAACTTTTTTCATTATAACATGTAGTGAAAAACCTTTTATTGTGAAAAGGTGAAGGGTCAAAGGGCTCGAGAGAGACTGTGGTTGCGCTGCCGCGCTCTCTTTAATCAATCATATCTTCCTCAATTTTTGTGTGATATGAAAAACAAACAAAACAAATTATTTGTCAAAAAAACCTTTTTTTTTATTATTACACTTTTTTACGTATCTTTCATTATTTTTGAGATATTATGAAAATAAGGTGGTTCTTTTTTATTAGAAATTTTTTTTCTTAAAATCGTGATTTTTTCAAAAATATGTGTTCCAAAGCAGCGAAATTGCTAGAATATATTAAACTCTTTATATTAACACTAGAAAGCCGGAGGGGCCAATTTGGCCCCTGTTGCGATTTAAAGTTATTGTAGTTTTTTATTTGAGACAATAATATTTTCATATTTTATGACTTTTAATATTCTGATACAAAGCCTTATTTAAAACAAAAAAATATTGTTTACTAAATTTATTTAATGGTTTTTTTAACAAATCTACCATAGAAGTCTAAAGGGGCCAAATTGGCCCCGTGTAAGTTATTATCGTTTTCTGGTAAATTCGACGATCTTTTCTTTCAAATTCCTGTCGAATGGGTAAAATTATATTTATGTATGTTTATTGTAAATGGTTACCCTTATACTGGTATCGATCATCTACGTAATAAAGCTACAATTGTTGGCGAACAAAAGTGAACACAAAGATCCAATTGTTGGTATAGAGTAGAGGACCAAATGACGCGTCTTTATACTACAAAAGCAACTTCAAGACGATGGCCTATGTACGTGTTTTATCATACTCTTGACTTGGAAGCAATAAATGCATGGATTATTTATAAAGAAATAACTGGAAGTAGACTCAGTTTCCGTAAGTTTATTCTTCGGCTGTGTGAAGAATTATGGGCCCCATACCTTGTCTCCCGAAATCTGGAACTACGTCTAGCAACACCAGGTCTACCAACAACTATCAATGTTACTATCCAAAAACGAAAAAAATATCAGTTGAAAATATTTTGTAAAGGAAATTATACTTCAAATCATTGCCACGGTTGTAACAGGCAATGTGTGGCAAATATCAAAAACTGCAAATTGTATGGTGTTCCGAATGTTTTTGATGGGCAGCGAATGTGTTAAACAATAAAAGTAAAAAATAAAATTAGATTCTACCGTCTAGAGTTGATTTAATTTCTTTAAACTGAGTTTTAATTGATTAAAGAACGTGGGGCCAAAATGATCCCTTCCGGCTTTCTAGGTAGGTATGCTAAGCCAGACATTCTAGTGTTAAAGTTGATTATAGACGGAATACGATTAATTTTAATTTTGGTGGAAATGGCACTTATGAAATCCATTGTAGTCCGTTCTTTAACGGTAAAATATTGCAAAACCTCTAAATTTTAAAGAACCGCTTGGATTGACATGAAATTTGGCATACACACATAGCTAACAAGTCAAAGAAAAAAAGTGATATTGTGCCGATGTGTGCTTTTGCCCTGGGGGTGACTTTCACCCCCTCTTAGGGGTGAAAAATATTCGTCCAAAGAAAGTCAGGAAATGGATAAACTGGCTAATTTTAAGTAACTTTTGTTCTATAGAGTTTTTTCACTAAGTCAATACTTTTCGAGTTATTTGGCAGTGAATATGTTCATTTTTTCAACAAAATAACCACGCTTTTAGACGGTTTTTCGCAAATAACTCAAATAGTAAGAATTTTGCCGAAAAAATATTCTTAGCAAAAATATAGCCTCTAAAAAATTTAAAAAAAAATGGTGTATATATCACGTCTCTACACCTAGTAGAAGCAGAGTTATTGCTAATGAAAAATAGGTTCATATTCGTCAAATTCCAAATGGAATACTTTAACGTGAAATAACCAAAAATGAAGTACATTTCGGGGAAAACTCATAACAACTTATTTAAAGTGTTTAAGAAAAGCTTCATTTTTGTTTTATAAAAAAAATTTCTAGCATCAAAATTAAACAAGTTACGCTCAAAATAAAGTTAGTCCCTTTTGGTTTTGGTACAAAAATCGAGAAAATCACCCCCTAATTAGTATCTTAAATGAACTTAATCGTTACGACTTCACAAGTTTCTTGACTCGTGTATATATTGTTTACATGATCTGTAAGTTTCATCGGTCGAAAGTCCTTATTATTGAAAGGGCTGTAGATAAAAGAGGTTGAACGAGTCACTGATCACGAATGTATGCAAATTTAGAAACACCAAATCTTAATCAATTTTTGTCTAACAGAAAAACAAAAAATACATAATATTCAGAAAAGAAAATCTGACTTTTTTTGTTTTTCGAGATTTTTGGTATCTCTAACAATTTTTAAGTTATTTTGAAAAAAAGCATATTTTCCAAAATTTAAATTTTTTAAAATTTTACTTTGAAACCAAATTTTTTCAAAAATAAGCACTTTGAATCGATGAAACTTACAGATCATATAAACACAACATAAGTAAAATAATTTGTGGAGCGGCAACGATTAATTTCATTTAAGTTGTTAATTAGGGGGTGGTTTTCCCGATTTTTTTTTTTGCAAACACAAAAGGAACCAACTTTATTTTGAGTGTAACTTGCTTAAATTTAATGCCAGAAACTTATTGTAAAAACAGGAATAAAGCTTTTTTTAAACACTTTAAAAAAGTTATAATAGGTTTTCCCCAAAAAGTGCTTAATTTTTTGGATATTTCACGTCGAAATATTCTATTTGAAATTTGGTGAATATGAATCTATATATTTCATTGGCTATAACTCTGGTTCTACGAGATCCAGAGAGCTAACGCGTACACCATTTTTTTTACTTTTTTATAGGCTATATTTTTGCTAAGAACGTTTGTTTCGACAAAATACTTACTTTTTGAGTTATTTGCAAAAAACCGTCTAAAAATGTGGTTATTTTGTTGAAAAATTAACATATTTGCTCGCAAATAACTCGAAAAGTGTTGACTTGGCGAAAAAGCTCTATAGAACAAAAGTTACTTAAAATTAGTCAGTTTACCCATTTCCGGACTTATTTTGGACATATATTTTTTCACCCCCAAGAGGGGGTGAAAGTCACCCCCAGGGCAAAAGCACACATCGGCACAATATCACTTTTTTTCTTTGACATGTAAGCTATACGTATGCCAAATTTCATGTCAATCCAAGCGGTTCTTTAAAATTTAGAGCAAAAACCGTGAATGAATGGACTATGATTTAAAAAAACCATTAGATGTTCCTCTTTTTTTTTCATTACAGCTCACTCATTTTACGTACAAAAGACTTTTAACAGTACTTACTTTAAAACTTATTTTAAGCACTATAAAATCCTTTCTCATGAGCATGCATAAAATTTATTCGCTCTCCGCTAGATGGCATTGAATACATGGATTAAATTTCACACAAAATAAAAAACGGGTTTGATCTTCAATATCTCGCACTATTGCACTTAGAACACTCTTTAAAAAACCAGTTTGTTCATTTTTTTACCTGCTACAATTTTGTTTATTATAATAGATATTATCGTTAAAATGCATATTTTTGGTGATATTTGCAAAAAAAAAATGTTGAAAATCGTGAGAAAATTCCGAATTTTCAATTGCCAATAACTTAAAAAGTATTGGGTTTTTGAAAAAGCTTTTTTTTTATTAATGGCTTTGACATAGCCAATTAGCCAGACTATTTGTTTTTTTTTTGTATGGTATTACAATAACAATTTTAAGTTAATATCTAAGCCTACTTATTATCTAAATTTACAGGGTGTTATAATATACAGGGTGTAACAAAAATACAGGTCATAAATTAAATCACTTATTCTGGAACCAAAAATAGTTCGAATGAACTTAACTTACCTTAGTATAAATATGCACATAAAAAAAGTTATAGCCCTTTGAAGTTACAAAATGAAAATCGATTTTTTCGAATATATCGAAAACTATTAGAGATTTTTTATTGAAAATGGATATGTGGCATTCTTACGGCAGGAGCATCTTAAAGAAAAATTATAGTGAAATTTTTGCTCCCCATAAAAATTTTATGGGGGTTTTGTTCCCTTAAACCCCCCCCCCAAACTTTTCTGTACGTTCCAATTAAATTATTATTGTGGTACCATTAGTTAAATTCAATATTTTTAAAACTTTTTTGGCTCTTAGTATTTTTTCGATAAGGCAGTTTTTATCGAGTTGTGGCTTCTTTTTTAATATGTTTACATAAAAATTTTATGGGGGTTTTGTTCCTTTAAACCCCCCAAATGTTTGTGTACGCTCCAATTCAACTATTACTGCGATACCATTAGTTAAAGAAAATGTTTTTAAAACTTTTTTGCCTCTTTGTATTTTTTCGAGAAGGCAACTTTTATCGAGATATGGCTTCTTCTTTAATACGGTTCAAAATATACCTAAAAATGTAAATCATAAATAAATTTTCATATTTTTATCTAGTCTCCATAATCGTACTTAACCATATACAAATATGTGGTGGATTTGACAAATATTCAAAATATCTCGATAAAAACTGAATTTTCGAAAAAGTACTAAGAGTCAAAAAAGTTTTAAAAATATTGTGTTTAAGTAATGGTACTACAATAACAATTTAATTGGAACGTACACAAAACTTTGTGGGGGTTTAAAGGAACTAAACCCCCATAAAATTTTTATAGGGTGTCCAAATTTCACTATAATTTTTTCTTAAGATGCTACTGTCAGAAAAATGCCATATGTCCATTTTCAATAAAAAATCTTTAATAGTTTTCGATATATTGGAAAAAATCGATTTTCATTTTGTAACTTCAAAGGGTTGTAACTTTTTTTATATGCACATTTGTACTAAGGTAAGTTAGGTTCAATCAAACTATTTTTGGTCCCAGAATATGTGATTAAATTTATGACCTGTATTTTCGTTACACCCTGTTTTAATGGATACATTTTTCAATTTTGTGTGATATTTTTACAATTTTTTAATTTTATTATCTAAGCCTATTTAAAATTTAAATTTACAGGACGTTACATATTCGTAAAGACATTTTAACGTCTGCTTATTTTTTGGAAAAAGAATTTCGTTTAAATTGACAGGTAAAGGACAATTTAGATCAATTAACTTTTCATACATCACTTTAATATTTTGTCTGTACTGTCCACACTCCAATATGAGGTGCTGTAGATCTCCCATTCCACCACAGGCGCAATATGGGTTATCACTGATACCTATGCTGTGTTTGTATGCTGGGGTTAGTGCGTGATTTGACCTCATTCTGTTTATTGTTTTTATAAATAGCCTATTTGATTCTTGTTTAAACCATCTCTCATTGGGAATTAGTGGTTGGCAATTTCTAAAATTTATTCCCGTTGTACTTTGGTTATATACACGTTGCCAATTTTGTTTGCAATGGTTTTTACTGATATTATCTATATCGGTTACTGGTAGAAATATGTTGTTTATGTTTCGTTTGGTTAAAGCTGCAGATTTAGCTAATTTGTCGACTTCTTCATTTCCAAATATTCCAGAATGTCCTCTAACCCAAAAAATAATAATTGAACTGCCCGAGGAAGTAATATCATAATATAGATAATATAGACTCTTAATTTCTATCTCAATGTGGTTTAGACTTTTTGTCGATTGGATAGAAGTGAGTTTGTCCACAATACTTCTACAATCGGTGAAAATGATATAATTGTCCATACAGAGGCTATATATTTTAGCGCAAATAATAAAGCTGATAATTCGGCAGTATATATTGAAGCTTCATTAGGCAATCGGCATGATTCTTTGTATTCAGAATTCCAGTGATATATTGCACTTCCGGTTCTATTTTGAATTTTGGAGCCGTCAGTAAAAATATATTGAAACATAGGCCACTTGTCTTTAATTATTTTGTTGATAATACTGCCTGGAAGGTTTGAATCCATGTAATTTGTTTGTATTATCTTGGAAAAGAGAGTTTCAGGAGGTTTAGTGTAAATTTGAGGTATTTTATTTTTGTACATTTGGTGTTCATACATTGTCAATTTCCTATAGCTTTCAACGTATATGGGGTTTTTTTTAGTACACCAATATTTGTGTCTTAAATCTAATATAGTCAAGTTACGAATAGTCCTTAAGTAGCTGACATTTTTTGAAATAGCTCTAGCTACAAACTTATCTGTACAAAACTGTCTACGTAGAGTAAGTGGTGGTTCCTTAGCTTCAATCTCAATAATAGTAATAAGAGTAGATTTTAAGTAACCGAGACAGAGTCTCAAACAACTATAGTCGAAAATTGGTCGAATCATTGAGCGATAGAATAGCAATGCAATATTCGGGTCAGCTCCCCAACCGGTTCTACAAAAAGCTCTAAGGATATTCATAGAATTTTCTGATTTCTTTATAATATAATGAATTTGATCCTTCCATAACAATTTACGATCCAAATACGTCCCAAGATATTTAACACAATTTTTTATCGGAAATTCTATTCTACCTAATTTGAAGGTGCCTTGAGGAATTTGGCGTTTTTTGGAGAAAAAACAAATTTCAGTCTTTGTCGTTGATATGGATAAACCTAGTGAATGGTAATCATTTTTTACACAATCTAATGTAAATTCAAGTTGACGTCTACAAATGTCTAGAGAAGAATGGGAGGTGTACAACACAACATCATCTGCAAATTGTAAAATATTAGAGTGTGGAGGTACTATGTAATCTAAATCAATATTGTACAATGAAAAAAGAAGTGGACTTAAAATACTACCCTGTGGTATACCTATACTCGTTAACCTTGGTGGTAAAAGGTTCTCGTTTATTTTTAAGTAAGTCCATCTATTCTTGTACAAGGATACAATGAAATTTGAAATTTTAACTGGCATTCCAAGATCTACTAATTTTTTATAAAGAATGTCTAAATTGATGTTATCAAACGCTTAAGTTACATCTATAAATGCTGCAGCTGTCGACGCCTGATTTGTAAATTTTTTTTTTATTGTTTGTTTACTGTGCAATCAGTCTAAAAAAAACAGACCATAAACACATTTATTGAAATTTACAATGGCCTGAAGAGAAATATTTCAATAAATATTTACTCTACATGAGTATTACAATTACGTTTACAATTAGTGTTTCTTAAGTTAAGAATGGTAAATCTAATGGAAATTTTTGCTTAAGGCGTTTTATTTGTTGACTATTGTCTAATGAATTTAGCGCTAACACATTTGGGTGGTTTTCTAGTCGCTGTAAATATTTATCACTGTGTGACACTATCACTTCACTCACAGTTGGCACTTGAAGGTCTTGTAGGATGTCTTTGTTGCTTACAAACCACGGCGCATCAGTTATTGCTCGTAACACCTTGTTTTGAAACCGGTCCATGATTGCTAGATTGGATTTTGAAGCAGTGCCCCACAACTGTATTCCGTACTTCCAAATTGGCTTGAGTATGGCATTGTATGCTAGTAATTTATTTCTCAACGACAACTGGGATTTTCTTCCGAGCAACCAATAGTATTTTCTATATATGGTATCAAGATGTTTTCTTTTTTTCCATATATGAGTTTTCCAAGTGAGTCTCTTGTCCATATGTAGGCCTAAGTACTTTACAGTATCTACCGTTGGAAGGGGAGCATTGTTGAGTGATATTTGAGGAGAATCGCTATGACATTTAGTGAATACTATGTGGCTTGATTTGGATTCGTTAAGTTTTATCTTCCATTTCTTAGTCCATTTCTGGACTTTATTTAGGTTTTCTTGGAGTTGGTCTGCTGCAACAACGGGATCTGAATGTACCGCCATTATTGCAGTATCGTCTGCAAATGTGGCTGTATATACTTTATTGTCCGTAGGCAAATCGGAGGTAAATAGTAAATACAGGATCGGCCCAAGAACGCTACCTTGAGGAACGCCTGCCTTTATGAGATGTAGACCGGTTATCTCGTCTTCATATTTTACCTGGAAATATCTTTCTTTTAAGTATGAGTATAGTATGTCATACATGTTCTGGTGTAAGTCCCTATTTAGTTTATAGAGTAGTCCCTGATGCCATACCTTGTCAAAAGCTTGACTCACATCGATGAATGCAGTTGAGCAATATTGCTTACTTTCAAAAGAGTTTTGGATTAATTCTACCAGTCGATGGATTTGTTCAATTGTTGAATGTTTGATTCTAAATCCAAATTGGTGTATCGGTAGAAGTTCTTTTTCTGCAATAATTTTCATTAGTCTCTTAGCTAGTAATTTTTCCATAATTTTCGACATGACAGGCAGTAGACTTATTGGTCGGTATGAAGTTGTTTCATGTTGAGGTTTACCAGGTTTAGGGATTAGTATTATTTGCGCTACCTTCCATTGCGCAGGAAAATATTTGAGTCTTATGACAGCGTTAGTAAGGTAGGTAGGTAACATAAGTATTCCTTTTCGCGGTAGTTCTTTCATAATTCTTCCAGTGATTAGGTCGTGTCCTGGAGCTTTTTTAGGGTCTAGCTCTGCTTTTATAATGCACCGTACCTCATTTGGTGTAATATGTTGTATTTGCTCATCTGATGTTATTTGTGCATCAAGAAATGCTATAATTTCGTCATCTGTGTCTTCTCTTGTTGAGAGAGGTTTGAAAACTGTTTCAAGATGTGTAGCGAAAATTTCTGCTTTCTCTTTATTTGTTTTTGCCCAACTTCCATCAGGTTTCCTTATCGGTGGAATATGTTCTTTGGGATGCTTTAATTTTTTAGTTGCTTTCCATAAGCTGTAATTTGTATCCTTTGTTGTCGTTAGGTTTTCGACATAGTTTTGGAAGCTCTCATTTTTAATGCTCGATAGGTAGTCTTTTAAATGTTTCGCTGCTCTGTTATAATTGGTGCAGCGAAACATTTAAAAGACTACCCATATTTGTAAAATTGACCTGTAAAGAAGAGACTAGGGAAAAAGCTTTATACAACATTTTTTGCTTAAAATTAGGTCTTCTATCGATATTTGAGGTTGTTTAAAAAAAATTCCACCACCGAAAGGGGGTGGCAACCACCCCAGGGTGAAAACGGAGTTCGGGTCAATATCACTTTCGAAGTTAAGGGTAGGATAAGCCTAATTCCAAAATTGCATGTAAATCGGTTCATAGTAAAAATATTCTGAGCTAAAAAGCTTCAATGACTGCACTATATTTTGAGTTCACAAATAGTGAACAAGACATGGAAATAAACGAGAGAATAGGACGAACAGGAAGATTATTTAACACTATGACAACAACATTTTTGGGGGAAAAGAGATACCGGAGAAAGTAAAAATGGCAGTCGTTCGATCAGTATAGCATGAACAATCATGTATAGCAGCGAAACATGTACATTGACGGGGAGACAAAAATCCAAAGTCAATGCTATGAAAATGAGGTTCCTGAGGAAAATAACAAATAGAAAGAGGACAGACAAAATACGAAACGAAACAATCAGACAAAACCTAAAATTAGAACCAATCAGTGAAAAAATAGTAGGGGGACAACTTAGATGGTTCGGGCACGTATGTAGAATGTCTAACGAGAGACTAACAAAAGGAGTGTTCGAAACGAGAGTGCAGGAGAAAAACAAAAGAGGAAGACCAAGAGTTATGTGGGTAGATGAAATCAGGAAAGAAGTCGAGAAAAAAGGATTGACATTGGAAAGTTCAAGAAACCTAATACAAGATCGAAAAGCATGGGGACTACAATGTCAAACTCAACTTCATCAGCCTTACCCCTAAAGGTAGAAAGGTTTAGGACTAAGTACAGTAAAGTATTGTGTATTAGATTTTGTAGATAAATCAGTAAATATTAGTATAGATAATTTAAATAGGTTTGTAAATAAAGAATATAAATTCAGTGTTTTTATTTATTTAAATGTAAGTTAGTAAAAATGATAATATTAATAATAAATCAGTAAATTCAAAATAAAAAGGTCAATTAAAAGTAAAACATTCCAATACACATGTTAAGCGTTGTTCTTGGCAGCAATAGGATTATTTTTTATCTGAAGATCTGACAACGAAAGACCATTAAGAACATCACTATCGATGTTAGTTATTAGATTATCTTCCAAATTAACTCGATTCAATCCCAAACTGAACATTCTCTTCTTGACTTCTTTAAGTTTGTTCATGCTCACATCTATGTAACTTAAATCCTTGATATCAGCAAAAGCGTCTTCTTCTATTTCGGTAATTTCATTTTCACTCAATTCAATTCGGTAACTTGTAAGATTGTGAAAAAGTCCTTTTTTAATCGATTTTATATGGTTTCTGCTTAGGTCCAATATAAAGATTTCAACATTTTTAAAGACACCAATATCGATATTTGAAATTCCGTTATCATTCAAAGACAGCAAATTTAAAGTATTATTGATGAAGTCAAAAGTGGACAGCTTCAAATCTCCAAGACTGTTATTACCAAACAGAACATTGCTTAGCGTTGAAAGACCAGCTAAAGCTCCTTTATCAATTTTTGAAATTGTGTTATTTCTGAAATCCAATGTAAAGACTGGTACTCTATAAAACACTCCATTTGCAATATGAGTTAGTTGGTTACCTGAAAGAAAAATCTGTAAGGAGATCCCAGAACCGCTAAAACATCCAGGTTCAAGTGTTTTTATTCTGTTTTCCGCTAAGACCAATTCCTTTAAATTTGTCAAGTTCTTAAAAACGTTTCCAAGCGCTTTAAGTTGGTTGTTGCTTAGGTCTAATCTTTGGATATTATCGATTTTATCAAAGGTGCCATCTTCTAAATTACTTATTACGTTCGATTGTAGGAAAATATGTATTATATTTGAACCAGCGAACATTTTTGAAGTCAATTTGGCCATCTTATTATACGATAGATCCAGTATTGTGATAGTTGCACCTTCAAAGGCGTCATCTTCTATATTAGACACAACGTTATTCTGTAAGTCAACTATATAAAGTGATTTTTTGTTAAATATACCTTTTTTAATTCGTGCAATGTTGTTGGCACTCAAATTTAGGAAATCCAAAGAAACCCCATCTAACGCACCAGGTTCAACATCTCGTACTTGGGATCTACTAATGCCGAATCTTTTAACACTGGTTCCATTCAAAATATTGTTCGGTATTACTGGAACATTTTGGTCGTTAATTTGAATTAAATCTACTTCACTCCTGTTGACTATATTTTGCTTCAGCTCAAAAATTGAGTTAATTGTTATATTAACTCCTTTAAAAAATATGTTACCGTGCAGTTCAACAGAAATATTATTACATTTCAAACAAACAAAAAACGTGAACAAGACTACAAGTATTTTACGTAACATGTTTACGAATATAATAATTATTCTACTTCATGCCGCGCATATTTATACCGGATTTATTGTGACTTACAGTGTTGTATTCAGGCACATTTAAGACACCTTTTACCTAAAAAATGTAACATAACAGAACATAATTGAAAACCTCTTATACCCCAAGGGATCGAGTGGTACAAGCGCTCTTAATTTTTTTCTACAAATTTACGTCACTCCTTTCTGTCTTTAGCTAGTTCCTTCGGCTCATTCCATGTCTTCCCTCTTTCTTCGAAAATCTCGCTTATGCTATTGTTCCATGTTTTTCATTCATGTCTAGTCTACTGCTGTCTAGTTTCATTCATTCTGATCGTGTGTCCCCACCATTTGAGATATTAAGGCTCATAATGCAGGGCAAAATTAAGGGGAAAAGATCGATAGGTAGAAGAAGAATTTCCTGGTTGAGAAACTTAAGAGAGTGGTATAGTTGCAGCTCAGTAAATCTTTTCAGAGCAGCCGCCAATAAGGTATGGATAGCTGTGATGATAGCCAACCCCCGATAGGAGAAAAAAATACAAGAAAAAAATTCCCCACCATTTCAGTTTCTTTTCTTCTGCTTTATCCTTTAGTGATTTCGTTCCTAATTCCTGTCTAATGTCTTCGTTTCTTCTTCTGTCTGTTCTTCTAAACCCAACACATTCCTCAAGTATTTCATTTCCCTCGCTTGCAGTCGCCTTGTTTGTTTTTCGTAGAGTAACCATTATTCTGACCCGTAGGTTAAGACAGGTTGGTACACTGTTTGCAGGGCCGCCCGTCCACGTGTGCAATGTGTGCGGCGCACACAGGCGCCAGCAATAAAGGGACGCCACTAGAGTTGTTAAAAAATTTTACGAGACGATTTAAAAAAATGCGTATTTTTTGGGTGCCATTAAATGTTTTGCGCGCACAGGCGCTACCACGTGCTGGCACGGCACTGACTGTTTGGTATACGATCATTTTTGTTTTTGTTGAAGTTATACTTCTTTGGGCACATTGGGAGTAAATTTATATACGTGCTCTGATTGGGTAATTACAATGACCTGTCAACAACAACCTGATATGTCGGATATTTTATTAATACGTCAATGGTTATGGATAAACAAATGTTTTTTTTTCTCTGATCCTGGCCTTGGTTTAGAACTAGAACCTTTAGCCACGTAATTGTATAACTTATCACTAACTCAGGTGTAATGTGAAGTGTGTGTGTTGAGTAAGTGTCTTGTTACTTTGCAAAGTCGACGTCATTGTTTTTGCAAAAAGACGCTAATTGTATCCGAACGTCTGCGGTCCCTCCGGTGAGTACCGATCCCACAAGGACAGAAACTATTTTCATTTATTAATTTATAATAAACAAACAAATGTTGTGTATATTAATTTTTATTGTTGTGAGAACACAGACAAAAGCAAGTTTATAATTGTAGTGACTTTTTTAAATAGTTTTTAAAAGCAATCGGAATATTTTTATCTGAAGATCTGACAACGAAAGGCCATTAAGAATATCACTATCGATTTTAGTTATTAGATTATCTTCCAAATTAACTTTATTTAATCCTAGACTGAACATCCTCTTCGTGACTTCTTTAAGTTTGTTCATGCTCACATCTATGTAACTTAAATCCTTGATATCCCCAAAAGCGGCTTCTTCTATTTCGGTAATTTCATTTTCACTCAATTCAATTCCGTAACTTGTAAGATTGTGAAAAAATCCTTTTTAATCGATTTTATATGGTTTCTGCTTAGGTCCAATATAAAGATTTCAACATTTTTGAAGACACCAATATCGATATTTGAAATGCCGTTATCACTCAAAGATAGCAAATTTAAAGTATTATTGAGGAATTCAAAAGTGGACAGCTTCAAATCTCCAAGATTGTTATTACCCAACAGAACATTTCTTAGCATTGAAAGACCAGCTAAGGCTCCTTTATCAATTTTTGAAATGCTGTTATTTCTGTAATCCAATGAAAAGACTATTACTTTATAAAACACTCCTTTTGCAATATGAGTCAGTTGGTTACCTGAAAGAAAAATCTCTAAGGAGATCCCAGAACCGCTAAAACATCCAGGTTCAAGTGTTTTTATTCTGTTTCCCGCCAAACCAATTCCTTTAAATTTGTCAAGTTTTTAAAAACGTTTCCAAGCGCTTCAAGTTGGTTGTCCCTTAGGACTAATCTCTTCATATTAACGATTTTATCAAAGGTACCATCCTCTATAGTACTTAATCCGTTCGATTGTAGAAAAATATATGTTATACATATTTGAACCGGCGAACATTTTTGAAGTCAATTTGGCCATTTTATTATGCGATAGATCCAGTAATGTGATAGTTGCACCTTCAAAAGCATCTTCTATACTAGATATACATATTGTTATTCGACAAATAAAGCTTTCCAAGTGATATTTTGTTAAATATACATTTTCTAATTCGTGCAATGTTGTTGGCTTTCAAACTTAGGTAATCCAAAGAAACCCCATCTAACGCACCAGGTTCAACATCTCGTACTTCAGATACTAATGTCGAATTCACTAACACTGGTTCCATTCAAAAAATTGTTCGGTATTACTTGAACATTTTATGAAATTTTTTTGAAAAATGCGAAAAAAATTTTTTGAGATGGCTGCAAGTCTAGTTTTTTTGTTTATTTTTAATTTTTTTATAATCTATATTCTAATTTTTTTCAGATTTTTCCGTAAGGTATGCCATTTTTAATAATCCAAAAAACTTGTTTTTAGGGAGTTTTGGGGATTTTCGCCATTTTATAGATTTTAGCATGGATTAAATTTAATTTTTTTATATGTGATTAAAAATATGCACCAGCGCAATTTTGACCTTCCACCCTCTCACCCAACCCCACCAAAAACGTAATTTTTTCGTTTTTATTTTTTTGTATCTGGGGCGCAATTAGTTCAAAAATTTCAAAAAATTCACGCGCATATTTTGAGGCTTTTACAAAATAGGTGCATTTTTTACATAACCTCAAAATGCATTTTTATTTATTTTTATTTTTTTTTAAATGCGTACTTATTACTTTTTTTGGTGATGGCTGTAGGTCTAATTTTTTTTTTGTATTTTGTGTATTGTATTAAAAACTATATTTCTATTTTTTTCAGATTTTTTCGTAAGGTACGCCATGTTGAAAAATCCAAAAAACTGGTTTTTAGGGGGGGGGTTGCTGATTTTTACCATTTTATAAACTTCAAAATAGACCAAATCGAGCATTTTTTATAGGTTATATATAATTTAAAGTAACACGGTTCTTTTGGACATTCAAAAATGGGTGAAAACGTTCAAACAGCCGAAAAAGGTATGGTGGATTTTTTGGGAGTTTGAACGTGTTTCCCTCAGTTTTAAATGTCCAAAAGAACTGAGTAACTTTAAAATATATAATATAACCTATAAAAACATCCTTTAAATGGTCTTATTTGAAGTCTATAAAAATGGAAATATCCCCACAAACCCCCTAAAAATACCAGTTTTTTGCATTTTTCAAGATTTTGCACCTTATGGAAAAATCTGAGAAGAATTAGAAATATAGTTTTTGATAAAATACACAAAATACAAAAAATTAGACCTGCAGGCATCTCCAAAAAAAGTTCTACGTACTTTTCAAAAAGAAATTGATTTTTAGTTTATGTACACTCAACTTACTGGTCTACAAAAAATAGATGTGTTTTGTAAAAGCCTCAGCTATGCCTGTGAATTTTGAATTATATTTTGAATTTTGAAATATATAAATCAATTGCATCCTACCTAAAAAAATAGAAACGAAAAATTTACAATTTTTCAGGTGTGGGCGGGGGTAGAAGTAAAGGGTTAAAATTCCGCTGAACCTTTTGTTTAATCACAGAGAACGTAAAAAAATTAAAAAAATTAAATTCTGGTAATTTGGGCATTTTACCTATCTTAACCGTTACGTACCCTTTGTTGACTGAAATCTTACAAAAAAAAAAGAAATAAAAACATAAAATTGTATTATTTATTCGACTATTATTAAATGCACATGTTAAGTTTGTAATTAAGGAATATAAATTCAGTGTTTTGTGACACTATTTAGTCCGCTCACGAATTGGCCTATTTCTTCCCGAAGCTTCTCGGCGTTACGAGACAATACCATTCCTATACACGGCGTTCGGAGACGACCGCTGCCGAAGTATATATTTATAGAACCGAGATTCGAGCACAGGCCAGTCATTCATTCATCGAAGCGCGTCGCGTAATTTAATGTAGGTACCTATTCGAATCGAAGATATGAAATGTATTTATTAGTTATCGGAATTATTATGTTTAGTTAATTAAATCATAAATTTGAGTTTGTAAATAAATTAGATGTGTTAGTTGGTGTTATTTGTAATTATTAAAATAAATAAGTGATGTAAATAAAATAATATAAGTAAGTCTTCCTTTATTTAAATTAAACTTAGTGCCTAAAGATATAAATAAATAAAATAGTAGAGTCAACCGCGTAACAAATGGTGCAGAAGTAGGGATACTTGATATAAATAAAATTAATTCGCGTAAATACAGTGTGGAATCTTTAAAAATAAATAAAATATAAATCGTAATAAATAAAGTGTGTGATCATGTCTACCTTGTGTAAGCTAAAAATTGCAGACCTGAGACTTGAATTGGAAGAAAGGGATCTGAGTTCTACTGGGAAAAAGGCTGATCTAGTCGAACGTCTAAAGAACGCTCTTCAGGAAGAGGGTCAAGATCCAGAAACCTATTTGTTTGAAGACAATCATGCTGCTTTGATTTCGTCAATTACATCGTTAGAGAACAAAGTTTCGACAGACATTACGTCGTTGGAGACCAAAGTTTCTAGTGAAATCTCCCAAGTTTCCTCGGATGTTTTGAAAGTTTCGACAGACATTACATCGTTAGAGAGCAAAGTTTCTAGTGAAATCTCCCAAGTTTCCTCGGATGTTATGAAAGTTTTGACAGACATTGCATCGTTAGAGAACAAAGTTTCCGGAGACATTACATCGTTAGAGAAAAAAGTTTCTAGTGACATTTCGAAAGTTTCGGGGGATATTTCATCCCTTGAAAGCAAGATGACTAACGAGATCTCTAAAGTCACTTCGGATTTTGACGACAAGATATCGTCCATAAAATCTACTTTTGAAGAAAAGATCAAGGAAATAGAAAAGAAACTGGAGGAAACGGAAAAAGTGGACAAAGTGGTGGAACCCATCTTAACAGATATTAAAGATGATGAAACCAAATACAAGTTGGAGCCACGGTCGATGGTTGAAGGGAGTGTAGGGCATGCTCGTGTTAAGGTGCCAAATTTCGACGGAAAGTCATCATGGAACAACTACATGAAACAGTTCGAATCGGCGGCCAGAGCGAACGGATGGTCCGCAAAAGAAAAAGCTGTAAACCTCACTATTGCTCTACGAGGCGACGCTTTGGATGTCCTCCAGACAATAGCCGTAGAGGAGACAGATGACTTCGAGCAGCTTAAAAAGAGACTGAATATGCGATACGGACACGAACATTTAGAGCATGTCTATCAGTCGCAATTTAAAAATCGAAGACAAAAGAAAGATGAAGCTCTTCAAGAATACGAGGTCGATATTGCGAGGTTAGTACGATATGCATATCCAACAGCTTCCGAAGACATGATGGAAAAGTTGGCTGTTCAAACATTCATTGATGGCCTTCGTGATCATGAAATGCAAAGAACACTGCGATTAGCTCGTCACAAGACGCTGGTCGATGTCTTGTCTGCCGCCCTCGAATACGAATCAGCTACCCAGGCATCTGGTGGGTACAGTAAAGTCAAGTGGGTACTGTGAAAGAGGAACAGGATGAGGACAAACTTGACCAGCTTGTTAATATGATGAAAGACATTGCATCCAAGAAAACGAAGACCATAAGGTGCTGGAACTGTGGTGAAATGGGACACGTACGGAGTTCATGTAAGTACCCTAGGTACAATAACAATCAAGAGACTCACCAGCAGGAAAACTAGAACGGGTCTGCCTTAGGGGGGCAGCTTCGACCCGCAACTTTTCCAAAGACCCTCTCATACTAATAGCTTCTTTGAAATGTCGTGAAGATAGTGTATATGTGGATGGAGAAATAAATGGTAAAAAGTATACTTTGTTGGTGGATACCAGAGCGACCAGGACCATTATACGACCGTCAGTTATAAACAGCAGTAAGAAACTCTTACCAACGAGGTTGCGACTGCGGACTGCCACAGGTGAAAATGCCAACACCCACGGAGAAATCCAGATACAATTAGGGATTGATCGACTTCAAGAATATGATTTCAAGATCGAGCATCGGGCCGGAGTTAGCCACAGGAACGCTGATTCTCTATCTAGAAGACCGTGTCCAGCAGAATGTTCCCATTGTAACAAAACAGAGTCAAAGGAAGTAGCAGTACTAAGAACAACAGTGGTCAACGACGAGTGGACGCCTACCAAGATCAAGGAAGAACAAGAAAAAGATTCAGTTTTACAGAAGATTCGAAAATGGAAAGAAGAAAATCGTCGACCATCTTGGCAAGAAATATCAAGCCTAGGCTCAGTAGTTAAGACGTATTGGGCCCAGTGGGACTCATTTATCTTGGAAGACAGCTTGCTTAAACGAGTAATAGAAAATGATGATGGTTCAGTGAGGAGAACACAGTTGGTGATTCCAAAGAGCAGAGTAGCCGAAGTACTTCGTCAGTTACACGACAGTCCATCAGGAGGGCATTTTGGTGTAAAGAAGACCCTTCAGAGAATTCGGGAACGATTTTATTGGATGAATAGTTCCGACGATGTGAAGGACTGGTGTAAGAAATGTACTACCTGTGCTACAAGTAACGGACCCTACCGGAAAAGAAAGGCTCCTATGAGACAGTACAATGTTGGAAGTCCGTTTGAAAGAATAGCTTTGGATATTGCCGGGCCATTTCCAGAAAGTGACAATGGATGCAAATACATGTTGGTGGTAATGGATTACTTCACGAAGTGGGTTGAGATCTACGCAATTCCAGACCAGAAGGCCGCCACTATTGCAGATGTGCTAATCAAAGACTGTATCAGCCGATTCGGAGTACCTCTGGAGATCCATAGTGACCAAGGAAGAAACTTTGAGAGCGATCTATTTCAAGGAATCTGTGATAAACTAGGCATGAAGAAGACAAGAACCACGGCCTATCACCCGCAATCGGATGGAATGGTGGAGCGTATGAATAGGACAGTCAGCAAGTATTTGACAAAGATGGTGTCCAATCATCAACGAGACTGGGACCAGTACCTTCCGTTCTTCGCAATGGCCTATAGATCTGCTGTTAATGAAGCAACTGGCCAAACACCAGCAAAAGTCCTATTTGGACGTGAGATGCGTCTACCCTGTGATCTAGAGTTTGGATGTCGACCTGGAGAAGATGTTGCTGGTGAGGATTACGTGAATGAATTACGAAGAAGAATGGACGATATACATGAGTTGGTCCGTTCTAATCTTCAAATCGCTAGCGACCGAATGAAGAAACGATACGATACCAAGCCGGGAAGGGATGTTTCAGGGAGAACGACAAAGTCTGGCTTTCTAATCCAAAGAAGCGAACAGGTTGTTCTCCCAAGTTGCAGCAGTTCTGGGAAGGTCCGTATCTCATTGTCAAGAAAATTAATGACGTTATCTACCGAATAAGCAATATTCCTAGGGGAAAGCCGATGATAGTCCACCATAACCGGTTGGCGCCATACGAGGGAGACCACGACGTAGATGAAGAAGTGGAAGTAAACCAAGTTCGAGAGATACCTGACCTCACGTTCGAGGAGTTCATGGGGGCCTATGGAGGTACCGGTAAAGCGAGACATGGTGTTACCAATGAAGAAAAGCGAGATCTACTCGCACTTCCCGATGACTATTCACTGGCCCATACCATCCCGGCCAGTATCAAAGACGCACGAGGGTTGGCATCCGCCTTTCGAAGGAAGTTTGGTCGAGTTGCAGAACTTCAATGCCAACTGCCAGCTCCTGGAAAAGCATTGAAACTCCAATATGCATCACGTTACCTATTCTATCTGGTAACAAAAAACACTGTTCATGACCAACCTACCTACCAAGATGTATGGGATGCATTATTTCAATTGAGAGAGCACGTGTTGGAGTCCGACGTGCAAAAGTTAGCCATGCCAAAGTTAGAATGCCGCCAATTAGACTGGAGAGTTATCCGAAATATGGTAGAAGAAATTTTTAAAGACACCGAGGTCCGGGTGTTAGTTTGTTGCAATCCGCATAGTTACTGGTGCGGAGCGAAGACCGTCCCCTGCCACTTTTATACAACTGGGAGTTGTAAAAGAGGGTCCAGGTGCAGATACCAGCATCCAGTTCCAGTCCCGACAAGGTTCCAGGAGGAACCATCTTTTAAGGAGGGGGCAATGTGACACTATTTAGTCCGCTCACGAATTGGCCTATTTCTTCCCGAAGCTTCTCGGCGTTACGAGACAATACCATTCCTATCCACGGCGTTCGGAGACGACCGCTGCCGAAGTATATATAGAACCGAGATTCGAGCACAGGCCAGTCATTCATTCATCGAAGCGCGTCGCGTAATTTAATGTATTCGAATCGAAGATATGAAACGTATTTATTAGTTATCGGAATTATTATGTTTAGTTAATTAAATCATAAATTTGAGTTTGTAAATAAATTAGATGTGTTAGTTGGTGTTATTTGTAATTATTAAAATAAATAAGTGATGTAAATAAAATAATATAAGTAAGTCTTCCTTTATTTAAATTAAACTTAGTGCCTAAAGATATAAATAAATAAAATAGTAGAGTCAACCGCGTAACAGTTTTTATTTATTAAAATGTAAGTTAGTAAAAATGATAATAATAATAATAAATCAGTAAATTCAAAATAAAAAGGTCAATTAAAAGTAAAACATTCCAATACACATGTTAAGCGTTAATCTTGGCAGCAATAGGATTATTTTTTATCTGAATATCTGACAACGAAAGACCATTAAGAACATCATTGTCGATTTTAGTTATTAAATTATCTTCCAAATTAACTTGATTCAATCCTAAACTGAACATTCTCTTCTTGACTTCTTTAAGTTTGTTCATGCTCACATCTATGTCACTTAAATACTTGATATCAGCAAAAGCGTCTTCTTCTATTTCGGTAATTTCATTTTCACTCAATTCAATTCGGTAACTTGTAAGATTGTGAAAAAGTCCTTTTTTAATCGATTTTATATGGTTTCTGCTTAGGTCCAATATAAAGATTTCAACATTTTTGAAGACACCAATATCGATATTTGAAATGCCGTTATCACTCAAAGATAGCAAATTTAAAGTATTATTGAGGAAGTCAAAAGTGGACATCTTCAAATCTCCAAGACTGTTATTACCTAACAGAACATTTCTTAGCGTTGAAAGACCAGCTAAGGCTCCTTTATCAATTTTTGAAATGCTGTTATTTCTGAAATCCATTAAAAAGACTGGTACTTTATAAAACACTCCTTTTGCAATATGAGTCAGTCGGTTACCTGAAAGAAAAATATCTAAGGAGAGCCCAGAACCGCTAAAGCATCCAGGTTCAAGTGTTTTTAATCGGTTTTCCGCTAAGGCCAATTGCTTTAAATTTGTCAAGTTCTTAAATACGTTTCCAAGCGCTTCAAGTTGGTTGTTGCTTAGGAATAATCTTTGTATATTATCGATTTTATCAAAGGTACCATCTTCTATATTACTTATTACGTTCGATTGTAGGAAAATATGTATTATATTTGAACCAGCGAACATTTTTGAAGTCAATTTGGCCATCTTATTATGCGATAGATCCAGTAATGTGATGGTTGCACCTGCAAAGGCGTCATCTTCTATATTAGATACAACGTTATTCTGGAACTCAACTATATAAAGTGATTTTTTGTTAAATATACCTTTTTTAATTCGTGCAATGTTGTTGGCATTCAAATTTAGGAAATCCAAAGAAACCCCATCTAACGCACCAGGTTCAACTTCTCGTACTTGGGATCTACTAATGCCGAAATCACTAACACTGGTTCCATTTAAGAAATTTTTCGGTATTACTGGAACATTTTGGTCCTTAATTTGAATTAAATCTACTTCACTTCTGTTGACTACATTTTGCTTCAAGTCAAAAATCGAGTTAATAATTGTTATATTATTAACTCCTTTAAAAAATATGTTACCGTGCAGTTGAACAGAAATATTACTACATTTCAAACAAACAAATAAAGTGAACAACACTACAAGTACTTTACATAACATGTTTACGAATATAATAATTATTCTACTTCATGCCGCGCATATTTATACCGGATTTATTGTGACTTACAGTGTTGTATTCAGGCACATTTAAGACACCTTTTACCTAAAAAATGTAACATAACAGAACATAATTGAAAACCTCTTATACCCCAAGGGATCGAGTGGTACAAGCGCTCTTAATTTTTTTCTACAAATTTACGTCACTCCTTTCTGTCTTTAGCTAGTTCCTTCGGCTCACTCCATGTCTTCCCTCTTTCTTCGAAAATCTCGCTTATGCTATTGTTCCATGTTTTTCATTCATGTCTAGTCTATTGCTGTCTAGTTTCATTCATTCTGATCGTGTGTCCCCACCATTTGAAATATTAAGGTTCATAATGCAGGGCAAAATTAAGGGGAAAAGATCGATAGGTAGAAGAAGAATTTCCTGGTTGAGAAACTTAAGAGAGTGGTATAGTTGCAGCTCAGTAAATCTTTTCAGAGCAGCCGCCAATAAGGTATGGATAGCTGTGATGATAGCCAACCACCGATAGGAGAAGAAAATACAAGAAGAAAATTCTCCACCGTTTCAGTTTCTTTTCTTCTGCTTTATCCTTTAGTGATTTCGTTCCTAGTTCCTGTCTAATGTCTTCGTTTCTTCTTCTGTCTGTTCTTCTAAACCCAGCACATTCCTCAAGTATTTCATTTCACTCGCTTGCAGTCGCTTTGTTTGTTTTTCGTCGAGTAACCATTTTTCTGATCCGTAGGTTAAGACAGGTTGGTACACTGTTTGCAGGGCCGCCCGTCCACGTGTGCAAAGTGTGCGGCGCATACAGGCGCCAGCAATAAAGGGACGCCACTAGAGTTGTTAAAAAATTTTACGAGACGATTTTAAAAAATGCGTATTTTTTGGGTGCCATTAAATGTTTTGCGCGCACAGGCGCTACCACGTGCTGGCACGGCACTGACTGTTTGGTATACGATCATTTTTGTTTTTGTTGAAGTTATACTTCTTTGGGCACATTGGGAGTAAATTTATATACGTGCTCTGATTGGGTAATTACAATGACCTGTCAACAACAACCTGATATGTCGGATATTTTATTAATACGTCAATGGTTATGGATAAACAAATGTTTTTTTTTTCTCTGATTCTGGCCTTGGTTTAGAACTAGAACCTTTAGCCACGTAATTGTATAACTTATCACTAACTCAGGTGTAATGTGAAGTGTGTGTGTTGAGTAAGTGTCTTGTTACTTTGCAAAGTCGACGTCATTGTTTTTGCAAAAAGACGCTAATTGTATCCGAACGTCTGCGGTCCCTCCGGTGAGTACCGATCCCACAAGGACAGAAACTATTTTCATTTATTAATTTATAATAAACAAACAAATGTTGTGTATATTAGTTTTTATTGTTGTGAGAACACAGACAAAAGCAAGTTTATAATTGTAGTGACTTTTTTAAATAGTTTTTAAAAGCAATCGGAATATTTTTATCTGAAGATCTGACAACGAAAAGCCATTAAGAATATTACTATCGATTTAGTTATTAGAGTATCTTCCAAATTAACTTTATTTAATTCTAGACTGAACATCCTCTTCTTGACTTCTTTAAGTTTGTTCATGCTCACATCTATGTAACTTAAATCCTTGATATCAGCAAAAGCGTCTTCTTCTATTTCGGTAATTTCATTTTCACTCAATTCAATTCGGTAACTTGTAAGATTGTGAAAAAGTCCTTTTTTAATCGATTTTATATGGTTTCTGCTTAGGTCCAATATAAATATTTCAACATTTTTAAAGACACCAATATCGATATCTGAAATGCCGTTACCACTCAAAGATAACAAATTTAAAGTATTATTGAGGAAGTCAAGAGTGGACAGCTTCAAATCACCAAGACTGTCATTACCTAACAGAACATTTCTTAGCGTTGAAAGACCAGCTAAGGCTCCTTTATCAATTTTTAAAATTTTGTTATTAGTGAAATCCAATAAAGAGACTGGTATTTTATAAAACACTCCTTTTGCAATATGAGTCAGTTGGATACCTGAAAGAAAAATCTCTAATGCTGGCCACTCACTTACGGATATCAAAGAGGCCGAGCAACTGACAGGCGGTTAATTGAAGCCAAAATCACCACATATACGCAGTTTTCGTAAAGGCGTTGGCACGCTTGATCACAAAACTGCATGTGTGTGGCGTCTCAACTTCAGTTCATTAACTTAACTACTCAAATAACGGCCTTCAGTCCTGGCCTGCATGCCATGGCCTCTTCGATATCCGTAAGTGAGTGGCCAGCATAAGAGATTCCAGAACCGCTAAAACATCCAGGTTCAAGTGTTTTTATTCTGTTTCCCGCCAAAACCAATTCCTTTAAATTTGTCAAGTTTTTAAAAACGTTTCCAAGCGCTTCAAGTTGGTTGTCCCTTAGGACTAATCTCTTCATATTAACGATTTTATCAAAGGTACCATCCTCTATATTCGTACTTAATCCGTTCGATTGTAGGAAAATATATGTTATATTTGAACCAGCGAACATTTTTGAAGTCAATTTGGCCATCTTTTTATGCGATAGATCCAGTAATGTGATGGTTGCACCTGCAAAGGCGTCATCTTCTATATTAGATACAACGTTATTCTGTAAGTCAACTATATAAAGTGATTTTTTGTTAAATATACCTTTTTTAATTCGTGCAATGTTGTTGGCATTCAAATTTAGGAAATCCAAAGAAACCCCATCTAACGCTCCACGTTTAACATCTCTTACTTGGGATCTACTAATGTCGAATTCCCAAACACTGGTTCCATTCAAAAAATTGTTCGGTATTACTTGAACATTTTACGAAATATTTTGGAAAAATTCGAAAAAAATTTTTTTGCGATGGCTGCAGCTCTAGTTTTTTTTTGTTTATTTTTAATGTTATTAAAATCTATATTCTAATTTTTTTCAGATTTTTCCGTAAGGTATGCCATTTTGAAAAATCCAGAAAACTTGTTTTTAGGGATTTTTGGGGATTTTCGCCATTTTATAGATTTTAGCATGGATTAAATTTAATTTTTTTACGTTGTATGTGATTAAAAATATGCATCAGTGTAATTTTAACCCTCCACCCTCTCACCCAACCCCAGCAAAAACGTATTTTTTTCGTTTTTATTTTTTTGTAGCTAGGGCGCAATTAGTTCAAAAATTTCAAAAAATTCACGCTCCTATTTTGAGGCTTTTACAAAACAGGTGCATTTTTTACATAATTTCAAAATGCATTTTTATTTATTTTTATTTTTTTTGAAAAATTTGTCCTTATTACTTTTTTTGGTGATTGTAGGTCTAATCTTTTTTGTATTTTGTGTATTGTATTAAAAACTATATTCCTATTTTTTTCAGATTTTTTCATAAGGTACGCCATCTCGAAAAATCCAAAAAACTTGTTTTTAGGGGGGGTTTGGGTGATTTTTACCATTTTATAAACTTCAAAATAGACCAAATCGAGCATTTTTTATAGGTTATATATAATTTAAAGTAACTCAGTTCTTTTGGACATTCAAAAATGGGTGAAAAAATTCAAACAGCCGAAAAAGGTATGGTGGATTTTTTGGGGGTTTGAACGTGTTTCCCTCATTGTCAAATCTCCACAAGAACTGAGTTACTTTAAATTATATAATATAACCTATAAAAACATCCTTGAATTGGTCTTATTTGAAGTCTATAAAAATGGAAATATCCCCACAAACCCCCTAAAAATACCAGTCTTTTGGATTTTTCATGATGTTGCACCTTATGGAAAAATCTGAGAAGAATTAGAAATATAGTTTTTGATAAAAAAAATACACAAAATACAAAAAATTAGACCTGCAGGCATCTCCAAAAAAAGTTATACGTATTTTTCAAAAAAAATTCATTTATAGGTTATGTACACTCAACTTACTGGTCTACAAAAAATAGATGTGTTTTGTAAAAGCCTCAGCTATGCGTGTGAATTTTGAATTATATTTTGAATTTTGAAATATATAAATCAATTGCATCCTACCTAAAAAAATAGAAACGAAAAATTTACAATTTTTCAGGTGTGGGCGGGGGTAGAAGTAAAGGGTTAAAATTCCGCTGAACCTTTTGTTTAATCACAGAGAACGTAAAAAAATTTAAAAAATTAAATTCTGGTAATTTGGGCATTTTGCCAATCTTAACCGTTACGTACCCTTTGTTGACTGAAAGCTTACAAAAAAAAAAAGAAATAAAAACATAAAATTGTATTATTTATTCGACTATTATTAAATGCACATGTTAAGTTTGTAATTAAAGAATATAAATTCAGTGTTTTTATTTATTTAAATGTAAGTTAGTAAAAATGATAATAATAATAATAAATCAGTAAATTCAAAATAAAAAGGTCAATTAAAAGTAAAACATTCCAATACACATGTTAAGCGTTGTTCTTGGCAGCAATAGGATTATTTTTTATCTGAATGTCTGACAACGAAAGACCATTAAGAACATCATTGTCGATTTTAGTTATTAAATTATCTTCCAAATTAACTCGATTCAATCCTAAACTGAACATTCTCTTCTTGACTTCTTTAAGTTTGTTCATGCTCACATCTATGTAACTTAAATCCTTGATATCAGCAAAAGCGTCTTCTTCTATTTCGGTAATTTCATTTTCACTTAATTCAATTCGGTAACTTGTAAGATTGTGAAAAAGTCCTTTTTTAATCGATTTTATATGGTTTCTGCTTAGGTCCAATATAAAGATTTCAACATTTTTGAAGACACCAATATCGATATTTGAAATGCCGTTATCACTCAAAGATAGCAAATTTAAAGTATTATTGAGGAAGTCAAAATTGGACAGCTTCAAATCTCCAAGACTGTTATTACCTAGCAGAACATTTCTTAGAGTTGAAAGACCAGCTAAGGCTCCTTTATCAATTTTTGAAATGCTGTTATTTCTGAAATCCAGTGAAAAGACTGGTACTTTATAAAACACTCCTTTTGCAATATGAGTCAGTTGGTTACCTGAAAGAAAAATCTCTAAGGAGATCCCAGAACCGCTGAAGCATCCAGGTTCAAGTGTTTTTATTCTGTTTTCCGCTAAGAGCAATTGCTTTAAATTTGTCAAGTTCTTAAAAACGTTTCCAAGCGCTTCAAGTTGGTTGTTGCTTAGGACTAATCTTTGCATATTATCGATTTTATCAAAGGTACCATCTTCTATATTACTTATTACGTTCGAATGTAGGAAAATATATGTTATATTTGAACCAGCGAACATTTTTGAAGTCAATTTGGCCATCTTATTATGCGATAGATCCAGTAATGTGATGGTTGCACCTGCAAAGGCGTCATCTTCTATATTAGATACAACGTTATTCTGGAAGTCAACTATATAAAGTGATTTTTTGTTAAATATACCTTTTTTAATTCGTGCAATGTTGTTGGCATTCAAATTTAGGAAATCCAAAGAAACCCCATCTAACGCACCAGGTTCAACTTCTCGTACTTGGGATCTACTAATGCCGAAATCACTAACACTGGTTCCATTCAAGAAATTTTTCGGTATTACTGGAACATTTTGGTCCTTAATTTGAATTAAATGTACTTCACTTCTGTTGACTACATTTTGCTTCAACTCAAAAATTGAGTTAATTGTTATATTAACTCCTTTAAAAAATTTGTTTATGTGCAGTTCAACAGAAATATTACTACATTTCAAACAAACAAATAAAGTGAACAACACTACAAGTACTTTACATAACATGTCTACGAATATAATAATTATTCTACTTCATGCCGCGCATATTTATACCCGATTTATTTGACACAGTGTTGTATTCAGGCACATTTAACTCACCTTTTACCTAAAAAATGTAACATAACAGAACATAATTGAAAACCTTGGGACCATAAGGGGACATGCCACCAAACAATATTTTGGAAAAAACATAATTTTAAACTAAATGGATTCATCTCCAACTTACAATCATTTGATATCATTGCGCCAACTTGGAATTTTGATTAATAACGGCGTAAATTGTAATTAAAATTTATGGAAATCACATTTTTGAAGTCCATAAAGCTGTTCTATTCACAAAAAATAATATTAGTATCTATAAATTATATTATTGGTACTTATTGGAACGCTTATCCCAGCGTGACACTGATCCTTATTGTGCGGTGCATCACTGAAAGTGATATATGTATCGATATATATATATATATATATATATATATATATATATATATATATATATATATATATATGTATCGATATATATATATATATATATATATATATATATATATATATATATATATATATATATATATATATATCAGACAAATGAAATAGAGAATGTGGAAAAATCCCCTTACGAACAATTCACACATCCACCATTTCAGGTTGGGAAAAATTTCTTAAATAGAATCAAAGATCCAAACACCTGTTCTTAGAAATGTGTTTCGCCCTCTTCAACCTCTCTGGGCTTATCAATAAAGATGAGAGGTTGAATATCTTTAGACACATTCCATCAAAAAACAACATTCGAGACCCAGACATAGCAGGAGCGTATATCTACGCCGCATAATCTGACCATGACAGCCTCACGTTTTAATTCCCTAATTACTATAAGTAAAATATATGTTTGAAAAACAAAAAAACAAAAGATGTAAATCTTTGAAACACACTCAGTGATCAAAAGATCTAAGTTATTGGTTTACCGACCAAACGTAACTAAATCAAACAAATGAAATAGAGAATGTGGATATATATATATATATATATATATATATATATATATATATTATACAAGTAAGATGATTATATATAAGATAAGAGATCTTAATACCACTAGAAAGATTTATGAAGTGTCTTTTCACAAAATTTCTTTCTCTCTCTACCGTATGTACATACCCATTTGATTTTAGATTTATTTAAATCAATTTATGCCGTTATTAATCAAAATTCAGAGTTGCGCAATGATATGAAATTACTCTAATTTCAATACGAATCTATTCATGTAAATTTTATTGCATTTGACTGGCATTATATTTTCCATAAGATGTGTGCGTTGTCCTTATTGAACAAATTTTTCAACCACACATACCTCCACAGTTTCCCTTGCATCTGTAGAAAATTACTTTCAGAACTTCGAAGGGTGCTGTAGTTTTGAAAATTTGGATTAGTATCCAAATTTTTCCATGCTTTTTCTAGCCCCAATCTTCAGAATCGCAGTGTTTTCTGAGCCACCACTGAACCTGGTGATAAACTCAGAGACTGTGGAAACGGGCTGCATCTTGTGTTGGAAAAAACAATGATAAGTTAATTGTACTTTTAGTCAGTGCCTAGCGAATCGTTTGAACTCCGCAAAATGGACACAAGTCCGGTTTTATCCGGTTTTTTTTTTGGTATATCAAGGGGTGCTTATTATAAGACTAACTTTTTCTTAAAAAATTTCGCCCGGGAACCCCCCTTTACATCCCTTTAAAGGGGTAATTTGAGGTTTTAGCGAAACGTAACCCTTCCTGTACGTTTTGCGAAAAATTTACTTAATAATAAAATGAAGAGGACTATATTTTCTACTAATTATTTCCCAACAGCATAGGTCTATCACCCACAGTTTAGCGGGGGTGGCGCCCCAAAGTTGACAAGTTTTTAAAAAAAGATGTTTTTAAAAAATATATTTTTCCCTAACTGTAATGAAAATTAAGAAGAAACACTGGTGAGATTAATCACAAATAAGTGGCTGATTTTTTGATATAGGTTTCATTTAAGGTCAATTGCCCATTTTTTAATTACAGGGTGTTTGTTACATGCTAAAAAAACCCCTTTTTATACCATCTGAACCGCCTATGCTAGAGTAAAAAAAACTTTCAGCAATTATCCACGTACTGGTGTTATTTACAAATTTCTATAATGCATCCTCAATTTTTTTTCCGGAACTACCCCAAAAAAAGAAGAATTAATAAAGAAAGTGATTTTCTTGAAATCCTTCACACACCATGCCCTTTATTAAAATGCTTCATATATCGTTTTGTGCACGTTCTTATTACCCATACATGGACACCAAAAGCGATTTCTTAATGCAACCCCTGTAGCCAAAAAAAAATAAATAAAGGGGGATTGAAAAAAAAATTTTTTGCTTTTTGTCCCATATGGAAATATGCTCCATCAATAGGGTTTTTCATAAATATATATGATTATTGCAACATCCCTGCGTAAACTACCCCTATCCTTGAAAATAAACTGCAGAAACTACCCCTAGCCCTTAGAGAGCATGTTTTGACGATTTTCTCATTACCTATGCATTTTTTTTAAACAAAACTTACACAGAATTAAAGACCACTATTTTCTCTACAAATAAGATCGTATACATTTTTTTCGTATAAGCAACCTTACGGCACAGTGGCGCCGTAAACCTCAGAAATACTTTGGCGGGCTCCAGTTTTTGTTTTTGTTTTCGTCACCTATTCATTTTATAGATAACGTACTTATGGAAAATAAAAGAACACACTGACTGCTACACATTATGAGTTATTCATATTTTATTTTCTTTGTACCCTAAAGCCACAGTGGTGGCCCAAAATCAATTTTTGATTATTTTCTTTATTAATTCCCCTTTTTTGGGGTGGTTCCGGGGAAAATATTAGGGTGCATTATACAAACTTATAAATAACACTAGTATATGGATAATCGCTGACAGTTTTTTTACTCTAGCATAGGCGGTTCAGATGGTATAAAAAGGGGTTTTTTTAAATGTAACACCCTATAATTAAAAAATTTGCAATTTCCCTTAAATGAAACCTATACCAAAAAATCAGCCACGTATTTGTGATTAATTGCCGCAGGGTTTCTTCTTAATTTTCATTACAGTTAGGGAAAAATAATTTTTTTAAAAACATCTTTTTTAAAAATTTGTCAACTTTGGGGCGCCACCCCTAAACGGTGGGTGATAGACATATGCTGTCGGGAAATAAATAGTAGGAAATATAGTCCTCTTCATTTTACTATTAAATAAATTTTTTTGCAAAACGTACAGGAAGGGCTACGTTTCGCAAAAACCACAAATTACCCTTGATATACCAGAAAAAAAAATAAAACCGGACTTGTGTCCATTTTGCAAGGTTCAACCTCTGTTTCCTACACTATACAAAGAGGCGAAAAAAAGGTAAGCCAACGACAGTGAGCAAAGAATATGGTTCGACTTTCTCTTCTTAAGTGCCCTGTCTGTTTTGAACGTTGGCTATTAACATGGCAATTCTGATCTTGCTTACGGCACTTCTAAATAGTTCGACTGATGTGAGCCCGAACCACTTCTACTAATAATTTTTTTGTAGGGTTGCTAGTTTACGAGATGCTGTCCAAAAACCCTTTACTTTCTTATTACTAACCCCTCTATTGGTACATCAAAAATAAATATAATAAAATAAAATAAATAATAAAAATATATAAATCGCGTCATCTAAAAAATGCAATCTAAATGTAACTTTTCAATGGACTATTAATATTTATGATATTTTTAAACTTTTAATTAATGTGCGGTTTGATAATTGTTTATTTTAATAGAAAATGAAAATAAATTATCAGTATAAATATTTATATATTTATATACATTTATTTAATTTACATATTGAATTTGGTTGTATCACAACAATTTTTATCACTTTTTTAATCTATTCTATCAATCTATTTAAATTTATTCTTAATTTGTGTCTCATACTTTTGTATTAAGGCCATCGGCACATAATTCGCAAATATTTTACGGATAGTCGGATCACTACTTTTTCTGTCTTTACACGGCAAATTACGTGTAGTAAAATTCACTGGTAGGTATGGATATGTAAACATTACCAGAATGTTATTCTACTTGACAATGTCATCATTAACTTTAAAGAGATAGCTTTTGAATGTTCTTGGATAACTGTTATTTGTATAATTGCAAATTATTAATTCAGTTAATAAATGTGATAATTTTTTCACTATGTATTCAGTGATTGTAATAAGTTATGTGTACAACAAAAACTAATACTCAATCGAGAAAAGAGGAAAAATGTTAAAGTGATTTTTTAATAATATATTGTTACTATGGAACGCTTACAATTTTGAACATCTTTAATAAAAAATACTTCTGATGTATTCTCTGCTTGGATCTTCCATAAATAATAAACAATAAATAACTTTTTATTAAGTTCACGTCTTAAATCAATTATTTATCAAATACACTATCAATATTATTTAATCACCAACTCAAAATATTCCCGATGCCATGCCAAATATTTAAAACTGTCACTGTCTTGTCATCATATTCTATTTGACACAGTGCGTTGTATGCATTGACATATTAAGCGTAGACAAGGCATACTCACCAAAAAAGCGTAACGCGGAAACAGCATGGAAACAGTCGATCGGTGGTCTATCTACCTCTTTTAACCAAGCGATCCCGCGCATGTGACAGACAAAGATGGCTTGACCACTCAATCCTATGTCGGCGTTACAGCTCGATGCATCGAGTGGCATATGACTGGCCCGGTTTATCCTTAAAATGTCTCTGGTTGTATGACAAAGATAGCGAATGTTCGATTTGGAAAATATCACCACAGACATGGTGTCCATTTTTTTCAAATCCTGAAAAAACTAATAAATATTTTTAAAAAATGTAAACGCAGAATGAAAGACTAAATTATTATCGAGGGCCGAAAGTCCCTTAAAATAAATAAAAAGTTTCTTTTCAATGAGATATTTGCAATTAAAATCACACTACATTTTCTCTTAGTTTTTCACCCCTGTAATGTATTAAAATAAACATTATAGAAGATTTCAGGAACTTTCGGCCCTCGGTAAGAACGTAATCTTTCATTCTGCGTTTAAATTTTTCAAAAATACTTATTAGTTTTCTCAGGATTCGAAAAAAATGAATCCCCATTTGAATAGCATTGCAGCCGAAAATACGTACCCATCCCCTTAATTTGTATCTACTTATTTTGTTATTATTTAAAATTTTTACTGACAATAAACACCCGGACTGACGACAATATAAACGCCCGGACTGACCCACCATTAAAAAATTTTGTCCATTAAAAAATTTAACGCTAAAAAAAATTTTGAACCCTTACCCAATGATGCGGCTATCATCCCCCTATTTTTTTACTTCCTTCCGATTTCGCCGTTTGATTCATTTGGTGCAAAGATCAATTATTGAGCATAATGTTTTTGAAAAATACAATTCTGATCAGGTACCATGGTAATCAAAGGCCAGAGCACACAGCTCGAAAATGGCACCCAGTGTTTTGGGTTAATAAATGAGATGCGACATGCAGCACCCTCGAAGATTATTTTTAGGATTCGGGCGCCTTTAGTAGGTATATATCAATCCGCTGTTTCTGATATAATATAACAGTGTTACAACTCACAATTGGTGCAGTTTTCTGCGCTCCATAACTATATTATACTTATAGGATTGTTGGGACCCAGAACCCAGACTCCTACATAACGAAGTCCGCAGTCCCCAGTGGGTCCAACAAAATACAATTTGTATCAGGTACCAGGTAATGAGTCATGTATTGAAAACTTTTCTCAGAATAATTCATCAAAGAACATAGGTATAGAAAAATTGAGGACAGAATCTCAAGTATGTACTCAATTCGGTTTTCGCTGTGGCCTTGGAACGCGTGATGCATTATTTGCAACCCAAGTTTTAATTCAAAGATGCAGAGATGTAATGATGTAAATCATGATATTTTCATGTGCGCGATTGATTTTAAAAATGCTTTTGATAAAGTTCGCCATAAAAAAATGCTACATGTAATAATAGGGAACTTGCAAAAATTTTTAAATATTAAAATGATATTAAAAAACATAGGGAGCATGATCTTAAAACGCTTGCATGCGAAAAAAACAAATATTTTTAACCCGTACGCTAATTACGACGTTTTGAAAATGCTATCCCAAGTAGCAATTTTTCGACGCATTGGTTGTCAGTCATTGTCAGTACAAACAAATGCACTGTCTACAACGTTGCCCGAGAGCATTTTCAGTTGTTTCGGCCAACGTCCCCTACCCCGACTGACATTACGATGTTACAACCTGTAGTTATACGGGCAACTAATTTATTACCATTTTGACAACTACATATCACACTTCAGTTTTTTCAACAATCGCAACGACTTAAAAATGTTATAATGCTAAACTAATTATTATATATTTTACTTTGATGGAAATTTTCGATTTATTTAACAACCTGTTTATTTGTTTTTTTAATAGCTGGTTTCCATTCCATTGTTTTATCAGTAGATTTGAGATTTGATAACCATCTTTGTATCTGCTTTGGTAGACAGGGTTGCCAGGTCAGTTTTAACTCTTTCAGTAGTTTTGTTTTCACAAAATCAGTAAATTCTTTTTAGGCCATGTAAATATACAGTAAAGGCCGCGTCTCACCATCAAATAATTTGATCAAACAGTTTGAGCAAACTCCGGAAGTACGTCAAAGTGACGTCACAATTGCAGTTTTTTTGAAATTCTAAAAATCTGTGCTCTCACTATCAGTCTAGTTTGATCCAATTTTTTCTATTGAGTTGTCTAACTTGTTTGTACTTTATTTAAAATTAAAATTTTTCATTATTATCCACAATGAACACTCAGGATGTGACGTCACTAACTGTCACTTTCAGTTTGCTCAAACCAGTTTGATCAAACTATTTGATGGTGGGACGCGGCCTATACAGTGATATGCACATCCGTCCTAAATGTCCCAAGAGGAATTCCACAAAATTGGAAACCTAATTATTCCAAACCACCAACTGGTAATTATCATTTTTTAGCTAAAATCTACTAAATCAAAAACTAAAATATACTTAAGTATTTTTGGGATATATTTGGGATTTTTTATAATAAAAACAACAGCTAACTTAAGGAGATAGGCGCAAAATGTCGTCTGTTAAAATGTTCAATATATTTTAAATGTTTTCGTTTTTTGCGAATCCTTAGAAAACTAATAAGTATTTTTGAAAAATTTAAACGCACAAAGAAAGATTACGTTATTACCGAGGACCGCGAAAGTCCCTGAAAACTTCTGTAATGTTTATTTTAATACGTTACAGGGGTGAAAAAAAGACAAAATTTAGTGACTTTTAATTCCAAATATCTCGTTCAAAAGAAACGTTTTGGTTTTTCTAAATAATGCAGTCTTTCATTCTGCGTTTAAATTTTTCAAAAAGACTTATTATAGTTTCCTCATGATTCGAAAAAAATGGATCAAATTCTGTTGAAATATACCAAAAATCTACTAAAAAATATTGCCTACTAGAATTTTTTAAAAAATATCAAAAATCTACCAAAAAAGTAGAAATCTACTAAATGTGGCAACGCTGTTAATGAGAATGATACACTTTTGACACTGGTCACATGACCTCTGTCACCCAATAAGAGGGTGCGTTCTAAAATGGTTTTGATAGTCGGCGCGGCCGGGTTTGGTTGGCGATTGGACTTCTAAGTTGTCTTATCCGTCTAAGGTTGGTAATAAGGTATTTTTTTAGTAATATTGGTAATATTGTTTAATGCGCCATTTTGGTTTTACTTGAGATTTTTGGGATGTAAAGAAAATGAAAACACAGAATATAAAAAATACAGGCATTTTCTGATAACTTTAAAAGCACCATCAATACATTAAATTTATACAGAACATCTTTAACATAAATTTTGACTTTTATATTAAAGTTTGATTTTTTAAATTTGAATATTTTTTGTCAAAAATGTCATAAAAAAGCAGCGCGTATGTTTTTTAAAGGTGAAATATCCATATTTGACGGTAATCTGAGATGCGTTTATAAATTTCACATCAGGTAATAAGTCGTTTATGTATTTATATCATATAAATTTAAATACCCAATACGATGTCAAAACAGTTTACTTTTTGGTTTTCGCATTCACCATACAGGTGTTAAAAATATAGGTAAAAAAACATAACTAGTCTGACTCCTTGAGCAACCATTGCACGCGCAGGTGCTTTTTATAGTCGCTTCAGTTGTCTTATGCAACGGTTACGAAACGATGTTGCTTAAACACAGGAGGTTGCCTAGGCCAGCGGTTCTCAACCACCGTGTCGCGACACACTGGTGTGCCGGAAGAACCTATCAGGTGTGTCGCGAGATTTACTGCATTTTCTGCGATGAAAAATATAAAATCTAGCTACCGGTCTCGACTACTTGATGTGGACAGCGAGCTGAGAGTGTGTCTGTCTACAATTCGTCCTCAGATAGATATACTTTGCAAAAGTCATCAGGGTCAATTTTCACACTAATTTTATGTATTCTTTCTGTTTTGTTTTTTGCTTTTTATGTTCTTACGAAATAAAAAATAATATGCTTAATATATTCATCTGTACTTACCTATCACTAGCAAAAATTTGTACATAGAAGGGTGTCGCGAATCTATAAGGAGTACGTTAGTGCGTCGCTGAGTAAAAAAGGTTGAGAACCGCTGGCCTAGGCAACGTCAAGACAACTCAAAAATCGTCCACCAAATCAGTGCAGAATAGGGTCGTCTTTTAGGCAATAACAACGTTGTAAGAAAACGTTCCCACGCGGTAGACAACGTTGTCGCGTCGACAAATTGCTACTTGGGATAAAATTCAAATATCTTAGGAGGCTCTTGAACGTCCTTCTATTGGTTCGACGTCACCGGCCACGGTGAACCGGTGGAAACAACGCGATTAAGGTAGGTATCACGGGTATATTACATTTTAATCGTCTTTAATGAAAAATTCCTAGGTATTATTTATGTTCATCTTATATATTGTAATAAGTAGTTCCCCAATCAGCTTAGTTTTAAACTGAAATTGATAAAGTTGAGTGCTACCTTGTAAAGAGTTTAAAACGCATAATATGACGGACGAGGGTTTTAAACCGTTTATAACAATAGTTTGGTACCATTATATTATAGTACTTATACGGTTTACCCCGTGGGTTTGATCTACCTACCTCTAATCGAACGATTTCGTATATCCTGGAAAAGATTACGGTGTAATTTGCATTATAATAAAGATTATATTTTATTGTAATGTTTATTAGTACCTACTGGAGCCTTTCATTATTGTGTTCAAAGCCTTCTGAGAAAAGATTATGGTGATTAGCAGCAACAAAATCCTTCTTTACAAAGTTAATAATACGCATAAATAAGAAGAATCATTATTGTAATTTTACAAGTTAATATCTTTATCATCTCAGCTTATACTTACACCGCATCCCTCGGTAGACCGCAAGCTATAGTAGAAACCCGACTGTAGACCGCATACTATAGTAGCACCAATACTTTTTAGTTACTCTTACGTTTATTACTAAAAGTTTTGTTTATTTTTAAGTTACTTGTTTCTTCTTTGTTCTTCAACACAAGAAACGAACAAAGTAATTTCATAAAAAAGAACTTTTTGATACATGTCAACAGAGATAAAATGTTAATATTTTGCCTGTCACAGAAAAAATCATTTTTGCCACAGAGTAAAACAAGATATTTCAACTATATTATTTATCTATGGGCAAACTGCATTAAATGCAATGGCCCACCCCGAACGGACAAACGATACGAGTGGCCTACTGTGACGTCAGACCTCAGGTCTCGCTTTTGAAGTTGTTTAAAACGGAAATTTTAGGCGCGGAACTTTGATTAGATGTTGTATGTACACTATTAATTGTTAAGACGTAATATTTTGAATATAACATTTTAAAACATAAATTAACAATTTTATGCAAAAAAAATTTTTAGTGCAAGTTCCCTATTAAAAGTACAATATATTAACAATTTACTTTCTACCTGTACCGGAAACTTAACCACACCACTCAAATACAAATGGCTTTGTAATAAACTTTTACTGAAGTTCAAGTTTTGCTGAAATAACTTGATGGCAACTATACCTACTTTACTTACCTGTATTCAGTATCTATAATATTCGTTGGTACAAGCATGTACAATGTACAAGTTTCGAGATCAGAGTCAGTCAGAATTTACAATGAGAGGTGTGAATAAATACGAAATCTTTTTCCTTAACATTTATGGATATTTAGCTTAATTTTACTACTTACATTGCTTCTAAATTTTTGCACTGAAAGGGTTAATTAAAGTTTTTCATTTTTTTTTTTAATAATTGGACCTCTATGAGACGTTGGATAAACTAGGTTTGAATTTTAATATTTGAAGTATTAAGTTTCTGATTCCGTATCCCGAATGAAGTACGTGCCTCCTAGTGGCGGGATACGGGCAACAATACATTGGCTTATAGGGCAGTCCTTACATTAGGGATCCTGGCCTATACAGAAAAATGCAGGCGGGTGTGGGGTAATACTGCACTTTGGTTGCATTGGTGGTGTATTGGCTAAACGTGCAGGGCAGGGTACGGTGCTGATAGAAAAGGCATTCAGGCATCAAATATCCAAAAATCTTTTCAGGCCATAATAATGAAAAGACCTTCTCCAAACGCAATAAAAACTTATACTGAAATGATGGCATCTCCTGAGGTAAAATGTTCCGGAAGTAAAATGAGCCTCCGTTCGGATCTCCGGGTGAGGACTATCTCAGGGGGAACACCATTACAGGTTAGAAAAATCAGGATAGGGTCTTGGAATCTTGGTAGTCTTACAGGTAAGAGTCTGGAGTTAGTGGATGCGCTCAAACGAAGAAGAGTTCAAATTGCTTGTATTCAAGAAACTAGGTGGAAAGGACAAAGGGCGAAAGAACTAGGTGATGGATATAAATTGTGGTATGTAGGGTGTAGTAACACTAGAAATGGAGTTGGTATAATTGCTGATAGTGAAATGAAAGATAACGTAGTAGAAGTTGTAAGAACGAGTGATAGAATGATGTCAGTGAAATTTGTACCCACATAACAATGATGTTCGCATCATGTTCTAAGCATATACTACCAACATTCGTCGGAGTATATTCTTTTTAGTATATGTGTAGTACGCAAGCACAGCATGTACCTTAAAAAACATTATAAATTTCATGTTCTTTGCATATACTTAAAAATATATTCTCGCACCGAATATACTGAGTATATTCGTGTACGTAGGATCTCGGAATATTCGTAAAAGTTTATTCTTAGAATATACCTTTATCGAATATTCTTAACACATACTTATAAGTACATTCTTAACACACACTTATAAGTAGATACTTTTAAAATATCTTAAAAATAATTTGTATGTATAGGAAGTATAATATTAGCCTTATAGATTATCAAGTTTGTTATTTTTTAGAATACATAATTAATAAAATTTATGGATGTAGGTATAGTCCTGTCGCCAGGGGGGGTACAACGGCCTCGTTAATTCAGATGGACTTACTCAAGTTTTTTTTATGTATTTTGACCCGTAGAACACGAATTTTTTGGGTAACAGTTGATCCGGATGTCGATAAGATTGTTATATACCAAGAACTTGAGGAATCAAATAACAGCGATTTTTGGCAAAACAAAACAATATTTTGTATTTTGTGGGCCATTTTAAGTAAAAAATATTTCTACAAGTTTTTTCGTAGGATGCACAGTTTTCGAGATAAACGCGGTTGAACTTTAAAAAAATCGAAAAATTGCAATTTTTGAACCCGAATAACTTTTGATTAAAAAGTTTTAAAAAGTTTTAAAAGTTTAAAGTTTAAAGTTTAAGTCAAATTATATCGGTTTTGATTATTTGCATTGGTAAAAATTTATTTTTTTATTGTTTAACAAAGCTATAAACACGTAGGGTTTCCCGTGCTTTTACATGCGTTTTAACGCATGTAACGTAGAAATAGTCTTGATTGCACTAGTACCTATTCTACCTACTCGTTCGATTTTAAATGAGAAATCATAGAAACATCACTCACGCACTAGTTGTTTGTAGCTTTGTTTAACAATAACACAATAAATTTTTAGCAATGCAAATAATCAAAACCGACATAATTTGACTTGAACTTTCAAAGGCGCTAAGCAGAATTGCTATTTTATTTTTTAATCAAAAGTTATTCGGGTTTAAAAATTGCAGTTTTTCGATTTTTTGAAAGTTCAACCGCGTTTATCTCGAAAACTGTGCATCCTACGAAAAAACTTGTAGAAATATTTTTTGCTTAAAATGACCCAAAAAATACAAAATATTGTTTTGTTTTGCCAAAAATCGCTGTTATTTGATTCCTCAAGTTCTTGGTCTATAACAATCTTATCGACATCCGGATCAACTGTTACCCAAAAAATTCGTGTTCTACGGGTCAAAATACATAAAAAAAACTTGGGTAAGTCCATCTGAATTAACGAGGCCGTTGTACCCCCCCTGGCGACAGGACTAGTAGTATTGGACGAATTTCATTTCAAAATTGTTGTATGGTAAAAAAGTTTAAACATTAATTGTATTAACGTTTACATAGATACTATTAAAAATTCGTTTTCATAATTGAAATGACTTTACCATTTCGAGTTTATCATGAATCATGAGTATTTTTACATCCTTGGAATTTGAATTTAGGTACAATACGGGCCATTTCGCTGAACCAAAACGTGCCAAACTGCACATCCAAAGCGACCAAAGGCTTTGGCGTTGCCAACCGTCGAGTAAGCTTTTTCCGTCAACTTACCATAAAAATTCCCACTTTTATAAAAAAACTCCTGTTTACAAAATCTGAGAAGATATGTTTAATTATTTTCAAATATTTTGAGTTTTTCTTAATATTTTACAATTTGGAATGGATAAGTTACCTTTTGAGTTAACTTTTTCCCTTTATCACATTTTATGTTGAAAATTCCCGCAAAAAGGGAAATTTCTCTCCGTTTGGCAACACTGACCACCGATATTGTTATTCCACAATACATTCATATCCCCCATCTGACCATTTCTTACCTGAATGGATCAGGGATAGGAAAAAACCGTAAAGAAAAAGGAAACAGGCATTATTTCATTATTTGTATCATCTATGGATCTATGCAGTGTTAAGGATGAAGACGAATGATGTAGTACTAGGAGTAAAGAACATACATAATCTCTTTTTGTTTGCGGTGCTTCAAAATACATATTTATAATCTATTTTGGTAACTCAATATTACTTAAAGAGGTAAGTACATATAAGTATTATATAAATTTTAGTTACTTATGCATAGTTTAGTTTAGCTAAATATTATATAATGATTTATATAAATAACTAAAATTTATAAATATGTACTTACTTTTTAAGTAATATTGTAGAATGTAGGTACTAACTACATTCTCATTTGCAATTAAAATATGTAAAATATAATAGGTGTTTGGTAGAACCAGTAGAACCTAAGATGAGATTATACGTGATGCTGAAAACATACTTCTAAGCAATATAGCACTTGATAGCACTTTCTTAGAATATTCTTAAAAATATATATTCTTCCCATACAAAGATGTGCGGTAGTACGTTCTAAGTATATAAATAGAAGGTTTATAGCACTTCCTTGGAATATTCTAAAAAGTACCTTCCTGGTATAAACTAAAAAGATGTGCGGTAGTATGTTCTAAGTATACACATAGAAGGTTTATAGCACGTCCTTGGAATGTTCTAAAAAGAACATTCTTGGTATATACTGAAAAGAAGTGCGGTAGTACATTCTAAGTATATACATAGAACGTTTAAGTACTGTAATGTAGTATATACTCAGTATCTGCTCTGCACATTCGCAATGGTAATTACGCACATTCTCAGTATATACTTTTTCTGAAAAGTATGTTCTATGAATCTACTAAGAACATGAAATTGTTATGTGGGTAATTGATAAAGAGGTATTGAATGTTGTGTGTGTGTATGCTCCTCAAACAGGTCTGGGTGAGAATGAAAGAAGAGCTTTCTATGACCAATTAGGAGACGTACTGAGTGATATTTCAGCAGAGGAGAAAGTTATAATAGGAGGTGATTTCAATGCACATGTGGGCCAAGCCAAGACAGGATATGAAACAATACATGGGGGATTAGGTTTTGGAACTAGAAATGAAGCTGGAGATGACATGCTAGAATTAGCAACAGCATTGGATATGGCGATTGTTAACACATTCTTTAAAAAGAGAGAAACTCAACTTATTACCTACAAAAGTGGACAACATCAATCCCAAATAGACTACTTCATGATAAGGAAAGAAGACATACGTGCGAATGCAAGAACTGCAACGTAATAGTTAGTGAGACAGTAAGCCAACAACATAAGCTGCTTGTTCTGGACATCGAAGTAAAAAGCGAAACTAAACAAAAATATCGGAGAGGACCACAAAAAATCAAGTGGTGGATGCTAAAAGATGAAAGATGAGAAGGAAGGTCTATTCAGGGAACGAATAGTAGAAAAAATATGTTGTAACATGAAAGGAAGCCCTAACACAATTTGGAGAAAAACGGCCAATATTATTAGAGAGACGGCTATTGAAATACTTGGGAAAACGTCAGGAAAGAAGTTTGAGGATAAAGAGACTTGGTGGTGGTCAAATCAAGTACAAGGAAAAATAAAAGAGAAGAGAAAATTATATAAAAAGTGGCAAGAAACCAGATCCGACATAGATCTTCAAAACTATATGGTCGCCAAAAAAGAAGCGAAAGTAGCAGTAGCAAAAGCTAAAGCAGAAGCGTATTCAAACCTATACGATCAACTTGATACCAGGGAAGGCGAAGCAAAGATATATAAAATAGCCAAACAGAGAGCAAAGAAAGCAAGAGATTTTAATCAGATTAGATGTATCCGAGATGAAAATAATAAAATACTAATTCACGAAAAGGATGTCAAAAAGAGATGGAGTAGGTATTTTGACAGTCTATTAAATGAAGAATTTGACAGACAGCCTGTGGAGTTAACGGAGACAGTAACAGCAATGGTTACCAGAATAACAAACGAGGAAGTGGCTCAAGCGCTCCAAAAAATAAAGAAAGGAAAAGCAGTCGGACCAGATGATATTCCTGGGGAAGTATGGAGAGCATTGGGAGAGACAGGAATAAGTTGGCTAGCAGGTCTATTTAATAGAATTATGGAAGTTGGACAAATGCCAGACGAATGGAGAAGCAGTATATTAGTACCTGTCTACAAAAACAAGGGAGACATACAACAATGCACAAACTACAGGGCTATAAAACTACTTAGCCACACCATGAAAATATGGGAGAGAGTAATCGATAGACCGATACGTGAAGAAACCGAAATATCCGATAATCAATTTGGCTTTATGCAGGGCAGATCAACAACAGATGCAATTTTCATTGTAAGGCAACTGATGGAAAAATACAGGAATAAAGAGACCAATGCTCATATGGTATTCATTGATCTTGAGAAAGCATATGATAGAGTTCCTCGAGAGATTCTGTGGTGGGCACGGGCACTCGATAAGAAAGGAGTCCTTGGCGAATATGTAAAGATTGTGAGAGATATGTATGAGGGAGTAACGACTAGTATTAGGACAGGTGTGGGAGAGACTGATAAATTCCAGGTGAAAGTAGGATTGCACCAAGGATCGGTGCTTAGTCCTTATTTATTCTCATTAGTTTTGGACGAGATAACAGCTAAACTACAGGGTAGTATTCCATGGTGCCTAATGTATGCTGATGATGTAGTGTTGATAGGAAATAGTGAAAGAGACTTAGAACAAAAACTGGAACAGTGGAGACAAGCTCTGGAGGAAAAAGGTTTAAAACTTAGTAGGACAAAAACAGAGTATTTGGAATGTTCATTTAAAGATGGAGTTACTACAAATAAAATGGTATCTTTGGACGGTGAAATGATTGTGAAAAGCAATAGTTTTAAGTACCATAGGATCGGTATTACAGAGTAATGGAGAAATAGATGGAGATGCATGCAGTAGAATTAGGGCTGGATGGATGAAGTGGAAAGAAGCGAGTGGTGTGTTGTGTGACAGAAAAATTCCAATGAAACTGAAGGGAAAATTCTATAAAACAGCCATAAGACCGGCGATGATGCACGGAACTGAATGTTAAGCAGTGAAAAAGAAAGAGGAACAACGAATGCATGTGGCGGAAATGAGAATGCTTAGATGGATGAGGGGAGTGACAAAGAAGGATAAAATTAGAAATGAGTATATTAGGGGAAGTCTAGGTGTGGCACCAATTGATGCCAAAATGAGAGAGCATAGGTTAAGATGGTTTGGTCATGTTCAACGTCGAGACGTTAATCACCCAATACGAAGAATAGCTGAAGTGCAGATTCCTGGAAGGAGTAGGAGAGGAAGACCAAAGAAGACCTGGGGGGAGACGATAAGGCAGGACATGTTGGTAAAGGGGATTAACATTGATATGACCCAAGATAGAATTGTGTGGAGAAATGCAATTAGGGAAGCCGACCCCGCATAAAGGCTGTATGACACTATGCATTTTCTTGTATCATTTCTAATATCGTTTCTGATATGTCAAAAAAATGTATAGTGTCATACACAGATACAAGAAACGATATCAGAAACGATACAAGAATTTGTGTCAGGCACAAATTCTTGTACAATAACTGCGCCAATTTCTGCGCAAAGAGCAAAAACGTAAAACCTGCTGGTAAAACTTCTAAATGTCATAATGGCGGCTGAAAATGAGATCATATGATTTATGTCTTGATGAATTTATTTGTTGTTTTGTAGGTATTATTTATAAATATTTTATTGATACTTAATATACCGTTTGGTATGGACTACTGTTCTACTAATAACCATATATTTAGAATAACTTTGGGTTTCATATTGCATAATTTTTTAATAGAGGAAAATACAATAGTTCCAATTTGGATCAAACTGACGATAATTATAATGCAAATATTTTAAACAGATGAAATAGAGAATGTGGAAAAATCCCCTTACGAACAATTCACACATCCACCATTTCGGGTTGGGAAAAATTTTTTGAATAGAATCAAAGATCCAAACACCAGTTCTTAGAAATGTGTTTCGCCCTCTTCAACCTCTCTGGGCTTATCAATAAAGATGAGAGGTTGAATATCTTTAGACACATTCCAATCAAAAAACAACATTCGAGACCTAGACATAGAAGGTGCGTAAATCTACGGCAAGTCCGACAATGACAGTCTCAAGTTTTAATTCCCTAATTACTTAAAGTAAGTAAAATATATGTTTAAAACATGAAATGTAGATCCTTGAAACACACTCAGTGATCAAAAGATCCAAGGTTAATGGTTTGACGACCACTCGTACGAAATCAAACAGATGAAATAGAGAATGTGGAAAAATCCCCTTACGAACAATTCACACATCCACCATTTCGGGTTGGGAAAAATTTTTTGAATAGAATCAAAGATCCAAACACCAGTTCTTAGAAATGTGTTTCGCCCTCTTCAACCTCTCTGGGCGTATCAATAAAGATGAGAGGTTGAATATCTTTAGACACATTCCAATCAAAAAACAACATTCGAGACCTAGACATAGAAGGTGCGTAAATCTACGGCAAGTCCGACAATGACAGTCTCAAGTTTTAATTCCCTAATTACTTAAAGTAAGTAAAATATATGTTTAAAACATGAGATGTAGATCCTTGAAACACACTCAGTGATCAAAAGATCCAAGGTTAATGGTTTGACGACCACTCGTACGAAATCAAACAGATGAAATAGAGAATGTGGAAAAATCCCCTTACGAACAATTCACACATCCACCATTTCGGGTTGGGAAAAATTTTTTGAATAGAATCAAAGATCCAAACACCAGTTCTTAGAAATGTGTTTCGCCCTCTTCAACCTCTCTGGGCTTATCAATAAAGATGAGAGGTTGAATATCTTTAGACACATTCCAATCAAAAAACAACATTCGAGACCTAGACATAGAAGGTGCGTAAATCTACGGCAAGTCCGACAATGACAGTCTCAAGTTTTAATTCCCTAATTACTTAAAGTAAGTAAAATATATGTTTAAAACATGAGATGTAGATCCTTGAAACACACTCAGTGATCAAAAGATCCAAGGTTAATGGTTTGACGACCACTCGTACGAAATCAAACAGATGAAATAGAGAATGTGGAAAAATCCCCTTACGAACAATTCACACATCCACCATTTCGGGTTGGGAAAAATTTTTTGAATAGAATCAAAGATCCAAACACCAGTTCTTAGATTTACGCACTTGCCGTAGATTTACGCACCTTCTATGTCTAGGTCTCGAATGTTGTTTTTTGATTGGAATGTGTCTAAAGATATTCAACCTCTCATCTTTATTGATAAGCCCAGAGAGGTTGAAGAGGGCGAAACACATTTCTAAGAACTGGTGTTTGGATCTTTGATTCTATTCAAAAAATTTTTCCCAACCCGAAATGGTGGATGTGTGAATTGTTCGTAAGGGGATTTTTCCACATTCTCTATTTCATCTGTTTGATTTCGTACGAGTGGTCGTCAAACCATTAACCTTGGATCTTTTGATCACTGAGTGTGTTTCAAGGATCTACATCTCATGTTTTAAACATATATTTTACTTACTTTAAGTAATTAGGGAATTAAAACTTGAGACTGTCATTGTCGGACTTGCCGTAGATTTACGCACCTTCTATGTCTAGGTCTCGAATGTTGTTTTTTGATTGGAATGTGTCTAAAGATATTCAACCTCTCATCTTTATTGATAAGCCCAGAGAGGTTGAAGAGGGCGAAACACATTTCTAAGAACTGGTGTTTGGATCTTTGATTCTATTCAAAAAAATTTTCCCAACCCGAAATGGTGGATGTGTGAATTGTTCGTAAGGGGATTTTTCCACATTCTCTATTTCATCTGTTTGATTTCGTACGAGTGGTCGTCAAACCATTAACCTTGGATCTTTTGATCACTGAGTGTGTTTCAAGGATCTACATCTCATGTTTTAAGCAAATATTTTAGCACAAATATCAAAACAAAATAAAAAACACAAATAATCAACAGTCAACGTAAAAATTCTAGTTATTATAACATTAAAATATTTGTTTTTAAAAGTTTATAAATTTTATAAAATCCTTAAAATCAGCTGTAGAGGCAGTACTACCATACACAGATCACTTAACTCTCTTTAGATGTTTCACGCAGGTATCTCAAGGTCATCCTAAACTAAATGCCATTTTTAGTAATGATACGTTTTTTGAGATGTCGCCATGCACCTGGAGTGAAGATTTCTTCTATATCACTGAGTCTGAGTGTCATAATTTGTCAATTGTCATTGTCATCATTGTCAGTAATGTCAGTATGCCTTTATCTTTATGTCAGTAAATGTTTATCTGATTGTTAGCAATAATAAAAAATCCTGATTTAGATAAAATGGATTCAAATACAGTTTTTGAAACAAAACGAATGTGATTTGAAGATCCCTAGGAAGATCAAATTCCTAGCTTACATTTGCGTGGTGAGTTCAACAAGTATTTGTTATTAGAGAACAAGTAACACAATTAGTGGTGTAGGGAAGCAAACGAATGTAACACCAAGTAAGTAACCCCTACTGAAAATATATAATTAATAAAAATTATTTTACGTGAAATGAATATGGTTATCATCAAATCAATTATATTAATTTTTTGTTTTAGTTGAAAGTCCTTCAACAAGTAGAGATGCACACATGTTTCAATCATTTGAGATACCCTTTTGTAGAAGAATTTGGAACTTAATTTGGAAGATAACTATTAATAATTTCATTTGTAAAGATACGATTTGTAAAAAAGTATATACAAAGTGGTTTTGCTGGTATTAAATAAATAAATAAAAATACGTTGTCATGTCTTATTTTTTCCCAAATGGTATTTTGTATATTTGGAATTAAAAATAATTTGCATATTTTAAAACCAAATTATTTTTTTTTTTCAACTATACAAATATTTAAACCTAACATTTTCTTCCCACCAAAATTACATTTTGAAATTCCCGCTTGCATTAGTTCCGATACAAGCGGCATGGAGCGCTGTTTTTCATATTTAACCAAAGTGTTATCGTGAAACATCTAGAGGAGGTAGGTGATCTGTGCTACCATACCAATGTAACGTGACAGGGCGACAAACAAAATTTCGACCAATCACGTACCGAATTTCATACAGTTTTCGATACAAGAACTTGCATAGTGTCATACAAGGCACAAATGTACGTACAAGAAATGATACAAGAAACGATATCAGAAACGATATTAGAAATAATACAAGAAAATGCATAGTGTCATACAGCCTTAAGGCAAAGAGAATGATGATGAAAATAAGTTTCTGATTCCATCCACAGATGTACGCTGCAATTATATTTTTGACAGTTGACAAAGACAAAGTAGACACAAAATAGACAGTTGACAAAGACAAAAAAATTTTTGCTGTTTTCAATTTTCAACAGCTCAAATTGTACTGTAATTTATATTAAAATTTAATATTTAATACCTTCTTAAAACTTACAAATCATCCATAAAATGACTGACAAAGCCAAACTGGATCTTGGAGTTTTGGAAGAGGATGACGAATTCGAAGAGTTTCCCGTCGAGGGTAAAAAATAGAAAATGAGGTTATGTTGAATGATTTGCTTATTTTAACATTTTCTTTATTTTAGATTGGTCCGGCAAAGAAAAGGACGAACAGGATATTAGTGTATGGGAGGATAACTGGGAAGACGATAACGTTGAAGACGATTTCAACAAACAGTTAAGGTAGGTCCCCTTCTTCTTCTTTTAATGGTGCTACAACCCTTTGTGAGTCTTGGCCTGCTTAACAATGTTTTTCCATTCTGCCCTGTCGGATACTGTCCTTCGCCACTGCCTGATGTTCATGGTTTTAATGTTGTCTAGGTTGTCTATTCATCTTTTACGGACCTTCCTTTTGTTCTATTTCCTTGGGGCTTCCATCTTTGGATTACTTTCACAACTCGATTATCTGGCATTCTTTCTAAGTGACCAAGCCAGCTTAGTCTTTGAGACTTCACAATATCTGCGCTCTGCATTAGTTCATCCAGCTCGTGGTTCATTTTAATTCTCCACGAACCATCGTTGCAGTGTGTTCGTCCAAATATCTTCCTTAGTATTTTGTGCTCAAATATTCTCAGTTGATTTTCATCTGTGGTTGAAGGGTCCACGTTTAACATCCATATCCACTGGTCTAATAATTACTGTTTTGTAGATTCTTAGCTTAGACTCACGATTCAGTAACTTACTTTTCATTAAGGCTTTGTATGCATAAAAACACTTATTACCACTAAGAATATGTGCTTGTATTTCTTGACTGGTGTTATTGTTGTCATTTACAGTTGAGTCCGGGAATCTTTACCTGTGCGTCATCATTTAAAGCATACGAAATAAGTCGATGATAAGTCGGAAATTGAAATTTAATAAACGCAACAGCAAGTGACAATAAGTGACTTGCTGTTGCGTTTAGTAAATTTCAATTTCCGACTTATCATCAACTTATTTCCTATGCTTTAAATGATGACGCACTGGTAAAGATTCCTGGACTCAACTGTATTATTGAGCCTAGGTAGGGAAAATTGGAGACATATTCGTAGGTATGGTTGTCTAGCTTCAGATTCTCATGTTGATTAGATCTTGTGCACTCTATATGTTTTGTTTTACTTTTATTTATATATAGACGAAACGTAGCAGCTTCTCATTTCAGCTCTATAGCTTTTTCACTTAATATCCTTTTGTTGCGGCTTATCATGGCAACATCATCCGCATATACTCATGTTTGCATAGATCTTGTATTAATACAGCCGTTCAAATCCAATTTTCTAACAACAGCTTCTAAAGTTAGATTAAAAAGTGTTGTTGATAAGGCATCACCTTGCCTAACTCCATTTTCAATATCAAATGCTTCTGTCATAACTCCATCTATTCTCGCCATAGCTTTGGAGCCCTCCAAAGTCATTTGTATAAGTTTCACTAACTTATTGGGTAACCATAACATAGATAGTTGCTTTAACATCTTCTGTCGATCTACACCATCAAGTGCCTGTTTGAAATCGGTATACAAGTTGTAAGTTGTATGTTGGTATGTTATATTCAAACCACATTGGTATTCACCAACCATTTCTTCTAAATAAGATTCCAGGCGGCTGTTATAATTCCTGATAATATCTTGTAGACGACATTTAAAACAGTTATGCGCCTATAATTTTCGCAGGTCTGTAGATAGGAAGAGGAAGTATGATTCCTACTTTCCAATCTTCTGGGACGACTTCTAGTTTCCATATGTGGTCGATTATGTTTGTGTTTTATACTTAGTTGTAGTTTTACATGTATCTAAATTTTATATTTTCATTATTAGGACGAAAGCTCTGCTTTATTGTATTTTGTATGTATTGGGTTTATCCTGTTAGTTAATAAATAAATAGATTAGTTTATGGATACACTTCCATAGCACATGTCCACCATTCTTTATGAGCTCTGCAGTTATTTCATCTGTGCCAGGTGCTTTGTTATTTTTTAGATGTTTTATGACGTTTATAGTTTCTTCTAATGTTGGTTGCTCAACTAGTTGTTCTGCTGTGTGGTGAATTATTTCTTCATCTTGGTTTTGTTGTTTGTCTGGATTTAAGAGCTCTAGAAAATGCCCCTTCCCCCTATTCCGATGGGTGAGTTGCCGGAATTTAATTGAAATGAATGTAATAAAAAGAATGATAAATATTTTATTTATTGTAACGAAAATATGTTTCGCTTTGGTCTCGGAAGAAAAGGTGGATGTTAGCTACGACCAGACCCGATGCGTTTGCCTGCTGAGCTGTGACTGAAGAAAAAAACCACAATACATCGCTATACACCGACCCCGAATATTCCAATGGGTGTGTTGCTGGAATTTAATTGAAATGAATGTAATAAAAAGAATGATAAATATTTTATTTATTGTAACGAAAATGTGTTTCGTTTTGGTCTCGGAAGAAAAGGTGGATGTTAGCTACGACCAGACCCGATGCGTTTGCCTGCTGAGCTGTGACTGAAGAAAAAAACCACAAACGATAAATATATTTGTGTTTCTTTTACTTTGACCAGCTGTCAATAAATCACTAGGTCTGGCGTACACTTTTGCAGTTTCAAGAAAACAATTTCGATGCATGTGAGTTGTTGACATAATGGTCTGATATGATAACTAATTTATGTGGGTGAGTAAAGCCATGTCACTCTTAAACATTTTTGTATTTAATTCAATGTGAATTTCGAATGACTAAGTTGTTTCGCTTTTGAGAAAAAATATTAAAATTAAAATTAGCGAAATAGTAATTAAAGCGTATCGCTATACACCGACCCTGAATATTCCGATGGGTGTGTTGCTGGAATTTAACTGAAATGAATGTAATAAAAAGAATGATAAATATTTTATTTATTGTAACGAAAATGTGTTTCGCTTTGGTCTCAGAAGAAAAGGTGGATGTTAGCGACGACCAGACCCGATGCGTTTGCCTGCTGAGCTGTGACTGAAGAAAAAAACCACAAACGATAAATATGTTTGTGTTTCTTTTACTTTGACCAGCTGTCAATAAATCACTAGGTCTGGCGTACACTTTTGTAGTTTTAAGAAAACAATTTCGATGCATTAAGAAGTTGTTGACATAATGGTCTGATATGATAACTAATTTATGTGGGTGAGAAAACAGATGTTGACAGAGTAAAGCCATATCACTCTTAAACATTTTTGTATTTAATTCAATGTGAATTTCGAGTGACTAAGTTGTTTCGCTTTTGAGGAAAAATATTAAAATTAAAATTAGCGAAATAGTAATTAAAGCGTATCGCTATACCCCCTTTTCATTATTTCTTCTTTCTCACTGATAATTGCCCCATTTTTGTCCTTGCAAACTGTTGTTCTGGTCATGTATCCTTCTGTGTATTGCTTGGTCTCCTTGTAAAATTTTCGAGTCTCTCTTCTGTTGTAATCTGTAATTTCCTGATATCCTAATTAGCTAAACGAAAAATCGTAAAAATGTAGACCTTTTGATATATACAGTAACTTCTTCATCATCCAGCCGTTATCGTCCACTGCTGAACATGTGCCTCGTCTAAGTTTCTCCATGTCTCCCTGTCTTGAGCTACCATTATCCACTTCGCCATCACAGCAGTTCTCTTTACATCGTCGCTCCAGCGTGTTAGTGGTCAACCTCTGCTTCATTTGTCAGCTGCTGTTGCCATTCCAATATTCTTCTAGTCCACCTGTTGTTCGATGGTCTTGCCACATGACCTTTCCGTCTCCATTTCTTTTTAGTTAAATTAGTTACATATTCTACTGTCCAGGGCCGGCGATAACAGGCCTGCAAGAGATGCACTGCAGGCCCGCGCCCCTATTTGGGGGCGCCAAAATGATCTTTTTTCTGCTGGTGTGATACAAAATGTTAATTTAAAAGAAACTGAAGGGCGCTATGCTAGTTTTGCAGGCGGGCGCCTGATACACTAGCGCCGGTACTGCCACTGTCTTTGATTTTTGTTCTTTGCCTGATGGAATTATTTTTTAATTTGATGTTTTTGAATTTTTCCATAAAAATTCGTATAAAACATCAAAATATAACGAATTATGTAATTCAAGTAGATGCTTATTGTTTAGTTGTGAGTCTTAAGAATAAAATTATTCATTTTGAACTTTTCGAAAAATTTTATTAGAGATCCACGAACTCTCCAGTAAAAAAACACACTTTTGCAAGACTCCATCTACAGCAGTAAAGAGAAAATAAAATTGCCAAAAATATTTTTTGTTTACTCAAACTTATATTATTACATATAATTTAATAATATTCAAAAGAAATTTTGTTAATAAATATATTTTATTTAAAAAAAATTCATGGTCTAAGAAAGTAACAAAAGAATTTATAATATTCTTGTATTTCAGAGCCCAACTCGAGAAACAGAAAGCAAAGCCTCCAGCAAAATAGAATTTATAAGTGATCTAATTCCATCTAAAATGTATATTTATCTCTAATTAATGTGTTTGTAATAAAATAATAAAAATTTGTATTATTTTTCAATCCTATCCCTGGGCTTCCCCCTAAAAAACGCCTCGTAGGGGAAGGGAAAACAGAAAACATCGATTCACCAAGAAAAAAATGATACAGAAAAAACTGTTTCAAATAAGAAATATAGCTGAGATAATTTGGAATGGGTGTACCATTCTCTGAACAACGCTTAACGCTGCTGTCCTGTTCGGGTCTATGTGACCCAAAAAATAATTTATTTTTTATTTTACAAATTATTACGCGGCGTAACGATTTGGTGTTTCGTGACTTTATTACCTAATATGAGGTCCTTCAATTGCATATGAGATAAACAATCAACTTCCTAATTTTTTTGATAAAAATCAAATTGTTACCTAGGGTATGTTCGGGTCCATATGACCCGCATATTTAAACCTTTAAAAATTACCTGTGTATGTGTGTTTAGTTGGCAGTATTCTATATTGGCAGTACCTGTGTGTTTGTCAGCCGGATACGTCTGTAAATAAAAACAGGATTCTGCAATCTAGAACTTGTAAAATAAACTATAGTATAGCTGGACGATGTTGCAAACCAAATTATAAATATGACCAACTTGGACGGTCTTTGGAACCAACTGGAAAGACATAAATAAAGTTTGTTTTCGAAGCATACATTGGTCTTTTATTTTTAGCTTGAGTTTATAAGTCCCATGGTGAATCAGCTAAAAGTTTGTGGAATGAAGAAACGGGTCGTAGTATATTTCAATCAACAATGTCGCTTGATATATTTACAAAAAGTTTGCAAGTATGTAATACGTTTGGATAACAAAACTACGAGAGAGGATAGGAGACGTTTTGATAAACTTGCTGCAATAAGTGAAATTTAGGAAACATAATGTTTTAACCCTGATGAAAATGTTACTGTCAATAAGCAACTAGTTGCCTTTATGAGGCCGCTCTTCCTTCATATTATGGTATATTCCAAGCAAGCCAGCGAAATATGGCACAAAAGTTTGGGTTTTATGTAATTATTATGAACAGTAAAACTTCTAATGCTCTAAAATTGCAGATCTATACAGGAATTCGTGTGACTTGAGTAGTGATTTGGAAGCCCACAATATTAAGTGTAATAAATTTTTTACATCGTAAAATTTAGGACAATTTCTTCTAAAACAAAGTAGATACAATGCCGGGGACTATAAGTAAAATAAACCGGAGCTTTCAGCAAATTTTGCGAATAAACAAGTTCATAGCTCATCTTTTTTGCTTCACGCAAGATACCACTGTTGTTGACAATATTCCTAAAAACAATAAAAATGTTGTTCTTATGAGTACATTACATCATGAATTTATGCATCACTTTCATCAAAAGAAAAAGCCCCAAATTATTTTAGATTACAATTCTAATAAGGAAGCAGTGTAATTCTAGATTAGCTTGTTGGCACATATACATGTGAGAAGAGATAAATCGCTGGCCAATGATTTTTTATAATCTGCTGGACATTTCTGCCTACAACGCGTTCATGTTATGGGCATCAATAAATATCCAATGGAATACCAATAAACTGGCAAAACGGTGAATTTTTCTTAAGGAATTGGGAAAAAACTAATGAAACCAGTCATCATTTCCAGAAAGAAAATATACCAATAACTAAAGGCTATCACGAACTGGTAAAAAGGACAGTGGTAGAAACAAGATGGAAATGCTGGTGAGCCTATGGACAATCTAACTCCGCCTGCTAAATGAGCACGCTGTAAACTTGCCCTAAAAACGATAACAAGACTAATTATTATGTTGTATATATCATAAACATATTTGTAAAATCCATTCTTTTTATTACTGTCCCAGTTGTAAACTGAATTAAATTTTTGTAGATATTTGTTACTAGGCTTTTTTGAAACAAAAAATAACTTTTATTTTTGTTAATAAAATTTAATTTACATTAACAACATAATTTTTGTTTAATTAACCATAATCTATGGTTAATACAGTTTTATTTATCACCATTAGCTTATTTTATTTCGACTAAGGAGTGTAAACCATAGTTGGGTCATATTGACCCGAACAGTACATTTGTGTAGTTGACTCGAACGGGACAGCAGGTTGATTGGAGATTTTAATTTTTTGATTTTTTTCTTATGTACTCAATTCAGTACTTATCATAACAAATTTTGCTGTTCAATGTACTATTTATATTGAAGTACTAACATACAAAATAATACATCAATTTTTTTTTCACTTTAAATGTTTTTAATTCCAATAAAAATTACAAAAGATTCTTATACAACTGAAATATTACTATGTATTACATATAATCAACATCAAATCTTTCACTTTCAGTTCGGGCACCAACAGCACAGGACAAAAGTGCTTGTATACTTCTTTCTTCACCACTGCCATAGATGTAGCCATTGGCCTAAAAAAAATCAACTAATCACAATTCTTTCTCTAAATCAGTTCATAAAAGCAAAAGAAGAACAGTATAATTAACTTTAAAATAATAAGGTTAGATATACAGTGTGTTAGTAAATAAGTATGAAAAACTTTAAGGGGTAATTCTATATATGAAAAAATAATGACAGTTTGCTTTATAAACGTATGTCCGCAAATGCTTCGTTTCCGAGATACAGGGTGTTAGAATTTTTATTTCAAACTTCCAATTTATTTATTGCTCTAATTCCGACTGAGATATGAAAATGAAATTTTGTGGGTTATAAGAGGTAGATAACCCGTGAGCAGTCGTGCTCACTTCTGTAACGTGAACAGTTGCGTGTTAGATTTTATCTCACAATACGAATTTACAACAAATTTTTATTTTATAGTATTCTTATTTATGTACTTGCTATGTTAGAAATATTATTTCTAATAATTATTAAAGCTTATTTTTTTTTGTTTTATGGCATACACTTTTTATATACAGTGGAACCTCGATTATCCGTCAGGGCACCGGACCAAGGGTATGACGGATAATCGAAAAGACGGTTAACAGAACATTAAAAAAAAATTCATAGTACAACTCTCAAATTTAATTTGTATGTTTTGTTTGACAATTTAAGAGGGAGAATCAATCAATTTGGTTTAAAATATTCTGAAATCTTTGTTTGTTTTACTCTTGCTTTACATTTTGCAACGGCTGAATTTCTTAATCAGCGGATAATCATGAAACCTACTTTATTGGCTTCTTCTGGTCGAGAATACCAGTCGATGAATTGTTGCATGTGCGATGCAGCATCTCTAGCTTTTTTACGCAAATCTTTGTCACTTGCAATAACATCAACGACAGCGCCACCGTTAAATGTTCAATCAAAATGAATCGATGACTCAATTTTTGCTAATCTAGTCAATACAATAGTGATCAATCTATAGAAATATTTCCGGGATAAAAATAGCAAGAAATGCGGTTGTAAAAATGAAAATTCTCTGCACCAAAGACCTTAGATTAGAAGTGAGAGTAAGAGCACTGAGATGCTAAGTGTTTTCGATACTGAAATATATGTACTTGAAAGCTGGACATTGAAGCAAGAACACATCAAATAAGCTACAGTCCTTTGAAATGTGGTGTTACAGGAGGATGCTTAGGATGGCATGGACACAGAAGAAAACTAACATGGAAGTATTGCGAGAAATGGGCAAAGAATACTAAATAATAGACACAATAAAAATAATAAAATTACGGACCGTATTATATCGGACCCTGACGGTTAACAGAGGTGACGGTTAATGGAGAGACGGATAATCGAGGTTCCACTGTATCCTACTAATTAAGAATTTTTGAAATTCATAAAAACAAAAGAAGAGTGAACTTTTTATGGGTTAAGGCTCATATAGGACTAACTCATAATGAAGATGTTGATAGTTTGGCTAAAAAAGCTATTGAGTATGGTACTTCAAATAATCGTAAGTTTTGCATATCTGATTTAGTTAACACTATTAAGCATCGAGTTAAAAATCAGTGGAGTCAATCATGGCGAGATCTTTGTAAACAATCCAACTCTCAGTATTCACTGATTCAACCTTCTGTTTCAAATATATATTGGTTTAAAAATTATTTAGTACCTCGAAGATATATAACAACATTAATCAGAATGAAGTTTGGACATGCATGTTTCCCTCTACATCTGGCAAGAATTAAAGTTTTTGATTCAAATCTTTGTACTGAATGTCAGAATGTGGGTGATTTGAATCACACTTTCTTTGAGTGCACAAAATACATTTCATACACCTCTAATTTAATCGAAGCTTTAATAAAATGTAATGTTTTTCCACCTTTCAATATATCCTATCTACTGTCTCTGAACAGTAAAAATATATATGATTGTTTAATGAAATTTATCTGTGAAACTGAAATTAACCTCTAAACTTATTAATCCTGATAATCTGATATATTTCTACATATGAAAAGAGAAGAAGATGTATAATGGAAAAATGTGGTGAGCAATTTGGATGGTCCATAGCGGCCAGCTGCAGCTTTTGAACTGAGTAGAGAGCTGTGGAAGAGTTTGCTATGGAACTCTAAGGACCTCATTCATTGCCTTCTTTATGTATGAATAGAAAAAAAAAGTTGTGACTGGATAATTGACACCCAAGTCTATGCCATAAAAAAATATTACAAGTAAAACTTTTGTTCATGATATAAATAAATTTAAAATCAAATGGATATGTATATAAGATAGTGAGAAAAGAGATTTCTCATACAAAGATAAGAGTGAGAGAATAGTGAGCCTAGTTTTGGTACGTCTATCAAAATAAACAAGCTGTGTTGGCTAGGCCACTTAGAAAGAATGAATGAGAGGGAGCCATTGATACACATTCATAACCAAAGACCAGATGTAGTGAGGAGAAGAGGTAGGACCAGGTGGAAGACGACTTATGAGAATTAAGAGTACAAAAATTAGAAAACCAAGGCGAAGGATAGAAGCTGATTCTGAAACAGTCCAAGATCTACCATGGGTTGTAGAGCCAATGATGAAGAAATAATGGCTTTTATCAAATATATGACAATATCCATTTATACATAAGCATTACCTTATCAACAGCACTTTTCAATTCCAGCAAACTTTTATCTGATTTCACATTCAAAAGCACAAACCCAACCAAACTGTACTCTTGTATGATATCCACGAGAGCTGCATTTAACTTCTTGTACTTTTTCGTAAATGGACCATCATCTAGAAGTTCTAGTAAGTATTCCAAATCCATCACATCAGTATAGAAGTCTAAACCGAAGTCAAGCTTTGATGCATTCTTCTTAAGAAGATCTGCCTAAAAACAAGTTAATATGTCAAAATAAAATCAAAATTTCTATTAGAATTATGTAGTAATATTATTAACACATCCACTGCCACGTTTATCCTACAGGACCAACACTGATGTTACCTCAGCAGGCCACATTGGTCTGATGGAGCCAACACATATTTTGTCTTACCGGGCTCTGTTATCAATGGAGCAATAAATATGTTTCAATGGCCAGAAGAGTGAGTAGAAGAGGCAGGCCTAGAGCACGATTTAAGGACCAGGTGGAAGATGACTTACAAGTACAGTAAAACCTCGATATAACAGACTAACTGGGGGGACAGGATATTCGTTAAAGCCGAAAGTCCATTATATAAAAATAGCTTTAGAATCAGTCAAAAATTTTTTTAAATATATACTGTATTTAAATACAGTGTACAAAGGAATCAATTGTTTGCTACTCTTTTACTTTTCTTCTTCATCTAAAAACTTTCTGCAATATGTTTGGTTGCCAAAATTATTCACTGATCCATGGGTTGAATAAGCGATGTATTTTTTGGCAAAAACATACAATTAAAGTTGCCATCTTCTAAATGTCGAATATTTTCTGGGGGATGAGCATGAACGTTGCCTAAAATCTAAACATTTCACCTCTTTCGGAGGTATTTCCAGTTTCTTCACTTTAAATTTTCTCACTGTAGGTACAAGTTCTTTAAAAATCCAATTTTTGAAAATATCTGTGATGAACCATGCCTTATTAGAGCTATAATATGAAAATGACAGATGATGCATTATACCTTTGACAACTCAAGGGGTTACGAGATTTGCCAACAATTATAGCAGTTAATCCATGCGATCCATCGGTGTTGGCACAAAGCAGTGCCGAGATCATGTCTTTGCTGATTTTTCTTACAGAATTCCATTTTTCATATTTTTTTGCATTCAAATTTTTTTATCGAATTTTTAGTCTGTTATATCTGAAGTCCGTTAAATAGAGGTCCGTTCTATTGAGGTTTTACTGTATTAGGAGTACAAAATTGGAAATCCAAGGCAAAGGATAGGAGGGACTGGAAACTGATTCTAGAACAGGTCAAAACACACCATGGGTTGTGGAATCGATGATGATGATGATAAATTTTTTTCCAAAGTTACTATAATATATAAAAAATACCACATACTTACCTTGCTTAGTACATTCACATGAGGAAGGCCAATTTGCAACATCGTAGATAGAGATAGCAACAGAGTAGAAATAAATTTTGGAGGATCTGAGCAATAGTGAGAATCGACCAAATGCACTGCACACAAATGATATCCCAATTTTTCTAAACGTCCAAAAATTTCCTTGATGGCAGTATGATGTGTGTACAACTCAACTTGTCCAGGCATATCAAAAATTAAATAACTGTCTTTAATTTTGCTTAATTTGCTAAGAAGCCAGTCAAAGTTTTCTTCGAGGTATTCCATACAGTACATTAAGGCTCCGTTAGGTCCTAATTTAAGTTCGGCCATGACATCTTCTACAGTTACTAACTGCATGATGTCTATCTTCGGACTGTAACCCATATTTTCATTAGCTGGATCTAAATTAACGATTTCTACTTTCCTGTTTAACTTTTCTTTGTAAAACGCATACACTTTTCCACAGTATGTTGTTTTTCCTGAGCCAGGAGGTCCTATAACGACCTGCCCGTAGAAACTTTCAGCTTTTTTAACTCTTTCTAAAGCCATGGTTTACTTGTGATTTACAATTGATTCTATAATAATATCTAAGCTACGTCTACTATAGTCTTTTAGGCTTAAACAAACTAGCAAAGGTTTTTGAGTGGCCAGTTTTTCTGTCAAATATCTAACTGCAACTTCTGCATGTACATTCTCAGCTCCCAGTATCTGCTTAATGTTGTAGACCTTTTCTGATACGGTTAGTCCATTGGCTGGTTGATCTACCTTGACTTGGTAAAGATTCCCTATCTTTTCAAATTGAGTGATGATCAAGTGTTGATAGTTTGTAAATGTTGTTAATGCTACGTCGGTGTGTTGACCATTCACTATAACAGCAAAATTATTGACCTTAGATGGAAAATTGTTCACAGTGGAAGATACAGATTCCGAATCCATTTCATGCTTGTAGAAAAATGGAAAAATAAACAACTAAACAAGAGCCAAGTCATACATAACCTATAAATGACAGTGACAGGAAGGGAAGAGGACGAGCGAAATATCGATATTTCCAATCGATACCGCTTCGATATTCGATGGTATGCGGCATGCTAACATGAAAAGTTAGTTCTGGCAACAATGTGGTTCTACATTTACCATAAAACTTGGTCAATTTGCAAACAGGTGGGCCAGTATTAAATATGAGAATTTATTTGATTATTTTAATATAATGTAAATTAACTGCTCCAAATGCATTTATTACGTTGTAAAAACATAATAATTATACTACTATTTGTATACAGAACATCTAATAGTTTTAGATTTTCTTAAAAACTGAAACACATACCATGTTGTCGGGCCACCATTTTGTAGGCGTGTCCAAATTACAGTCGGTCTCATACTGATTGCTACTCGGAGTACCTTCTCACATTTCTGTTATCCGGATAGTAAATTTCGCAAACAGCTAAGCGAAATCGGTGTGTATCTTGATGATTGGCGGGAGTGTGTATGGGGGGGGGGGGGGAATGATGAAAGTATAATAGTTCAGGAATTAGTTCGAGTTTATTAATAAATACTTACTCGCAGATAAAGTATTAAGGGTGATAATGCTTGGTCCTATTTAAAAGCAATCATTGTTTTCGAATCCTGAGAAAACTATCTATCTAATAAATACTTATATAAATATCTTCTTGATAGTTTTGAAAATTTTAAACCCGAAATGAAAGATTGCCTAGATAAATAACAAAATAACACGTTAAAAATTATATGAAAACAACGCTGCAACAACACAACGCAGCGCAACGCAATAATGGGGCCTCATCCTAATGCGCTGTTACGTTGTGGTAGGGGAGCCCAAGCGGGGATTTTTGCAGTTACTCGAGCGCGTCAGATTATCATATGGGGAGAAACCTGGTACCTACCCTGCAGATTTATCTATAGTTGCACCAATAGACCTTAGATAAGCTTAAGACGTGGAACGTCAATGTGACATAAGCTGAACTGGAGCTGAAGATCTGTTGGTGCAACCAGGCATAATTGTCACATTTAAAAAATGGGCCTTATTAACAGGCCCGCGCCGTCCATAAGGGCGAAGAGGGGCGGTGCCCCCCGGCGCCGTATTAAAAAGGCGCCGGAAGGTGCCGAAAAGTTTTTTTTTGACAATACCGAAATTACCACAATTTTTTTTTATTACCAGAAACAATAAACAAAAGTAATGACATTGACTAAGTAGACTAAGGACAGGAAGGATTTTACCCACTGGTAAAATCAAACCAGAAATATTAGTAATATTTTATTGTAAAATTGAAAACTTACCAATCATATAAATAAAAAAAGTAACTAATATTACTTTGATCCTATAAGTGTACGAAACCTTATTTATCTCATTAATCTAAATTATAGATATGTTTGTTCTGTAGTAGTGTAATCGTTGTTTTTTGTAAATAACGAAGAAGTGGAAGAAGTGAAAAACAGTTGGAAAAGATGATATTTCTGGGAAAGTGTGGAGAGCATTACGAGAGACAGGAACAAGGTGGCTAACAGGTTTATTTAATAGAATTAGAGAAGTTGGACAATTGCAAGACGAATGGAGAAGCAGTATATTAGTAGGTACCTATTTAAAAAAATATGGGAGATACAACAATGTACAAACTACAGGGCGATAAAACTACTTACTCACACCATGAAATTAGGGGGGAGAGTAGTTGATAGACGGATACGTACGTGCAGAAACCGAAATATGCGATAATGAATTTGGGTTTATGCAGAGCAGATCAACAACAGATGCAATTTTCATTATAAGGCAGCTGATGAAAAATATAGGAATAAAGAAACAAACGCTTATATGCTAAATTTTGAGAAAGCATATGATGATAGAATTCCTCGAAAGATTATGTGGTGGGCCCTCAATAACAAAGCACTTCCGGATGAATATGTAGATATTGTGAGGGATATATATCAGGAAGCAACAACTAGTTATAGGGCAGGTGTGGAAGGGACTAATTAATTTCATGTGAATGTAGGATTGCACGTGTACCAAGACTCAGTGCTTAGTCTTTATTTACCTATTCTTATTAGTTTTGGATCAGATAACAGCGAAGCTACAGGGTAACATTCCCTGGTTCTTAATATATGCTGTTGATGTAGTGTTAGTATGAAATAGTAAAAGCGACTTAGAACAAAAACTGGAACAGTGGAGATAAGTTGGAAAAGAGTTTAAAACTTTTTGAAAAGTAATAGTTTTTAACTGCCTACGATCGGTATTACAGAGTAATGGGGAAATAGATGAAGATGCATGTACTGGAATTAGAGTTGGATTGATCGATGGATAAAGTGGAATGAAGCGAGTGGTTTGTTGCGTGACAGGAAAATTCCAATGAAGCTGAAGGGAAAATTATATAAAACAGCTATAAGGCCAGCTATGATGTACGGAACTGAATGTTGGACAGTTAAAAAGAAAGAAGAACAACGAATGCATGTGGCGGAAATGAGAATGCTTAGATGGATGACTGGAGTGACAAAGAAGGATAAGATTGGAAATAAGTATATTAGGGGAAGTCTAGGGGTGACACCAGTAGATGCCAAAGTGAAAGAGCATACGTAAGATGGTTTGGTCATGTTAAACGTCGAGACGTCAGTCACCGAATACGAATAATTCTTGAACTCCAGGTTCCTGGAAGGAGTAAGATAGAAACACCAAAGAAGACCTGGGGGGAGACACTTAGGCAGGACATGTCAGTAAATGGGATAAATATCGATATGATCTACGACAGAAACTTATGGAGAAATTCAATTAGGGAAGCTGACCCAGCATAGAGATAAAGATAAGAAGAATGATGATAAAACAAATAGTTTATAGGTTTTCGCCTTGTGCGTGACTGACACGACACATAGCGCCTTGATCTGACGTTTTTGGATCTCACAATTTGACGTTAAGAGGCAACAGTAGCGATCAACAGGTAGCAACAAACGCGATCCAAGATTGCAGCCGTAATTTTGAATATTTTATCCCATGTCTAGATTTATCGAACATATTATAACTAACAAATAATTAGGCAACATAGAGAAATTGTCACTGTCATTTTGACAAACCTGCGTCAGATTTTCTCTTATTTTTATCGATATCTGTTTAGTGCAGTAGTGTATCATTTTAAGAATTCGTTATTGTTGTTTCATAGGAAAGTAGTGTTTATTTATAGTTAATTTATTATATTTTTGGGTAATAGAACTAAGTTGTTGGCCTATTTGAACAAATAGATTATTGTTAATTGTGAGTTTTAGTTATATCTAGGTAAGTAAGTATATTTAACGTAAAAATATTTCTAATTCTAATGCGAGTATATAAAGTTTTAGGAGGATTTTTTATTCTAAAAATATTAGGTATCAATAGTTTAAAAAATGGGAAAAGTTCATTTAAAGTTCTATTTAAAAAAAGGGGTTGAAACTAGTTAGAGCGCATTTGGCGCTCTATGAACTAATTAAAATAAGACGGCTCTTGTTTCGCTTCACAACGAAATGACTATTTATTTTTGTTTTATTATTATTTTGTGCAAATACCTATGTTAACTTAAAATTTTCACCCATTTTGGTTTATTTTTATAAATATTTATTTACTAATAATAAAATTGTTTTCTATTACTTCCATTTAGCGCGCCTATGAGTCAATTGATGAGAAAATTATCAAAATATTAATTTTAGATAATGTCAAAGATTACCACTGTTGCCAAAGTTTCGCAGAAATTTCGAAAAAGGGTATGATACTATTTCCCGAAGTTATATTGATGACGCGCTACTATATGCTCTTAAGCATATGATAAATAGGTAACAGTTATATACCATTTTTAACAAAAAATTTTATACATACAAACAATGACAATGGCATTACAAAGATAGCTCAAATATTGTCATATTTCGCCGGTACTCACGTTGGCATTGTTTCAAGGTACCTCCACCATAGTCACGCACGGAGCGAATACCGTATACCGATTCACTAAGTCGCAAAACACTACTTACAAATAGAGGAGGAAAGGGGCGCCCAAAATTTCTTGCCCCGGGGCGCTTGAAAGCCTTGGCGCGGCCCTGCTTATTAAGAACATGGTGTTCCTAATTAGGCCCAGAAGAAACCATTTTTTAAAGACTAAAAAGTAACAACTCATAAAACATTTGACAAAATTTAACAATCTCATATTAAATTTAATTATGTGATTTATCTTCTCTGTGGTTTTCAGATTTCCTATCGTAATTTTATTTATCAAAAAACAACTAACAAACATTAAGTGGGCCTTATTTGGTCAACTTACCTTATCTACATATTTATTTCTTTGAAATTATATAAGTAATAGAAGTAAGTATAACTTCTTACGACTCTTACGTGATCTTTTTTTAAAACATCTTTTTTTAAAATTTGTCAACTTTGGGGCGCCACCCCCGCTAAACGGTGAGTGGATGCTGTCCGGAAATAAATAGTAAGAAATATAGTCATCTTCATTTTACTGTTAAGTATTTTCTTGCAAAACGTACAGGAAGGGCTACGTTTCGCAAAAACCACGAATTACCCCCTTTAGATATAGGGATGAAAAGGGGGGTTCCAGGGAGAAATTTTTTAAGAAAAAGTTAATCTCATAATAAGCACCCCTTGATATACCAGAAAAAAATAAAACCTGACTTGTCTCCATTTTGCGAGGTTCAAACCTCTGTTTCCTACACTATTATGTTCCAAATACCCAAGGTTCATAAATAGACCAAATAGGCCAAATACCCAAATATTACGCACGCTCTATTCACCACACACTACGGTTCGAGTGTTCGTAATCTCGCTGCACTGCAGTTCCAACGACTGTCTACTCGATTTGGTATCAGCATAACAGAAATATGAGGAGATTGTCCGAAGTTAATCTGAGACTTGAGTGGACAGTGGATGCACTTTGGACACGCGATACGCCCATAAAAATGTTGGACCGACATCATGGCGTGTATTAAGGTTTTTAAAGAAAATTTAACACTAGAAAAGCGTTATAAATACAAATAGTAGTATAATAATATTGCTATTGTATGCTAATAACATTAAAACTATATTTTAAACCATTTGTAATAAGTTATATTAGAATAATTCAATAAATTGTTTTCTTCGACAGTGTTGCCAAGCATACGTTGTTTACATAAGCTCTCAGCAAGAATTAATTTGTTAACAAATTAATTCCAGGCAGAAGTTATTTATTAAAAAAATATATAAATAGGAAAGTTACACCAGTATTAATTCGTATATTTAGATTCCTATCACATTTTATGATTCCGATAAAAAAATGTATTCAGTTTGGATAACCAACTACAAATATTTTGTGACATCGGCAACACTGTAAGGTGAACAAGGAGTTCGTTCGTTTACCGCCCCGTTACAGTTTTCTTCTTTAGTACTGTAGCATCTATTACATATATCACGTAGATGGCGCCAATCACTTATTAAATTAATAACAGATGAAATATAATTTTTTATAAATACAATTTGATGGTAAACTAAAATAGTGCATGAAGTAAATGAAAAGTTTTACAAATAAAATTTTTAAGGACACAATTTTCAAAAATCACTTTTCAACGTCATTTGTCAATTTCAAAAAACCCGTTTGATTTCATGTAAATTTGTGATTGGTTAAATATTTGACATATCACATTCTCTGGTTGTTGGTGGTTACGTCAACGTCTACGTCTACGTCCTTTTCAATACTGTCAAAGTATTCAAGAGACTGCCTTTTACAACATAACCTGGTATTTAAGTTTTTCTTCGTTATATGGTTAAACATAACGAAAACTAGTATTAAATGAATCGGTGATAAATATTCCATTTAAATAATGAGTAACTCTATTATTTATAAGTTATTAGTTTTAAGTTTAGTGATTCTTTTGGGAGTTGGTGGAAGTAATGGTCAGCTCATTTATGCTGTGAATTGTGGTGGTGAAGCTCATACAGACTCCTTTGGAATTCGGTATGAAAGAGATCCTCTTCACGGCCGTATTGGTATCGCATCAGATTATGGTAAACGTCTGTTAATTGGAAGGGTGCCCCCAACTGATTACATCTTGTATCAGACTGAAAGATACCACACAAACACCTTTGGATACGACATTCCAGTAATATCTGATGGAGATTATGTACTAGTATTAAAGTTTTGCGAAGTTTATTTTAACGCCCCGGATCAGAAAGTATTTGATGTTGTTTTAAATGGAGATCATACGATTGTAGCTGATTTAGACATATTCGAGAAAGTTGGGAGAGGTGTTGCTCATGACGAATACATACCCTTCAATATAATAAAAGGTAAGGAAAACATGAAAATTTCCCATAACATATATTTAATTCATCATCCATCAACTTGGTGATAGAGGTCTTAGAGGACCTCAACTTCTGTCCCTTGCATGGATTCTCCAGTTGGCAATACTGATCTTCTCAGCATCCTGTGTTACCTCTTCTATCCACCTCATCTTTGGTCTACCCTGTCTTCTCATTCCCAGGAATTCTGTTACAATCTTTTTTATCATGTTCGATTCCGGAGCCCTGAACTACATGTCCTGCCAACTGCAACTGCAGACGGTTTTGCTTGATTATTGTGGTAATATCTTTCCATGTAATATAACGAACAGAAAAACTTCCATTTACTTAACACCTTGGCTGCGTTACAAAACAAAAAGACCTCATACTCCACTAACTACTGTAGTGAGTCGACTGTGTCATAACACACTGTGACAAATGCACTCAATGTAAGTTTATAAATAACTTTAAACGCAGCCTAGGTGTTAATTATAGACAAGTTTACTATAGTCACAGAATAAATAACCACACAGAAGCGAAACTCCTGCCGAAAACGGTAACATAATTTTCATGCTCATGTGTCAACGTAACTGGTGCAACCTCACTTTTGTGACTAACGTGATAGTTGTTTATAGTTAAATTTTATATTTATATATGTTTTATTTTATATTTTATTTATGTTTTATAGTTAAATTCAATATTTCATATTTAATTAATAACTACTTGTCAAAAATATTACCTAATTTGGAATGGTCTATTCCTTAGAACATCAAGTTCTATTCTGTAACTGGTGCACAAGGTGAAATATTTCGGTCCCAACAAAATCAATGGAAACGACAGTTAGATTCGCTTCTGTGTGGTTATTTATTCTGTGACTATAGTTAATTTGTTTCAAACTGGGAAAAAATCAGACTAATTGTTATAGGTACTTTCCTTCTTTCTTTCTCCCCTTCCTTATACCCTTTCAGGTATTGGATTTGAGTTTAGTTTAGCTACATTATCACCCATCTCTTCCATTCTTTTCTGTCTGCTATTCAGTTCTTCAAGTGTTTTTATTTATTTATTTATTTATTTATTCACGGGCAAGCCCTATTCAGACATAAATGTTACAGTGTTCTAAATTATCATAATATAACATAAATTATCATAATATAACATAACAAAGTGGTTTGAGAAAAAATAATTCTATGATGTCTAAATTAATAATAGAAAATTCGCCCAAACAGAAGAAATCACCCTTTAATTACAATCTTCCACCCTTCATTTTGTCTCTGATTAAATTGAAGAGACAGTTACTCAGGCAGATCCAAAAAAATGAGACACATGCATTAAAATCACAATTTAATGAACTAAACCAAGATATTCACAAACTTATATCACAATTTAAACAACATAAATGGATCCTAGCATGTAAAAGTATAAACTCCATGAAAGGAAAAACATACTGGAATGAAATAAAAAAACTGTCTAAATATAAATCGTTTAGACAACAGATTTCAGAACTGATATATGATGGCCAGACATATAGTACAGATGAAGAAAAATGTAGTGCTTTTGCTAGATACTTTGAAGAAACCTACAAATTTGATGAGGATGACAATTTTGATAGAGATACCTTAGAGGAGGTGGACAGTTGGTTTGGAAGTTTTTTGAAAGATAGTCGTAATCTGAATGCTCTTCAGGACATGACAGAAGATGAATACGACGAGGCTCTATATAAAGGAAAAAATACAGCTCCAGGCAAAGATTCCATCAATCGTAAAATCCTTAGACAACTAGATCCAGATATTCATAAGGAGATAATGAGCATATATAACTATTGTATCATGAATCATTTCTTCCCTGATGAGTGGAAGACAGGCATTGTAATAGTTATCCCTAAACCTTATACTAACCATCAACTACCCCAAAATTACCGTCCAATCACCCTTCTCCCAGTAATTGGAAAAAATTTTGAGAAAATTATCCAAGGAAGATTATATAATGAATTAAACCAACATATTCCAGCACACCAGTTTGGATTTAGAGAAAAATCATCTACAATCCTTCCTCTTTCAATAGTAACATCCAATATACAGGCAGCAAGATTGCAAGGACTAAAGACCGCTGGAGTTTTCTTGGACATCAAGAAGGCTTTTGACTCCGTTTGGCATAGAGGATTGTTATATAAACTTCACAGAATGAAATGCTCCCCTTCTCTAATATGGATTATTGACGAATTTCTTAGAAGACGCAGGTGTATAGTTAAGATCAATGAAACATATTCCCATTCATTTTCAGTGCAACAAGGAGTTCCACAAGGTTCACCACTCTCCCCTCTATTGTATAATCTCTATTGCAGTGACATATGCGACAATAGACTAACCAACACTAATTTGCTACAATTTGCTGATGACACCGCAGTGATATCATATGGAAAAAATTTAATAAAGACAATGGACTTATTGCAGAGGCAGGTGGATGACACAATATCTTGGATGAATAAATGGAGATTAACAATAAATCCTTCTAAAACAAAACTAATAATATTTAACCATAGAATCCAAGATCACTCACCAACTATAAACATATGCGACAATATTATTAAACCCTCCCAAACTGTTAAGTATTTGGGAATAGAAATAGATAACAAATTGACGTTCAACCACCACACAGCAGTTATAAAAAGGAAAATTATAACTAGAGCAAAACACTTCAGAAGTTTAACATACAAGAATGAGGGAATTACGATTGAAACAGCAGCCAATATTTATAAAATGATTTGCAGGCCCATGCTGGAGTATGGTTCTGCAATTTTCTATAATTCTAAAGGCCCTGCCAAAAATAATATAAAAGTGGCTGAAACAACTAGCCTTCGACAAATTACTAGAATGCGTCATCCTGATAATCCACTTCACAATCCATCCAACAGAATGCTGTACGAGGAAACTGGAATTGAACCTATTAATGAGAGACTCAATAAGCTGTTTAAATATCTCTTTATTAATGACAATAACAAAAATTTGATTGAGCCCCACATTGTGAAGATACCAGAGGACAGTGCCCGTAGATATCCAGGAAGAACTCTTTTTGAAGAAATCTGCTACACATCAAGACAATAAACAACTCTATTCAAATCATCATCTGTATTGTAACTAATTGTCAGTGATATTGTGATTACCGCCACATACAAATATTTTTTTTTTAATTATTGTATTGTATTAATATTAACAAAAAACATATATTGTAATAATGTATATTAATTGTGTAAATTGGCTGAAAGACTTCGGTCGATGGCCTTTTGGTACATTGTATCAATAAAGTATGTCTCTCTCTAATTCTATGAGTAGTACAGTTACAAAAAAGAAAAAAGAATAATATAACATATAGGTCAGCACAATTACAAACAAAAGATAACACATAAATCAATTCAGAAATGTACCAAGGTATAACGTTTTTGAGTTATCTAATACATACAGGTCATGTAACACTAATCACAATACAAAAGCTCTGTCCGAAACTATTAAAAAGTTAAAAAGTTAGGTAAGAAATATGATTTTTAAAACGGGAAACTGATATATTAAAAATTTCGAGGTTATTTAATGAGTTAGCTAAAGAAAGAGTTCTAGGAATAAATGTGTTGTAAGAATAATTGAATCTATGAAAAGAAACATTAAATAAAATTATTGTCTCTTTGTTTTCTGCGTACCTCAAGAGGAGGTAAGTTCAGTATGTGCTCTAATGCAGAATAGTCATAGTATACATGCATCTTAGTGGCAGTATATCTCAGAAAATTGTGTTGGACAGCCTCAAGTTTCAGTTTATGAGTAAAGTAATAGGGGGACCAAATTGTGGAACAGTAATCAAAGTGAGATCTGACCAGGGAGAAATAAAGGGATTTAATAGCTGAGATGTTAGTAAAGTCTCTGGTGGTTCTCTTTATACAGCCAAGCATCTTCATAGACTTTTGTATTGTACTGGAAATGTGTGATTTATAGCTAAGGGCGGAGTCAAGGATCACACCTAGATCCTTAGTTTCAGAGGCAGAATGTAAGGTCAGATTATTTATACTATATTCGAACATTAATGGATGATGAGTTCGATGAAAACGAAGAATATGGCATTTGAATGCATTCAAACACATACCATTTTGCATACACCAGTTAGATAGGCGATCAATATCACCTTGTAGACTAAGTGAATCAACCTCACATGTGATTATTTTAAAACATTTTAAATCATCAGCCCATAACAAAGTTTCACTTACTTGGAAACAGGGTATTAGATCATTGATAAATATATTAAACAACAGAGGTCACAAGTGTGATCCTTGTGGTACACCTGAGGCAACAGAGATGGTATGAGAATAGTATTATTATGATTAATCCTGACAATTTGCGATCTTTGCGTAAGATAGCTCTTGAGCCACTTCAATATAAGGCCATCAACTCCGTATAAATAAAGTTCTTTGGATGGTGAACTAATTGTAAAAAGCAATAGTTTTAGGTACCTGGGATCGGTATTACAGAGTAATGGAGAAATAGATGGAGATGCATGCAGTAGAATTAGGGCTGGATGGATGAAGTCGAAAGAAGCGAGTGGTGTGTTGTGTGACAGAAAAATTCCAATGAAGTTGAAGGGAAAATTCTATAACACAGCCATAACACCGGCTATGATGTAAGGAACTGAATGTTGGGCAGTGAAGAAGAAAGAGGAACAACGAATGCATGTGGCGGAAATGAGAATGCTTAGATGGATGAGTGGAGTGACAAAGAAGGATAAAATCAGAAATGAGTATATTAGGGGAAGTCTAGGTGTGGTACCAATTGATGCCAAAATGAGAGAGCATAGGTTAAGATGGTTTGGTCATGTTCAATGTCGAGACTTTAATCACCCAATACGAAGAATAGCTGAAGTGCAGATTCCTGGAAGGAGTAGTGGAGAGGAAGACCAAAGAAGACCTGGGGGAGACGATAAGGCAGGACATGTTGGTAAAGGGGGTTGACATTGATATGACCCAAGATAGAATTGTGTGGAGAAATGCAATTAGGGAAGCCAACCCCGCATAGGGATAAGGCAAAGAGAATGATGATGAAAGTAAAGCTAACTACTGATTTGCATAATTTATTATAATACTTTTAATAAAAATGCAATATTTCCATAAATTTCCGAAAGTTTCCAATATTCCCTGAAAGTTTCCAGAAACTTTCCGGTGTTCGAATCTTTCCGGCAATTTTACATCACTATGCCTGGCATATAAATTTTAATTATAATGTGTTCAATTTAGTTATTTTTGGTTTTAATTTTTTTTTTAACTTGCAGGACGTCTTCATGTCAACGGAGAAGAATCAGATATTCGTGGAGGGCGTATTAGAGTTGAGTTCATAAAGGGTTACAAAGACAATCCTAAAATCAATGCTATGTATGTCATTAAGGGTAAATTAGAAGATGTTCCTCAACTACCATCAATTCCAGCTGAACCAAGCTCCACTGTAGAAGAATTAAAAGAAGAAAGTGAAACCATTCCAAAATCTAGGCGACCTAGTGGACCCAAACAACCTGATCCATATATTGCCGATGATACATCCCTGATGCTTCCTATTTTTATTGCGATAGGAGCCTTTATACCTCTGTTATTTTGTTTATGCAAATTGTGATTAAATTATGTGATTTTGTAGATTTCACTATCGATTTTTATTGTTTAAGTTATAGAAATATTATTTATTAATGTTAATTAGGACAAAGTATTCATTTTTTTATTGTTTTCTTTAAGTTCAATAGAGAAATTGACTGATTATTTGTCATATTATGTTCAACATTTAAAAGTGCTCAATTGGGTTACAGTTGCAATGGGATTATTAATTTTAAACAAAATAGAACAAGCAAATATTACGAATTGTTGATTACGTACTCCAATATATAAGTTTTAAAGTGAAATTAGATAATATTGTTTTAATTTCAAAACAAATAAATGGATCAAATAAGATCAAATTTTAGCAAAAAATTGCGATAATACTAAATACTAATGATTTAAAAAGAGTAGATAATGTTCTCAGAAGAATATAGCATGGAGATAAATGAAGATTTCTATAAACAACTAGAGGAAGTATACGCTCTCACTGAGAAATGATATCAAGATTGTATTAGGAAATATGAATGCTCAAAGAACTTTTCTTAGGAACCGTTGATAAACATTCACTCCATCAGTAGTCTGGACAGATTATCGGAGAATAGGCCATTTTTGGGAACAATTATTTACCAGCAATTTTATTACTGGAATCGAATCTTATGATTGTATATATTAATAATATAGGTATGCAAAGTCCGCAGATAGTGTTCTACTTTTTTTATAAACAAAATGGCGCCCGAAAATCGTGTTTTTTCAATTTTTGCTCTATAACTCCAAAGATTTTAACTTTACACCAAAAGCACCCAAATGAAAATTCGCCGTAAGTAAATTATGCATAGAGGCGTGTTTTTCCCGATTTACTTCGACGAAAATTTTCCCCGGAAAATGCGGGTGTTTCCAACAAAATCTATAATTTTCAACTAAAACTTTAGATAAGTAATTGTTCATCAATAATTAAATAACTTGGTAATATAAAAGCTCTTTTCATATAGATTATAATTCCAGAAGCAGATGGAAATTGAAAGAACAGTTTAGCAACAATTGAATTGTTAATTAAAAATTTACGGTTGCTATAATAACCACAATAATTATGATACATAAGAATAACTATGATTTTTGTATCAAAAGACACTGTACTAATATACTTTACAAAATTGAAATTGATACTAAGCGGCCTCAGGAATATTTTAAAATTATAAACAATTTTTCGGCTTATAAACAAATAGAATATATCGGGAAATATTAAATTAAATGATGAAAACGGTGTTGGAAAGAAAGCGGCAGGACGCTTCTTTTAAAAGAAAAAACGTTTAATTGTGATGAGTGGTTCCTGAGATACAACCGGTCAAAGTTGACCGGCATTTACGGCAAAGATATAAACAATAGGATCATAATTGTCGAACCATCACCTTTTTATTTCGGTCCTCTTTTTCCACATCAATTTTCATATCTTTAAAATACTCATAACATATTTTATAATAAAAACTATCGATATTACAAGTGAAACTTGCCAAAAATAGCAAAATTTCAATCAAAAATTAGGTTGGAGAAAATGTAATCTCAAAGTTCAAAATCGGTATACTTTAAAAAAATGCATTTTCTCGACTTCCCATGGGAACAATTTTCTTCATTATTTTTTTGTTCCCAAGTGACTCGAGTAGAGCCATCTAACTAACGCATTATTAACTGTCAAAGTTGCTTTTGTTTTGTTATAATAAATTAATTTATTTATTATAACAAATTTTTTAAATTTGTTTAAATAAATATTGTTTTAATAATTATACAGCTTTCAAATGAGAATATTTGTATTTCTAACGTTAAAAGGTACACTTGTAGTAAGTTAAGTTGATATAAAAAAAGTCTACAACTGGAAAAAATGTAGTTTTCTTTTCTAATAAATAAATTAATCTATTATAACAAAACAAAAGCAAGTTTGATATTTAATAATGCGTTAGTTAGATGGCTCTGCTTGAGTTACTTAGGAACAAAAAAAAGAATGAAGAAAATTGCTCCATGGGAAGCCGAGAAAATGCATTTTTTTAACGTATATGTACCGATTTTGTACTTTGAGATTACATTTTCTCCAACCTCATTTTTGATTGGAATTTTGCTATTTTTGGCAATTTTCACTCGTAATATCGATAGTTTTTATTATAATAATATATGTTATGAGTATTTTAAAGATATGAAAATTGGTGTGGAGAAAGAGAACCAAAATAAAAAGGTGATGGTTCAAAAATTATGGTCCTATTGTTTATATCTTTGCCGTAAATGCCGGTCAATTTTAACCGGTTGAATCTCAGGAACCACTCATCACAATTAAACGTTTTTTCTTTTAATAGAAGCGTCCTGTCGCTTTTTTTCCAATACCGATTTCATGATTTAATTTAATTTAATATTTCCCGAGATATTCCATTTGTTTATAAGCCAAAAATTTGTTTATAATTTTAAAATATTCCTGAGGACGCTTAAATAGTCCAATTTCAATTCTGTAAAGTACATTAGATAGGGACCATGTCTTTTTATACAAAAATCATAGTTATTCTTAGGTATCATAATTATTGTGATTTTACAGCGACCGTAAATTTGTAATCAACAAGTCAATTGTTGTTAAACTGTTCATTCAATTTCCATCTGCTTCTGGAATTTTAATCTATACAAAAAGAGTTTTCATATTACCAAGTTATTTAATTATTGATAAGCAGTTACTTATCTAAAATTTCAGTGGAAAATTAAAGATTTTGTTGGAAAAACCCGCATTTCCCGGGGAAAATTTTCGTCGAATAAATCGGGAAAAACACGTCTCTATGCAGAATTTAATTACGGTGAATTTTTATTTGGGTGTTTTTGGTGTAAAGTTAAAATCTTTGGAATTATACACAGGAAAATCTTTGGAACAGACGATTTTCGGGCGCCATTTTGTTTATAAAAAAAGTAGCACACTATCTGCGGACTTTGCATACCTATATTATTACTATATACAATCATAAGATTCGATTCCAGCAATAAAATTGCTGGTAAATAACTTTTCCTTGTATTTTGCTAATTAGCCCAGAGTACAAAACACAAATGAAAATGGAGAATTACTAATCAACATTGTCATTCTTGTTTTCATTGGATTTTATTCTTTTTTTTTATTTTGTTTTTTCATGTTCCCTTCATAGTTCTCCTCAATTCTCTGTATTATTATCCTCTGTATTATTTGTTTATTTTTTAATCTTATTTTTATATTTGCTTCTGCTACTTTTTCGCACTCTTCATCACGCCATTCTTTTGTTTTGTATTATTTTTCATTGTTTTTTATTCGTGTTTAAAACTGGTTCGTTTATGCTTTCCCGCTTTTCTTCTGGTTCTTCATTTAGTTTGTCGGTTATTCATTCTTCGTACATCTTATTTGTATTATCTTCTAGTATTTCTGTGTTCATTGTTTTTCTGATTTCTTTATTTGTTTTGTTTTTCTTTATATTGGCATTCGTTTTTCGTTTTATATTTTATAGCCTGCTCGTACCAAAAAGTGGTCCGAGTTGCATCCTAGCCCAGTAAATGACCGTTTTGGAGTGTAATTTTCAGGGTAAACTCCGGATTGCAAGAAAAGTCTACTTACCCTGAACTTTAAAGTTGAACTTGTGCCGTTGGTTGATTTTACGTGGGGAGATGACAGTCACCCCTTCTCGGGTTTGAAAAAACGCACGTTTAAAATAAGCCCGGAAATGGATAAATTGACTAATTCTAAGCAACTTCTGTCTATGGAGATTTTTCTTATATAAGTCAATACTTTTCGAGATATTTGCGGTTAAACATTTTTATTTTTGACAAAAAAACAACGTTTTCAGGCGGTTTCTCTGCAAAATAACTCAAAAAGTAAATATTTTATTAAAAAAATGTTCCTAGCAAAAATCCAGATTATAAAAAAACAAAAAAATCATGTATTAATGAAGTCTACAAACCCAGTAAAAGCAAAGTTGTAGCTTATGAAAAATACGTTCTTATTCGTCAAATTCCCAATCGAATATTTCAACGTGAAATAACCAAAAAATTAAGTAATTTTCGGGAAACACTTTTTTTAAAGTGTTTAAAAAAAATTATTTTTTATAAAAGTTTCTAGCATCAAAACGAGCTATAGTCAACATGAAGTTGAGCCCTTTTTTGGTTACAAAAAGCGTAACAATCTCCCCCTATTTAGCACCTTAAATAAAATTACAGTGGAACCCCGTTAACTCGGATTAATCGGGACCGCGGCCGATCCGGGTTATCGAAAATTCGGGTTAGCCAGAGAAAATGGTAAAAATTATTAAAATATGGTATGCTTACAGATAAACTCCGTTATAATTGGCACACAGACACTTGCAAACCACGTTCGCGTTCCACACATACAAAGAGAGTCGTCGTCGAGAGTCTCATTTTTAGCTTTCTTAGCTTTGCACCGATTGTCCAAACTGTCTTTTGTTATCATTTTGAAACAAAAACAACATTTTAAGTTTCATTGCCATTACGTAGACAAAAAATCCAAACACAAAATCTGAATATATTTACGCGGAACGAACAATGAGACTTTACTACACACACACAATACCGTCTCGCAACGAGAACGAACTTATGTTATTTAATAAGAGTGAAGACGAAGACCATTGTTTGAAAAATAATTTTTTAATAGTTTTTTCTAAACAATGCTAAGACAGTTTCAAGTAAATAAAGGATACTACAGATGTCTGTTGGTTTCGATAACACATTTTTACTAAGGTATATTATGTATCAAATTACACAAATACGCATTATCTCTCATTGTATAATGTGTTTGACATTGAAAATTGAAACGAATGAACTACATAGGAATTCGCTAAAACGACAAATTTTTACGAAGTTTATTATGATAAATAAAATTAGCCTGAAAAATATAAGATATTATAGTATTCGAACAATATGTTTATAAGGAAAGATAAAAGAAAATATTTTAAGATGTTGAAAAGAAATTGGAAAATCCAGCATAAAGGACATACATTTTTATTGTTGTAATGTTTGTCTGATAAAAATCGGTCCGGGTTAGCCGGACTTCCGGGTTATCGGGGGCCGACTTATCGGGGTTCCACTGTACTCATTACCGCTTTACCTTTTACTTTATATGTACGTATGTGTATTGTTTATACGATCTGTGGGTTTGACCGGTTCGAAGTGCTTATTTTTGAAAAAAAAAAATGATTTTACAGTAAAAAAATGTTCTAAAAATTTTAGAAAAACGCTGTTTTTCAAAATAACTTAAAAATTATATTAGTGGTACGAAAAATCTCAAAAAATATAGATTTTGCTTTTATAAATTTGTTAGTTTCAGTATATGGCTGTTCAAAGTTTGCATATCGTGATTAGTGACTCGTTCAAGCCCTTTCAACTATAGCCCATTCAAAAATAAGCTCTTTTTAAACCGGTGAAACTTACAGATCATATAAAAAATACATTAAGTAAATTACAGTGGAACCTAGATAACTCGGATTAATCGGGACCGCGGCCGATCCGGGTTATCGAAAATCCGGGTTAGCCGGAGAGCATTGTAAAAATTAATAAAATACGGTATACTTATAGATAAAGTCCGTTATAATTAAAACAACATGAAATATATATGCACAGTACACATCTAACTTACCTATTATAGTTGTAGTATAGACAGTATAGATAGAGTATTGTTCATTTCTAGGTAAAAAAACTCAGTCAGTTTCGGTTGTGTCAATTTCGTCTGCCATCGGAGCGATGTTATGTTATTTAAGAACAGTGGCTCTTTCATTGTTTAAAGTTTAAAAGACCATTGTACTAAAAATAATTTTTTAAAAGACAGTTGAAAATAAATAAAGGAATAAAAGGTGCCTGTTGTTTGCGATAGTCCGATAATGGATAATGAACGTCGCTCTGCCGCCATGTGCCATGAGTCATTTTTACCGTATAGTTCAAATTACACAAATACCCATTATCTCTCAAATATTATATTATGATCGAAGCCAAGTTTTATCAATGAAACTCGATATTTTTAAGACATTCCAGAAGCGGCTACAGATAAAATGTTTTAACATAATACATACATTTTTATTGTTGAAATGTTTGTCTGATGAAAATCGGTCCGGGTTATCGGGGGCCGACTTATCGAGGTTCCACTGTATTTGTAAAACAGTAATGATTAATTTCATTTGGGTTGCTAAACATGGGGAGATTTTCACAATTTTGTTACCAAAAAAAGGGGTTAACTTTCTTTTGAGCGTAACTCGCTTAGTTTTAAGGCTAGAAAATTTTATAACAAACAAAAAATAAAGCGTTTTTTGGACACTTTAAAAATGTTTTAATGGCGTTTTCCCGAAAAGTTCTTCATTTTTTGGTAATTTTATGTTGAAATATTCGATTTGTAATTTGACGAATAAAAACGTATTTTTCATGAGCTACACTTTGCTTTTTCTGGGTCTATAAACTTCACGAATACACAACTTTTTTGTTTTTCTCTATGCTACATTTTTGCTAAGAATATTTATTTCGATAAAATACTTAGTTTTTGAGTTATTTGGGAAAAACTGCCTGAAAACGTGTTTTTTTTTTGTCGAAAAATAAACAGTTTCAACTCTTATAGAACGAAACCTGCTTAGAATTAGTCAATTCGGATTGGCCCTGAAAATTGCACGGTATATTCCGTTCGTCTCACAAGATTATTTGGATACTTGAAATAAAATAAATGAAAGCCATGAGTAATAATTTTATATTACATATATTAAGATATTTCACATTAATAAGAATGTAGGTAACATACAGTAACAGTAATTTTAACAACATTAATAGAAAAAAATTAGGCCAATTTACATAATAACCATCAACCACATTATGAAAAGTTCCTAAATACATTAAACGTTTAGTGATTTGCATTGACGACGTCTTAGATATTCCTTATTTATAAAAAATATTATTTTGCACCAAATTATTACAATCACAGTTAAAAACCAGACGTTCAAAAATTCGATTTGATTACTGAGGAAATTCTAGTTAAGTGTTTGAAGGAAACAGAGGTTGAACTTCGCAAACTGGACAAGTCCGGTTTTTTCTAGTATATCAAAGGGTGCTTATTATGAGACTGACTTTTTCTTAAAAAATTTCGCTCCGGAACCCCCATTTTTATCCCTTTAAAGGGGGCAATTTGTGGTTTTTGCGAAACGTAGCCGTTCCTGTACGTTTTGCAAAAATTTCTTTAATAGAAATATGAAGAGGACTATATTTCCTACAATTTATTCTCCGACAGCATATGTCTTATCACCCACCGTTTAGCGGGGGTGGCGCCCCAAAGTTGACAAGTTTAAAAAAATATATTTTCCCTAACTGTAATGAGAATCAAGAAGAAACCCTGCGGCAATTAATCACAAATAAGTGGCTAATTTTTTGGTATATGTTTCATTTAAGGGCAATTGCCCATTTTTTAATTACAGGGTGTTACATTTTAAAAAAACCCCTTTTTATGTCATCTGAACCGCGTACGCTAGAGTAAAAAACTTTCAGCGATTACCCATGTACAAGTTTTATTTACAAATTTGTATAATGCACCCCATAATTTCCACGGAACCACCCCAAAAAAAGGAGAATGAATAAAGAAAATATGCAAAAATTGACTTTGGGCCACCACTGTGGCTTTAGAGTGCAATGAAAGTAAAATATGCATAGGCATAGCCACCTTTACTTTACAAGCCATGAAGAGAAAAAGGCAACGTCGCAATTGATGACGTCGGTAGTCTGATTTTCGGACTACCGCTTTCGAAACTACGATTTTAAAGTACAAATTCTGGTAAAATTTATAGTATTTTTTGAGTCGAACACGAAAATATTATTAATTAGAAGTTTGTGCAAAATAATATTAAAAGTAATTCCTTGTAAGTAACGTTTATTATACAAAAAAAAAACCAATAAGAATATAAACGGGATTCATTTTTTTCGAATCCGAAGAAAACTAATAAGTATTTGTCAAAAATTTAAACGCAGAATGAAAGATTACGTTAAAACCGAGGGCCGAAAGTCCCTGAAAACTTCTATGTTTATTTTAATAAGTTACAGGGGTGAAAAACTAAGAAAATTTAGTGTGATTTTTGGTTTCAAATATGTTATTAAAAAAACTTTTTATTCATTCTAAGGGACTTTCGGCCCTCGGTAATAAAGTAATCTTTCATTCTGCGTTTAAATTTTTCAAAAATACTTATTAGTTTTCTCAGGATTTGAAAAAATCCTTACATTTAAAATAGAGGCGTCAAAATTTTGCATTTTGTTCCTTTGCACTTAAAGTTTGTCGCACTTATTTAGAAACGCCCTGAATTAATAAAGAACAAATCTAGTTGTTAAACATAAGCGAACTGATCAAAAAAACAGAATGTTAAGAAAACCGGAGTCTATAGTTGGGTTTTAATTTCAGTATTTTATAAATGCCCGGTACACCATAAAAATTTAACTGGTTAGCAACAATATTATTACAGCGGTATTGTAAAAGAATTAGGCTATAACATATTTAAAAAATCACTTAAATCTGCCAACAGGTTTAGGAAATATAAGACATTAAAAATGACAAAATTTTTAAGTGGACGGATTTCTATATCCACGCAAGTTTATATAAAAATATATTATATTGAACTAAAATCATCTAAATAACATACCTTTTAATGTTCTTTATAATTTGGAGCACGAAATATTGTAAAATATTTCAGTTTCTCTGTAAATACAGTAAAAATTATTTAAAAACAAATGAGAACTGTCAGAAGTAATCGGTCTACCAATAGATGTTGCCAAATTTCAACTTCATGGCTTGTAAATTAAAGGTGGCTATGGCATAGGCCATAATTTGTAACTGACATTGTGTTCTTTTATTTGCCATAAGTACTTTATAAATAAAATGAACAGGTGACGAAAAAAAAAAAAACAAAAAGTGGAGCCCGCTAAAGCATTTCTGAGGTTTACGGCGCCACCGTGCCGTAACGGTTGCTTATACGAAAAAAAGGCATAGGATCTTAGTAGAGCAAATAGTGGTCTTTCATTCTGTATAAGTTTTGTTTAAAAAAATGTATAGGTAATGAGAAAATCGTAAAAACATGCTCGTCAAACTTATTTTCAGGGATAGGGGTAGTTTCCGCAGGGAGGTTGCAATATCCACATATATATTTATGAAAAACCCTATTGATGGAGCATATGCCCATATGGGTCAAGAAGCAAAAAAAAATTTCAACCCCGTTTTATTTTTTTTTTGCTACAGGGGTTGCACCAAGAAATCGCTTTTGGTGTCCATGCATGGGTAATAACGTGCATAAAATGATATAATAAAGCGTTTTAATAAAGGGCATGGTGTGTGAACGATTCCAAGAAAATCACTTTCTATATTACATTCTCCTTTTTTTGGGGTGGCTCCGGGGAAAAAATGTATATTGTAACATTATACAAATTTGTAAATAACACCAGTGCATTGGTAATAGCTGAAAGTTTTCTTTACTCTAGCATAAGCGGTTCAGATGGTATAAAAAATAGTTTTTTAAAATGTAACACCCTGTAATTAAAAAATGAGCAATTGCCCTTAAATGAAACCTATACCAAAAAATCAGCCACTTATTTGCGCCGCAGGGTCTCTTCTTAATTCCCATTACAGTTAGGGAAAAATATTTTTTTAAACATCTTTTTTTAAAACTTGTCAACTTTGGGGCGCCACCCCCGCTAAACGGTGGGTGATAGACATAATCTGTCGGGTATAAATTGTAGGAAATACAGTCCTCTTCATATTTCTATTAAGGAAATTGTTTGCAAAACAAACAGGAAGGGCTGCGTTTCGCAAAAACCACAAAGTACCCCCTTTAAAGGGATGAAAATGTGGATTCCGGGGCGAAAATTTTTAAGAAAAAGTTAGTCTCATAATAAGCACCCCTTAATATACTAGAAAAAATAACGGATTTGTGTTAGTTTGTGAGGTTCAACCTGTTTCCACACTACTAGTGTATACTATATTAAAAAAAAACGAAGAATGTAAGATGGGAAATGCAAACAACAATAAACACATAGACCATTTCATAAAGATAATACATCTAGATCTAGTTTTAAATATCTTAATGCTACTATAAAAGGTACAACAAGATTATCATTAAAAATTATTTAAGTGAAGAAAATCACAGATATATTATTACATTTAAAGTTAAAATTCTATACTAATATAAATATATTTTATATATTTGTACGTATGTGCGACATGACATCTGAAAAAAGGAAGAACAATCATCAAATTACAGCTATGAAGTTTCAAAAATGACGCACGTAGAATATAGTCCAGTATATTTGTATTATAATGTATTCAGAGCCAGGAAAAAGCGCGCAAAATGCAACACCGCATGGTCATCTTGACACATTCATTAGTTCAAAGATGCTTACTTGCGTTATATACCTCATTTTTAAACTAGGAGTAATTCAAATTTACCGCGCTATAATGCTTGTTTGTAATTGGTCCAACTGCAGGCAAGTTTACTCCACTAAATTATGAAATTTTGACACTATTGGCATTTAAGTTATATCGGCAATTTTTATGTTTTCTGCGTAATTCCTGTCATTTTTAGTCTGCATTTAGATAAAAAAAAGTTGTTTTTAGAACTCTTAGCTACGTATTAGTGTAATATTATAATATTTATAGACTACCGTCGAAGGCTGACATGATCAACCAAAAAACAAGGTGAATCTAGTGATTTTTCTAGTGACAACATTAGGTATGAATCTCTTTTAAGTTTACTCCTGGTTTAAAAACAGGGTACAGTAGCTTGAAATCGGGATCGGTTCACGTGTAACCAATTATTTAGCCTCACTTTTTATTGGCTGCAAATATATTATAATTGAGCCGTTGAAACCCCCAGTGGTTTTAGTCAAAAGTTTCATGGTATTAGTCCTAGAGGCAGCGCTGAAAAATCTCTCTGAATTTACTAAAGCTAGTTTTTTCATAATTGATTACTGTGATTGTGTAGAGAAACATACTGCGGTCGGTCAAGCGAAACGTAGAACAGGGGTTACTGATAGGTTATCAAAGTTACTTTCCTACGAAGGTAATGCAATCAATTTACTAAGGCTGAAAATCAGTACACACATTCTAAATTGAATATAATAAAAGCTATTATAGTCGGTCAGCTGTATGACAGGACAGAGCCGGTCGGTCGGCCCCAGTGAATGTACAGGGTTATTCTATATTTTGACCCCCTGTAAACTGCTTTACTTAGAGAATTAGAAAAAAATGTAAAATACAAAAGTTATTAGATTTTTAAATTATGGTTTTTTAACATATATATCGTACTAGTGACGTCATCTATTTGGGCGTGATGACGTAATCGACTATTTTTTAAAAGGGAATAGGGGTGGGGAGTGCTAGTTCATGTGAAAGGTAATTCAATTTTATATTCATTAATATAAACATTAAGAACAAAAGAAGAATGTAATTTATTTAATTCAAAATACATTCTAGTGCTGTCAGAAAACAGAAATAAATATTTATATATATATATATATATATATATATATATATATATATATATATATATATATTTGTTGTTGAACAAAGTTGTTTTCCCCCATTTGGTATCCTTTTTTCGCTCTTACTATGTTTTATTATTTCATCCACAATCAGGTTGAACACTAAAGGACTCGGGGAATCCCCCTGTCTTATGCTATGGCCACCTTAAATGGGGTCAATTAGTTCACCTACTTTTACTTGTATTGTGCTGTTATGGTAGATATTTTCGATCGTTTTGATTATCTCTGGAGGTATCTCTCTGGTGTACAATAGGTGAAAAACATCCTTTAATTAGGTCCTGTCAAATGCCTTCTTAAGGTCCATGAAACAAATATACCGCTTTCTTGTATAATAATACAGAATAACAGTTTGCATCTCACCGACACTTCTAAAAACTAATTATTAATTTTGATATCAAAATTCAACGAAACGTCACAAATCTACTGGACTACCAAACTTTTGTCGCCATAGTATTCGTACATTTCTTGCATATTGGACACGTAGATTATTCTAGTATGATAATAAAATATAACACATACAATATTTGGATTCTTCACACCTTTTCGTACATGAACATACAGTGTGGATCAACAAAATGGAATACATCCGTTATTTCAGTAAGGTTTCAATTTTACGTTTTAAAATTACATCTTGTTGCCAGAATTTCATCTATAAATTTAACATCTGAAAGGAATTCTCCAACCAAAGAAAACAATACTAAATATAGGTATATTAGCAGCAATAGCCAAAACAGAGATAGAACCGGACAGAACACCACCATTGATGATTCAATTTGAGCGCGTCAAAGAATTTAAGTATCTTAGAACAACAATAACTAAAGACATTAATGGATAACAAGAAATAAACAGTGGGATACAAGTTGGCAACAGATGTCTTTATGCCCTTCAAAACCCCATCGAAAATCGAAACAACTAACAAGACAAAGATACAACTACGTATAAGACAATTGAATCGCTTATTGTATAAAGGGAATAAGTCCACTTCCGTACGAAATTAAAGTGAGATATACATTTTGTTAAACCAACGTCGACAGATCGATGAGTCTATAAGGGAAATTTGTACCTCTCACCCTACGCGAAATATCGCACGATAAAATTTTTGTTGAGGGTATAAAGGTTACTAGTCCGGGACTGATTACCTTTATACAATAATTCTTGTGGGGCCACCATCGCTTGTGGCACTTTGTCGTTTATTTTATTACTTCGGTTAGCTTAAGTTAGTTAGTCTTACGATGTATTTTAGGTCTTGTTTGTAATAATAAACCTTTTTTTATAAATAAATTTATAATTTAACTGTAGAGAAGCAGCACTATTTCGTCTTTTATTCATTGATTGTATAAAGGAATCAAGTCCCAGCCTTTAAAAACGACTTTTTGACCTTAATCGTTTTCAAAGCCAAGTTTGCTGTATCACATGTCACTCTACTAGTCTCCTTCTATACAGATTTCATCTGTAGATCAAAATTTGATAGATCAAGTTTCTAAACAATAGTTTTTTTCGTTTTTCTCAAAACTAAGTATTGTGAACTTATACCCTTTATACAATAAGCGCTTCAATTATTATATGAGCCGTAGTGATGTATGGTAGGACAACAACATAGGCAAACGAATAGCCCGGGAGTTAGTGTCAAATTTGACCGGAGCATTTTAGCATGGCTGTTTTCTTTTTATTTAGTTAGGTGTTCCAAAGCTTATTAACAAATGATGTGTCAGCTGGCCCAAGACCGGGGATTTTAGTCAAGAAAAGGTAAAATATGAACTTGATGGAAAAACGCTACAACTTATATGTCAAATATTTATCTGCGTGACATGTGTATAATGGCCTATAATGCCTAGCTACTGGCTTTCACCCAGGCGACTCGGGTTCGATTCCTGGCGATGGATTTTTTTTGTTTTTAAAATTGACATTTTGATCTGAAAAATAATTATTTTTATAATACATACCACGTTTTTATTATTTATACAAGACAATATAAAATAGTCTGTATGTCTTTTATAGAATCGTAAACTATGCATTTGATCATATTATTATGATTGACCTTAATAAGCAAATTTGTTGTACATGAACCGCTGAAGCTTCCTGACTTGGTACGACCCTCTTTACTTAGATTGGTCGTACGAAATCAGTATCTTCAGGGATTCGTGTACAACAAATTTGCGTATTAAGATCAATCATAATAATATTATGATCATCATATAATGATCAAATGCATAGTTTACGATTCTATAAAAGACATACAGACTTTTTTATATTGTGTCGTATAAATAATAAAAACGTGGTATTATCAAAAAATAATTATTTTTCAAATCAAAATGTTAATTTTAAAAACAAAAAAAATTCCAACGCCAGGAATTGAACCCGAGTCTACTAGGTGAAAGCCAGTAGCTAGGTATTCTAGGCCATTATACACGTGTAAGTGACGGAGATAAATATTTGACATATAAGTTGTAGCGTTTTTCCATCAAGTTTGATATTTTACCTTTTCTTGCCTAAAATCCCCGGTTTTGGGCCAGCTGGCACATCATTTGTTAATAAGCTTTGGAACACCTAACTATTGAGCAATCTCAAGACAGAGAGGAATAATTATTGATGCATGTTGTGAAATTCACGAAGGATCGTAACGCCAGGGAGTAAGTAATTAATTATTTTGGGTTAGAGTTAGTTAAACGTAGCGATGAAATTTTTAAGCATCTCTTAAGATTTTGAATATCATCTATGACAAAAATAACGAAACTTCTTCCGTTTGGCTGTTCCACAATGTACGTATATTGAAATAATTAACAAATTTAATTGTAGCTCCCAGTCTCTTTTACACCCCAAAATAAAAGTGAAGTAATCAAAGAATAAATCAAAAATTCTGTAGGAGGATTTCTCTAACGATACAAATTCGCTAAAAATTAACTAAATTTATAGTCCATTGAAATATTACATTTAGGGCTGCGTTTTTTAGATGGCGCAATTTTATTTCATTTTTTTTGTTGATGTAAAGGGGTGGTCAGTAGAAGCTTAAGTTCAAGTTTGGGCGGTCGCCCCCCTTGTTCCCCGACCGCCATCTTAGAAAAAGGGGTGCAAAGCGTTTTCGTGCTGCATCTCGTAAACTAGCAATCCCACAGAATTTTTTTTAAATAAATTACACATATTCTTCTTTTTGCGCCAATTAATTTAATTTAAAAAATATTTTTTGGTCACCCTGTATAAATAATGATAATATTGTTTATATTACTGAATAGAGAATTGAACACGCTTTCAAATGAGATACCACACGACCCCTATTCCCATTTAAAAAAAATCATCGATTACGTCATCACGCTCTGATGGATGACGTCACGTAGTATGAAATATATGCCAAAAAGTTGCAATATAAAAATAAAAATGGACCTATTTCGGCATTTCTTTAAAATCTAATAGGTAACTATTGCCAAATATCCTTTTCTTTGGCCCACCCTGTATAAATTTGTGAAATCTGGTGAAAATACATTAATTTTTATTTCATTAGACAGTTTATTTGAATTTTAATTGCCCTGCTCGCAAACGCTCAAATTAATGATTTTTGACAATTTTCTCAGGCCCGTCACTCCTATATGACGTAAGTCTACAACTCCAAATTTGTACTCCTTATTCTACTTGCTAGGGGCTAACATTCAGCCAAATTTTAAATTTTTTCATGCGTGTCCATCAGAGATATAAGGGGTCAAACTTTGAGATTTTTCAAAAAATTACATTTTTGAGATATTTTTTGAAAAAATTTACCCAAGTCTCAAAGCTCAAACTTTTTTTATTTTTTAAAGTATGCGCGTATGTCTTTCCAGAAAAAAATTACAAACCATTATCGGCTTGCCTTATGCTGCTAAGAAATGCTAAAAATGGCATTTTATCAGTTTACCTTTTCAAACTTTGAGGTTCATTAAATACCTTAAGGTTGGTTTGAAATTAAATAATGCTAAGTTCGTTTTTTTAGAGCATACTTTTCTAAAAGTTTGGTTTTTGATTTATTGTTCTAGGACAAACCTCAGTGAAAATATTGGCTAATGATCGAAGCCATGTTTTTCGTGAAAATGATTGATACGCTTTAACAAAAATGGCCGTCATCGGAAAAATGTATTTTTAAAAAATAAAATGAATACAATTCTGTACTCTCTATAGACTGAAGTTTAAAAGGTAGAAAAATAAAAAATATTTATACCTTTGGACCACTTGGCTTGGATTGGCCCTCTACAAAATTGTTGTGATGTCATTTTATTGTAAAATGAACTAAAAAACAGTTGTACCCTCCAAAATTACTTGTTACAAAATTTTCACAATTATTTTTGTTTATAACTTTTTGTTGGTCACTTGACGATAAAAAGTAATAAATATAAAATTGTAGAAAACTAAATTTGCTACATTTTATGTTTGATTAAATTTTCTGTAAGATTGCTAGTTTACGAGATACAGCACGAAACCCCTTTTTCCAAGATAACGGCAGAGGGACAAGGGCGGCAACCCCATAAACTTGAACTTAAGGTTCTACTGACCCCCCTACACATTAAAAAATAAAATTACAACCTCTAAAAAACGTAAGCTAAGGCCTAAACAATGTAACATTTCAATGGACTAAACTAAGGATAATATATTTAAAAAATGGTAAAGAGTAAAATTTGGGTCTCTTTGTACTGCTCTTTTTAAATTTAAATATAAAGATAAATTCATAATTTTAATAACAGTCAGAAATTATTATTGATCAGACAGTATATGAATTTTAATTTATTTTTTTAACTTTTATAAATACTGTTACCTTTTAATACACAGTTCAAATTATCAGTTATTCTTGTGAGAAAAAACAGTGAGATATAAGGCCACAAAATAATCATGTTTTTGTTTCAAGATAAGGAAGTGTTTTAAAATAGGTGTTCAGTTAATCGTACCTATATAATCTAAAAACCGCTATCAATTATTACAAGGACTTTATCATTGGTAGTTTGCCGATAACGCAGTGATACGACGAAGTCAGTTGACGTATAAAGAAGTGTAATCTTTTTTTATTTATCAGGTAAAAATATAGACGCTAAAAATTTCTTTATAGTACAGGAAAGTAAGCAAAAAATAACCCTTTTCGGGACTGTGACAAATCCGAGTATCAGAAACGTTTTTAGTTATTGTAGGCCTACATAAAGAAAATCTATATCTGTTCAGCAGAGATTTTGGTAGTTGTTTTTTAATTATGAACAATTTAGTGTAAAAATGACATTTCTTTTAAATTATTTGTGTACCATTAACCCGGGAGCAGTCGCGCCGTGAGAAAAAATATCACATATTATCCTTTTCCGTGATAACTTGATGAATTTTTTTCAAAATTGCTTTCCACTCGTAAGTGCCTCGAGGAAGATTGTAGTAATGCGTAGAATTTTTTTTTTATTTTTTCTTTGTGGAATTTATGGCTTCGGTGAGAACTAATTATAGTCTAGGCGCCAGAGGGGTCACCGTGTCATATTCAATTCTGATGGACAAACTCAACGGTTTCTTATGGATTTTTGGCTGCTGATTACGAATTTCGAGGGGGGATTTCGATCCGAGTGGTCAAAAAATTGTTATAAACAATTTAATTGTTTATAAGGCTCTGGCTCATAAACTAAAAGAGAAAAAAAAATGTTTCAAATAAAATTTGTTCCTTAATAAAAAACGAAGAAATAACCGTTTACAAAACTTAAATCTATCAATTAGAACTCAAGATATTGTAAAATTAGTGCACAATGCAAATTGCAAAATAAGTATTTTTCGAAGCTTTATCGATCGTAACGCGGCTTCTACGCATGCAAATAAGCCTTAGGAGGTGTCGTTTTAAAGCTTACTTAACAGGCTTCCAAACAAAGTTTGTTAAATTACTTGATCTTCATTTCTTTTAAAGTTATACCCGTTTAAAATTACAATTTTCTAAAAAATATTGTACATTCATTTGTTTATAAGGGTTTCAAGCAAATTTAAGCTATAAACATTTATACTTTAATGAACAATAATGATAGAAAAACTCAAAAGTAACAATTTGAGGTTATGAAAATGTTCATAAGTTTATTTTTGGCCAAGAGGTCGATATTTTAATGGCGCGCTATGAGGCGGAAGATCGGCTTACAGTCAATTAGTCAATTAATTTTTCGACGCTTTATCGATCGTAACTCGGCTTCTACGCAGTAAAATGAGCTTTTCGTTGTCTCATTTTAAAGCTTAATTAATAGACTTCCAAACAAAGTTGTCAAATTACTTTATCTTCATTTGTTCTAAAGTTATACTCGTTTGAAGTTATAATTTTCTTAAATAATTTGTACATTAATTTTTGTATAAGGGTTTTTAGTAAATTTGAGCAATAAACATTTATACTTTAATTAAAACTAATAATAGAAAAACTAAGAAGGTGTATTTTGAGTTTAGAAAAGTGTTCGTAGGTTTATTTTTGGCCAAGATATTGATAATAAAATAGCACGCTCTGAGGCTCAAGATCAACTCACAGTCAAGTAATAAATATCATGGTAAATATACCGATCGACTGCTCTCGTGTTACACTATTTTGCTTAGGAAGCCTTGACTATTCTTAATATGTCTATCAATGTCTACAATAATATAATATACTACTGTCAATTCTGTCTATTTGTTACAACAAAGTCATTGTCTCTTAATAGTGTAATGTGATATTGATTCGTTGCAATAATGAATAATTTAGTTAATAATAAATTGTGTATTATATGTCAAAAAAATATCAACATCAAAGTGTCTTCTACTGAGAACGGTTGTGCACGTATAATTGAAACAGCAAATATTCGTAGATTTTTCTCTTGTTGAAGGAGGCATTTCTCTTGTTAAAGGTATGCCATCAACATCAAACTCAATCCACTTACATATAAAACGAGCATTTTATGTGGTGTACACACAATTAACGTGCCTCGAAGATTCTGCAAAAGAACTTGATCCACTTGTATATGGATATCTTATAGATAATGAAACTCTGAAGCCCCAAAAAGTTTTAATTTTAATGCCTTCAAAATCAGATTTAGTACCACCATGTGTATGTAAAAATTGCTCGAAGAATTTATGCAGATGTAAAAAAGCTGAGATTCACCGTATCTCAGTTATTCATAAAACAGTTTCGTAAGCTCAAATTGTTCTTTTTGAGTTTTTCTATCATTATTGTTAATTAAAGTATAAATGTTTATAGCTCAAATTTGCTTGAAACCCATATAAACAAATGAATGTACAATATTTTTAAGAAAATTATAACTTCAAACGGGTATAACTTTAAAACAAATGAAGATCAAATAATTTAACAAACTTTGTTTGGAAGCCTCTTAATTAAGCTTTAAAAGGACACCTTATAAGGCTCCTTTACATGCATAGAAGCCGAGTTACGATCGATAAAGCTTCGAAAAATACTTATTTTGCAATTTGCATTGTGCACTCATTTTACAATATTTTGAGTTTTAATTGTCGGATTTAAGTTTAGTAAACGGTTGTTTCTTCGTTTTTTATTAAGAAACAAATTTTATTTGAAACATTTTTTTGTATCTTTTTTAGTTTATGAGCCAGAGCCTTATAAACAATTAAATTGTTTATAACAATTTTGTGACCACTCGGATCGAAATCCCCCCTCTAAATTCGTAATCAGCAGCCAAAAATCCATAAGAAACCGTTGAGTTTGTCCATCAGAATTGAAAATGACACGGTGACCTCTATTTGGCGCCTAGACTATTAGCTTTAAAATTGTTAGAAATAGACATTTAACATAACAAGTAAATAAAAATATTATAAAATAGAAATTTGATTTAAATTCCTATTTAAATCTATATTGTGTGATTTTTTTTCTCTACACGCGACTACGTACGTTACAGAACCTGCTGCCGGGTTAAAAAGCTTAGTATTTGAGGTAAAATTACAAAACTTTATTTTTTAATACATAAAAAAGCTTTAAAATTGCGACTGCTAAAAGTTTCAAAATCAACTTGTTGCTTGGAAAACTGCAAAATAAGGCAAAATCGTTAATTGTTTATAACTATTATAAAAATCAACCTATATATTTGATACATGCAGGGAAAGATCCAAGGAAGGAGAAGCGTAGGGAGACGCAGAATATCGTGGCTGCGCAACCTGAGAGAATGGTACGGATGTACATCAAGTGAACTTTTCAGAGCAGCCGTCTCTAAGGTGCTAATAGCTATGATGATTGCCGACCTCCGTCGCGGAGATGGCACTTAAAGAAGATTTGATATTGCGCCAAAGTTAGATGTTGTGGTCCTAACAAACCCTCAAAGTTTCAGATAGATCTTTGCAATAACATAGTTAGAAAATGATGAAGATACAGTAGACACAATGAATAGTCCAGGGCGGATCTGTTTTGAGATGGACGTTGAGAGGTGACTCAAATTTTTTTGCAGAAATTGCTTAAAAATGAATCAAATAATAATATTTGAGTTATCCTCCCTCTCAAAAAGTTCCGGAACATTGTTTAAATAATCAAAATGTCAAAAATGGAAGGAAAAATTCGATTTTTCTCTTCGTTTTTTGATTATACCTTTAAAACCATTCGTTTCTGAGAAAAGTTGTACTGACATAAAAGTTGCGTAATTAAATTTCCTATAATATAGAATTGGCTATAAATTTAAATAGTCACCCTAGTTGCAAAATAGCAAAATTTGCGAAAAAACCATACAAAAACAAGTATTTGCATTTTACGTTTTTCAACCATTTATGCTACACTTAGGACCTTCATATTTCACCCAAAAAAAACTTTATGATACAGCAAAACAATACTGTAAATTTCATTAAGATCGGTTCAGTAGATTTTGCAATCCAGCTTTCGCAAAAAAATTAATTTTTTCAAAATGTTACAGGACTGAAAATAAAGCAGATAGCAAGTTGAAATTTTTTTTGCTTATAGAAGTGTACTGTACCTTTCATTTGCAATTTTCAAAATTAAAATCGATTAATTACCACGGCGTCAAAAAATTTTTGAAATAAACAATAATTTTTGGTGCTACGCGCAGGACAGCGGTGTTCGTTTCACACAAGTGGATTTCCACCAAAATTTCTTCCAATCTTTATCTAATATATTATTTTCTTACTCTATATTTTGTTGTATTTTAATATTTTAATTCCACAAAAATCAAACTAATTTTATTATTGTTTGTGAAATATTGTTTAAACAATTGCATATATTTAAAAATAATAAACTTTTATTATTTAAGTTAAAACATATGAACAAAGAAAGTTTTTGCTAATAAAAGTGTTATTTCAAAGGATTGTGTATGTGTCTTTATTTTGCAATATATTTCAAAGTATGTGTCTTTATTTTGCAATAAACAAATTTATTTATTTATATCGAAATGTAATAAAAATTAAAATGTATCAATCATTATCAAAGGTCATTCGAATGCCCAATCAGAGCAAACTATCCGCTGTCCTGCGCGTAGCACCAATAATTTATGTTTATTTAAAAAAATTCCTGACGCCGTGGTATTAATCGATTTCAATTTTGCAAAATTGCAAATGAAAGGTACCGTACACTTCTATAAGCAAAACAATCTTCAACTTGCTATCTACTTTATTTTCAGTCCTGTAACATTTTGAAAAAATGAATTTTTTTTACGAAAGCTGGATTGCAAAATTTATTTTTCAAAATCTATTAAACCGATCTTAATGAACTTTACAGTATTATTTTACTGTATCATAAAGTTTTTCAGGGTGAAATGTGAAGGTCCTAAGTGTAGCATAAATGGTTGAAAAATGTAAAATGCGCATACTTGTTTTTGTTTGTTTTTTTCACAATTATTGCTATTTTGCAACAAGGGTGACTATTTTTTAAATTTTTAACCAATTCTACATTGTAGGAAATTTAATTACGCAACTTTTATGTCAGTACAACTTTTCTCTAAAATGAATAGTTTTAAAGTTATAATAAAAAAACCAAGAAAAAAATCGAATTTTTCCTTAATTTTTTGACATTTTGATTATTTAAACAATGTTCCGGACCTTTTTGAGAGGGAGGATAACTCAAATATTATTATTTGATTTATTTTCAAGCAATTTCTGCAAAAAAATTTGAGTCACCTCTCAACGTCCAAATGTACTAATATTTTTACAGATGCGCCCTGGTCTAGAAGAGTTAATACAGTATGTATCAAAAAAGGGGAAAAAATTTATAACAAAAAATGTTTTGCAAAATTACTGATATTTTTAACGTCTAAACAATTAAAATAAGGACTTATGTTAGGACGGGGCCAGTGGCGTGCTGGAACTTTTCAAGCGGCCGGTGATTTTATAGAAAAGCGGCCCCCCAGCCTCATTTTACCGTCTATTATCAGCATTTTTTATTCGATATTTATAAAACAGAAATACCAAAATATAAATTATTTTTAAATCACACATAAAACTTTTAATCCAATGATTTTTTTTATTTGCTATTATTCATTTACTTAAACTGTTATGTCTTTTTTAATTAAAAAAGATTAAAAATTTTTTGAAAGGTTTTACTAATATCATTCGATTAGAAATTAAAAAAAAATGTTACATCTAAAATTTTTTGTGGAAAAACTTATTTGACCGGCCTCAAGAGGCCGCAGCCTCTCGATGATTGCACCGTTTCATTTATATGGCCAGCACGCCACTGGACGGGGCGTGCACGATACGTGCCGTAGAACAATAGAAAGCGCACGTCCCCACTGTCGCCCCGTTCCGTTGTATGATAAACTTGCCAATGCTTCTCATATAGGACGGTTATTCAACGTGTCCCGTAAGACAGCAGTGTTGTTGATTTCCCAGTCCTAACATAAATCCGGCTTACTAGAAAGAAGTAAATAAGAAATAAAGACAAAAACAAAGAAATTTCGGAATACATGGGTTAGGTTTGCTCCAAGATCTCCAGATATATCCTCAATTGAAGTATATGGCTCGAAAGGTAAAAAATTTGCAACAGAATCCTCATTGCCTGATTGCACTTCTCATTTGAACTAAAATGAGATATCTCAAGAGAATGTCGACCATCTAATCAAATCCATGTATAGATGTATCATGGCGTATCAACACATTATTTAAAGACAGCTCATTTATCGATCCAGTGATAGTGAATTAAAATTTTGACCTTTATCTTACCGTCTCTCCATATATTTATACATAATTTTAACAAATAAGTGGTTTTTACTGGGTACTCGGAATATTTTCTTACATTAAATAATTTTTCACAATATGCCGTCTCTAAATGATAACAGTTTTTACATTTTTATCATCTGTTAGTTAAGCTGACGACAAACAACTACAGTAGGGACCATGGATCATTGACCGTACATTATTAGCTGAAAGACAAAATAGTTAACGCATGTTGTTAAATACAAAAATAGTCATGATTGCTATTTGCAGACTCGATATAATATATCATGCATATATTATATGCAATAGGTAATTATATAAAAGATAGAGACAAATTCTGAATTTTTTAGTAGAGTTCATAACATTTCAGTATTGTTTATATCGCGACTGTCAGTTATTACTTTATTATTGTACCTTTTTATCATTCGCAGGTGTTTTCATATACAGGGTGATTGATTAGTAGGGTAAAGCTCAATAGCTCCGCTATAGTAATAGATAGCAATAAAAGTTAATAACAAAAATTTTAGCCACCTTTGAGCTTCACATTACAAAATTAGTTAAAATGTTACAGGGTGTTCGATAACACAGTGGCAGACCAAACTTATGTTTTTTTTAATGGAACACCCTATATTTTATTTTAAATTCGAAATCCTGTTAACTTCTCCATCACAAAAATATAAAGGTTTGTTATGTTATACAGGGTATTTACAAAGTTATAACCAATTTTATATGAAAATCGTAACAAGTTCAACTCCCTGTATAAATAAAAATAAGCAAAACAACAATGGTTTATTAATGCCATATTTTTTAACGTATTGTCAAAATTTTCAAGAATGGTCGATATTGCTAATTTTCTTTATATCAAATACAGGGTGAGTCAAAACGCAAGTACATTATTTTCTCAGTAATTTTAAATGGAACACCCTGTATTTTATATCACTATTGAAAAGTACCATTACCGTACTTTAATTTTTAGATAACATTCCCTATGTCTAAATTTATTAGTTTTCGAGATATTTTCATTTTTCAATGGACCAGTAGCATGGCCACCCAAATCACCACAATTTAATAAACTGGACTGATTTTTTTGGGGTTACGTTAATAATGAAGTTTATAAAATACCTCCAACAAGGGATGAGATGAAAAATAGAATACAAAGTGTATTTCGATGTGTTAATTTACAAATGCTCCGTAGAGTAAGTAGCTCATTCAATGATTGTTTTTAGGCGTACATAAATGTGTTAGGAGATAATTTTGAACCCCTTATGAAATTGAATATTAAAAATATTTTATTAAAAGTAGCTTCTAATTTTTTCAAACATGTTTTTTTGCAAAATGTATTACTGATAAATTATGTTTCGTTCTTTATTTGTTACATTGTTACATTTACATACAAAAGTAGTGTTTAATTGTCTTCACAAAATATTGTATTTTGTGTTTGTGTGTTTTTTTGTAAAATTTATTACTAATTTTCTTTGTTTATTTGTTGCATTTACATAAAAAGATAGTTTTTAATGGTTTCAAAAATGTTGCATGTAGTGGTTGTGTTTTTGTTTGTAAAATGTATTACTAATAAATTATTTTTATTTCTTTATTTGCTACAGTGTTACATTGATTACCGGATTGATAATCGGTAATCTTCAATTGTCAATTCAGTCATGGCTTACTTAAAATTTAGATAAATTTAAACACCTAAAATAATTTGTTCTGAAAAATGAAAATATCTCGAAAACTAAAAAATTTGGGCATAGGGAATGTTATATAAAAATTAAAGTACGTTAATGTTACTTTTCAATAATGATATAAAATACAGGGTGTTCATTTAACATTACTGAGAAAATAATGTACTTGCGTTTTGACTCACCCTGTATTTGATATAAAGAAAATTAGCAATATCAATAATTCTTAAAAATTTTGACAATAAATAAAAAATATGGCATTAATAAACCATTGCTGTTGTGCTTATTTTTATTTATACAGGGAGTTGAACTTGTCACGATTTTCATACAAAATTGGTTATAACTTTGTAAATACCCTGTATAACATTACAAACCTTTATATTTTTGTGATGGAGAAGTTAACAGGATTTCGAATATAAAATAAAATATAGGGTGTTCCATTAAAAAAAAAACGTAAGTTAGGTCTGCCACTGTTATCGAACACCCTGTAACATTCTAACTAATTTTGTAATGTGAAGCTCAAAGGTGGCTAAAATTTTTGTTATTAACTTTTATTGCTATCTATTACTATAGCGGAGCTATTGAGCTTTACCCTACTAATCAATCACCCTGTATAATAATATTCGATTTTTCATTTATTTAACAATGGAACAAAAACACATTCGAATGCGACTTTCTCAGCAACATTTAGAACGGATGCTCTAAATGATGAACACAGACAGGTTTATCAGACATGATAAACTGGATTTTGTTCGTCGATTCATCACTACGGATAAGACTTGGGTCTATCACCGTGATCCTGACCTGAATGAAAACACGCGGCTAAATACCGGTGTATTTAGCCGCGTACAGAAGAATAGAATGGAATGACCACATAAGCCGAATGACAACAAATAGAGTAGTCAAGACAGCGAGAGACGGTTCCCCAATAGGAAGACGATCAGTGGGAAGACCACGAAAACGATGGAACGTCAACTTCCTATAGGCACATTGAAAAAACAGAGTCATGTCTATACAAAAAGAAGAAGAAATACTGGTGTGTAGCCTGGTTCTTGAGGTCCGAATCGAGTTCGTTTCAGAAATCGAACAAGAAGTTTTTTGCGATGCGAAAGAAATTTTGTTTGTGGATTACTTACAAACTGGTAAAACAATAAATTCTTAATTTTATTAACCTTTTACACCAGCCGAAGGAAAAATTCGTGAAAAATGACCCGGTTTACAGAAAAAATCCTTTTTCGTCACGACAATGCACCGTGTCATATTGACCAAGCATTTTGACAATGGCTAAAATCCATGAATTGAAGTTCGAATTAGTATTGGAGCATCCACCGTACTCACCAGATTTGGCCCCTAGCGACTTCCATATGTTTCGAAATTAAAAAAAAAATACATGCGTGGAAAACGCTTTCCATCAAATGATGAGGACATCACAGCTATGGAAGCGTAATTTGGAGCCCTTCCAGATTCTCACTTCAGAGATGGAACTTCTAAATTGGAATTTCGTTAGAACAAGTATATTGATGTTCAGGGAGAATATACTGAATAATAAAGCGTATTTCAAACCATAAAGTACCCCGCACAAACCTTATGGAAATTAGGTCCCAGTGGATTTCGTTCATACTTTGGGAAAATACTCTTTGAAGCATCCTAATAAAAAGTTCTCATGAGCACAACTCCATCGTATGAAGTATTTTCAAAATATAGAGGCACAAACTCGGAAAATTTTAAGATTTACTGGGTGTTCCAATAGGGAACTTGCATATATTTTTAAATATTAAAATAATATTAAAAAATATAAGGTAACATGATCTTAAAACGCATGCATGCAAAAAAATCAAATATTTTTAACTCATACGCTAATTACGCAGCTTTGAAAATGCTATAAAATTCAAATTTCTTCAGAGACGCGTAAACGGGTATGACGTCTAGACCCTCTGTCTACCTGCCATCGACAACAAAACCGCTAGGATATTTCGAAAATATTATTTACAAATTCATTCACATTCACTTAAAACTCTTATGTAGAAGTCGATTGTATAAATAAAAGTTCAAAAGAAATAAAGGTTGTTTTGAGGATTGTATTAACTCCATTTAATCGTATTTAATTGGAAATTCCAAGGTATTATTTGTGTTCTTGTAGGTATAGTTCATAATCAGTTTATTAATTTCAAACTGAAATTGATCAGGTGTTAAAACAAATAAGTAAGCATTATTAATAAGCATTTTTATATTGTTTATAGCAATAGGTTTCAGTTGCTCTTACTTTTATTACAAAAAGTATAATAGATACAGTTGAGTCCGCGAGTCTTTACCCGTGCGTCATCATTTAAAGCATACGAAATAAGTCTGAAATCTATTTCACGCAACAACAAGTGGCAGAAAGTGGCTACTGTTCCGATTACGGGTTTTACTATAAAATTTGATGTTATCAAATAAATAGAATGTCAAATGTAAGTTTTGCTTCAAAATTTTTGGCAGAATTGCAGCTACATTTGAATTACATTAATAAATTCTTTTAATATCATTAGTGATTATTAAATAAACAATTTATAAAAAATAAAATTAAATATACAATGTTTACAGTGTGTTGATGTAATAGGTTTTTTTTATTATTTATTTAAAAGTATTTTGCAATATGTTGAGTGTCAATAATAAACAAAAGTAAGGATTTTACCCACTGATAAAATCAAAGTACAATTTTTAAAAGAGTTTTAAAGTAAATAATATTATATTTTATAACTACTAACTAATTAATTGTCATTTTATTCACTTTGACGGAAACCTAAACACAATCACTTCTTTACTGTGTGAATGACGTTATTAGCTTTGTATGTTTTAAATATTAATTGCCAAAATATAATTATTTACCTTAAAATTTGAAAGTCCAATATAAAATTAGTTGTGAAAACAACTGTTTGTGTATAATAAAGAAACTTCAAAACGCAAAAATTCGACAAAAACCGCAAACAATTCAACTGACTGACATGCTGACAGCCCTAAAAAGTAAACAAAGCAGAAACGTCAAACAAATTGTGCTTAAAATATGAAAACATACCGAATCGTCTTTTTTTGTACCTATCTCTTTTCAATGCACTGAGTCTAGATGGTTCACAAAAATAACATGTGTTTTAACTTAATAACAAACGGCAGCTGGTTTGTCATGAGTTTCATGCGTGGAAGAGAATGATGCTAGATAAAAAGTATGTGTTTTATCTCGCCAGGTATTACTGACGCACGGGTAAAGACTCACGGACTCAACTGTACTTATTTATTTTTAAGTTTTTTGTTTCTTCTTTGTTATGAATCTAAAATATTTATAAATGATAGGTTTTAGTTTTGTTTATTACAAAATATTACGACTGAAATAAATGTATTCGGAAATTTAATTATAATAAGGGACAAACGTTTTGGATTGAAAAAGTTGTGTTGGTAGAAAATCGAGACCGAGAGCCAAAATCTAATCTATCAACCAAATAACCAATGCAAAAGTACAGTAGTTGCAAATGTTTCTATTTAAAAAATAAGTGTTTTAATAGCAGATACATACTTTGAAAGTAATTTAAAATTTACTTATAAATATTTGGATAGAATATGACGCATGTCTTATTGACAGTTTGATTAGTATAGCACAAGACTTTTGGAGTGTAAATATTTCCCCCATCTATTTGGTTCTGCTAATTATTAAAAATAAATGGAATAAAACTTTGATAAAATAAAGTTTATCCATAAAACATTTTTATTTCTTTATGTGAGAATGAAATTCAAATTTTAAACTAAATTTATGCCTATTCATATATTTTATTAAAACATCCTTTCTTGTTATACGTAATTTTTTAGTAGTATGTATGTACTTACATAACTTTATAATGTAATTTGGCATTTGAGATACATAAGTTGTAAAATAAAAATGTATTTCCGTAAACTAAAAACAATATTATAAATAAATGATCTTTAAAATTTCAAATATTGTCTTCAGAGTGCACGTCTGGCACTAGCCAAACGAGAACACTGGCAAACATCATGGTTGGTGACGTCAGACCCCAGCCCGCACTTTTGAAGTTGTTTGAAATGGTAAATTTGGGCGCGCAACTATTATCAGCTATTGTATGTAAACTACATATTAATTATTAAGACGTAATATTTTAAACATAATATTTTTAAACATAAATTAACAATTTTATGCAAAAATATTTTTATGTGCAAGTTTCCTATTCCCTGAGTTACTGGTTATCTGGCAACTTGACCTTCAACGGACGTCATCTTCTAGAGTTTCGAGGGTTTTCGGCATTAAATTAATATAAACAGATTACTCACGGGTTTTTGGGATCGCTAAACACGAATATGCCATCAGAATTGACCTCCGGAGAACGTGGTGGCCAGGGCCACTGCAAAAGACGTCATCTTCTGGAGTTTCGATGGTGTTCGGCATTTAATTGATGCAAATGAATTACTGGAGGGTCTTTTGAGGTCGCTAAACACGAATATGTCACCAGAACCGACTCCGGGAGCACCTGGTTTCAAAGGTCAATGAAAGGGGCTCCTGGAGTTTCGAGGGTCTTTGGTACTACATTAATGCAAACGGATTAGTTATAGGCTTTTGTGATTGCTGAACACGAATACGTGATCAGCACATACACAAGAGCACCTGGTGCCTAAGACAGGTTATCTTCTGGAGTTTCGGAGGAATCAAATGGATTACTTACTTATTCCTCTTCACTCCATGCGGAGCATAGGGCGTCAACTGTCTGCCTCCATTCTGTCCTATCCTTTGCACTAATCTTTATTTCTGCCCAGGTTTTCCCAATAGCATTAATTTCTTTGTCCACACTTCTTTTCCACGTTTCTACGGGTCTACCTGGTCTTCTCTTGCCATGTGGTGTGTATTCTAGGGCTTGCCTCGCTATGTCTGTATCAGGTCTTCTTAGTGTGTGCTCCATCCAACTCCATTTCCTTTTGCATATTGTCTTAGATATAGGTACCTGGTTAGTTATTGTCCATAATTCTTGGTTTGATATGCGGTTTGGCCAGTAAATGTTAAGAATCTTCCTTAGACATTTATTTATAAACACTTGCATCTGTCCGATACATTTTCTTGACACTTTCCAAGTTTCTGCTCCATATAATATCACAGTCTTCACGTTGGTTTTACTTGTCATCTGACGTGAAGACCAAATTTTCCTTAGCATATTGAATGCGTTTTGAGCTATTCCTATTCTCCGTTTTACGTCCTCCTCCGTCCCTCCTTTGTTGTTCAAAATACTGCCCAAGTAGTTAAATTTCTCTACCGTTTCTAATTCCGTGCCTCCCAGTGATATTCCCATTTCTCTTGGTGTATTTATTTTCATTATCTTAGTTTTTCTGACGTTTACGTTAAGTCCGACCTTCTTCCCTGCCTCTGCTACTTTTTCAGTTTTGCGTTGCATGTGTTTTCTTTTTTCTGTTAAAAGGCATATGTCATCTGCAAATTCCAAGTTCTCAAGTTGGTTAAAAACATTCCATCTTATTCCAGTCTTATTACTAGTAGCCTTAGACATGATCCAGTCGATTACTATCAGGAATAAGGTTGGAGAGAGCACACAGCCTTGCCTTACTCCTGTACCAATATCTATTTGTTCTGTTAACTTGCCTTCGTGGACTATGCGTGCTGTGGACCCTTCGTAGAACAGTTTTATAATTCTGATATACTTGGGAGGCATTCCGTATTTCTCTAGCAATTTCCATAAGGATTACTCTTAGGTTTTTAACTCCAGAAGATGACCTGTCTTGGGCACCAGGTGCTCCTGTGCCTGTGCTGATAACGTATTCTTGTTCAGCAACCACAAAAACTTACAACTAATCCGTTTGCATTAATGTAGTACCAAAGACCCCCGAAACTCCAGGAGCGCCTTTCATTGACCTTGGAAACCAGGTGCTCCGGGAGTCGATTCTGGTGGCATATTCGTGTTTAGCGACTTCAAAAAACCCTCCAGTAATTCATGTGCATCAATTAAATGCCGAAAACCATTGAAACTCTAGAAGATGACGTCCCTTGCAGTGGCCCTGGCCACCACGTTCTTCGGAGGTCAATTCTGATGGCATATTTGTGTTTAGCGATCCCAAAAACCCATGAGTAATCTGTTTATATCAATCTAATGCTGAAAACCCTGGAAACTCTAAAAGATGACGTCCTTTGAAGGTCAAGGACTACTAGTACTTTTCCTTGATCCAAACTTCTACATGTTGCCAGATAACCAGTAACTCAGGGAATTGGAATACCCAGTAAATCTTATAATTATCCGAGTTTGTGCCTCTATATCTTGAAAATTCTTCATACGATGGAGTTGTGCCCATAATAACTTTTTATCAGGATGCTTCAAAGAGTATTTTCCCAAAGTATGAACGAAATCCACTGGGACCTAATTCCCATAAGGTTTGTGCGGGGTACTTTGTTTTTTTTTTCTTATCGAACAGTCTATTATCGGATGATGCGTCAGACAAAGTTGTGTTCTGTAGACGCTCTATTTTTTTATATGAGTATATTTTATCTATAAAATTGCTATACCTTGTTTCACGTTAAGAACGGAACATTGCGATTATGGAGATCAGTGTTGCCAAACCTCTCGGGCATGGGTGGCTACTCGCTGCCGATTCATTCTAATGAGTACGGCATGGCATCGGCGTGCTTCTATCGTCCATAAGAAATACATGGGACTATCTCCGCAATGTTCTATGCTTAACGTGAAACCGAGATTATGCCACAGCTCTAAAAAAAATTACTTCATCGGATAGCATGTTTTACTTTCACTGATTTGACATCTCTCAAGTGACAACTCACAGAGTAATTATCCACGGTCCCAACTGTATAACCTTTTAAATTTGTAACACCCAAATACATTGAAAAACATATTTAAACGTGAAAAATGGTTAATTAACCATTTACACTGATTGAAACAATGATATGTGAATTAAGATAATATTTTTCCCATTCGATACTAATACTTGGTATATGACTGTGAAAATAATTAACAAATAATTTTAAACATTAGCAACAAAGGACATCGCACACATCTTATGGAAAATATGTCACTCAAATTCAATAAAATTTATACGATTAGATTCGTTTTAATATAACGATCAATTCTTATCATTGCGCCAACTCTTAATTATGATTAATTAGGGCGCAAATTGCAATTAAAATTTATCGAAATCACATTTTTGGAGTCCATAAAATGTTAGTTTACAATCATTATTGCTCTGAGTGCTATTCATAACAGCTTAAATCCCGCTGGGCCTAAGCGGATTAGTGAAACTAATCCGCTGATTTATGGAGTACCGAAAATCTGGGTATTTTAAAATATTTTTTCTCTCTCTAACTTATGTACCTACCCATTTGATTTCAGATTTATTTATATCAATTTCTGCTCTTATTTTTGAAAATAGAGAGTTGGCGCAATGATAAGATTTGATCGTTAATTTAAAACGAATCTATTGGTATAAATTTTATTGAATTTGAGTGACGAGTTATATTTTCCATAAGATGTGTGCGATGTCCTTTAATCGATTTTAAGCGACATGGTGTTTTTATCTATAAGTTTTTATAATGGAACGCAACAAATTACATGATTTTTTACTATACTACGTTTATTACCAAGATAAGTTTAGACACGTGACCGGTAGGTGTGTCGTGTCATCGCAGCTTGTCATTGGTTTTTTTTTTTTTTTTTTTTTTTTTTTTTTTTTTTTTTTTTTTTTTTTGTAAGCATTTATTAACAATCAGACTTACATATTCTATAAGCTAATTTGATAACAAGTACAATAACATATATCAATGTATTATTGTACACTAAAATGGAGTTATGAGGTACATCACCCAGCGGTTTCACCTCAGTTTCAGCGAAGATCTATGGGCCATAATCTTCGCAATCTTCTGTTGTTTAGTGGCTGCAGTAATGGTAATATTAATTGGTTGGGGTGGTCTTCCAATTTCTCGTGGTGTCTGTTGGCTCTTTCTTGAATTACTGTGCTGACTAACGGGATGTTTAGGTCTGTATGAAGGGTTTGGTTGGAAATGTACCACGGGGCATTTGCGATGGTGCGTAGAATTTTTGATTGAGTTCTTTGGATAATTTTTGTGTTTGATTTGCTGGCACAACTCCATAGTTCTATACCGTACGTCCATATAGGTTTGATGACCGTTTTATAAATCAGAAGTTTGTTCTCAATTGAGAGTCGAGATTTTCTACCTATAAGCCAATTAATTTCTTTCACTCTCAACTCAATTTGTTTCTTCTTCTTTAAAATGTGTTGTTTCCAGTTTAATTTAGAATCAAGATGAAGCCCCAGGTATTTGACGATGTTCTGTTGTGGTATGTTGACTTGATTAAGGCTAATATTTGGGCATTGGTTTTTCCTTAGTGTGAAAGTTATATGTGTTGACTTAGTTTCATTAGCTTTTATCTTCCATTTCTTTAACCACTGTCCAATTTGGTCTAGGTGTTCTTGAAGTTTTAATACTGCAGCTCTTGGATCCTCTTCAGTTGCAAATATTGCTGTGTCATCAGCGAAAGTTCCAATGGTGGTTTGTGGAGAGGTTGGTAAATCGGATGTGTACAGTACATAAAGAAGTGGACCCAATATACTACCTTGTGGGACTCCTGATTGAATTTTGTTACGGTTTGATAGTTCATCCTCCACTTTAGTTTCAAATTCTCTGTGATTTAGATATGATTTTAATAGGCCAATAATTAAGTCTTAAGATTGCATTTAATATGTACAATAACTTCATTATACATATTTTAGGAAGTTGTTTTAGCATTGTTGCTGTTATGAGATCAGTGCCTGGTGCCTTCTTTTCATTCAAATGATTAATTTCATCTTTGATCTCCTTCGGTGTAATTAAAGTTAGTCGCTCTCGTTGATTAATTGGTAAGGCCAGTTCCTGCTCTACTTCTTGTACTTGGTCATTGTCGAGTGGCTTCAGTTAGATGTTCAGCAAATCAATCAGCTTTTACTTTGTTGCTTTTTGCCCATGGTCCTGGTGGTAATGAGTTTTTCCGAATTGGAGGTGAAGTATTTATTGGTTTATTTTTGTTTTTGATTGGTTTCCCGATAGTTATCTTGACGCGAAAGGTTTGATACATAGTTTTCAAATGAGTTGTTTCTCATCTGTTCTAGAGCTGTTTTTAAGTTTCTGTCATTGGTTTGAAATTAATTTCTAACCCATGACAAGCTGACACGACACACCCATCGATCAGGCGTCTGAGCTTATCTTGAGAATGGACGTAGTATAATCACAATGGCATACAGTGCATTAAACTCTCAGAAGTGTCAAAGCAAAAACAGTGTTCGTTGGTTGTCAGTTACATTAAAAAGGAAGAAAAACTGGATACAGCAAGGTTACAAAAAAATACTGTCATAAATATGTTCTCAAACTTTATTTGGTATTGGTTTACTGTCAATTGGTTATCCCTTGGGCATACTTGTTTATGGGCGTAGAGATTGTTTTATTAATTTTTATGACTTCTTTATTTTGCGCTAATCATATAATTCACTACACTTTAACTTTTGCCTTTGACGTCCATACCTCACCTCCGTACAACAGTATAAACAGTAGGTAAAAATAATATGCGAATAAAACCAATATACCAATCCGTCCTGTTTACATTTTTTTTGTAGACCAGTAAGGATCTGTTTTTAGGTGGATGTGAGAGGTGGCATTCGGATTTTTGCGGATAAAGTTAGGTGACACCTTCAGTAATAATAATTGACTTATGCTCCTTCTCAAATATACCCGGAACATTAATAAAAAAAATAAAATATTTAAAAATTTCAAAAAATTTCGTTTTTTTTTCTTCTTTCTTTGCCTATAACTTTAAAACGATTCATTTTGGAACAAAGTCGTATAGAAATAAAACAAAGATAATTAAATTTTCTATCAGATACGATTGGTTAAAAATGTCTTAATTTAACACCCTTGTTGCAAAATAGCAATAAATATAAAATAAGGGGGCAAAACAAGCCAGTCCTTATTCAATGTTTTTCCATCACTTAGGTTACACTTGGAACCTTCCTAATTCGCTTAGAAAATTTTTGTAATGTGCTAAAACCGTCCACCAAATTTCATTAAAATTGACTTACTAGATTTTGCATAATAATTTTGCAATCTAAACTTTTTTTTTTAAATTAAAATTTTTAAAAATCTTGCACAACAAAAACTAGAACATACAAAGATTTGTCAATTTTTTTACATATAAATAAGCACTTCACCTATCTAATGCACTTTACAGAATTGAAATCGAATTATTTAAGAAGCTTCAGCAATGTTTTAAAGTTATAAACAATTTTTTGGCTTATAAACAAATTAGTGCTGTGTCCAGGAGAGGGTGCTACGGGCTCCTTTATTTAGATGGACTTAACCTAGTTTTTTTATGTATTTTGACCCGTAGAACACGAATTTTTTGGGTAACGGTTGATCCGGATGTCGATAAAATTGTTATAAACAAAGAACTTGAGGAATTACATAACATCGATTTTTCGCAAACATTTTTTTTGTATTTCTTAGGTAATTCTAAGCAAAAAATGTTCTTACCAAGTTTTTTCGTAGAATGCATAGTTTTCAAGATAAAGCGGTGGAACTTTAAAAATATCGAAAAATTGCAATTTTTGAACGAGATAACTTTTGATTAAAAAATAAAATAGCAATTCTGCTGACAGCATTTGAAAGTTTAATTATTTGCATTGCTAAAAATTAACTTTTTTATTATTAAACAAAGCTATTTGTTTATAAGCCAAAAAATTGTTTATAATGTTAAAACATTGCTGAGACCCCTTAAATACTCCGATTTTAATTCTGTAAAGTGTATTAAATATGTAGGTAGAGCACCTCTTTATATGTAAAAAAATTAGCCAACTTCTAAATGGTCTACTTTTTGTTCAGAAAGATTTTAAAAAATTTGAACTTTTTTAAAAACATTTACATTGCAAATTTATTATGCAAAATCTATTAGGTCGATTTTAATGAAATTTGGTAGACCATTTAAGTAAGTTATAAGAATTTTCTAAGCGAATTACTAAGGTTCTAAGTGCCCCCAAAGTGGTTAAGAAACATTGAATAACAACAGGCGTATTTGCCTCCTTATTTTATATTTATTGCTATATTGCAGAAAAGGTAATACCTTAAGACATTTTTGACCAGTCGTATATCATACAAAATTCAATTATCTTTATTTTATTTCTCTACGAGTTTGTTCCAAAACGAACCGTTTGAAAGTTATAAGCAAAGAAAGCAGAAAAAATCGATGTTTTTCTAAATTTTTAAATATTTTAATTTTTTTATTAATGTTCCGGGCATATTTGAGAAGGAGCATAAGTCAATTATTATGACTGAAGGTGTCACCTAACTTTATCTGCAAAAATCCGAATGCCACCTCTCACATCCAAAAATACACGTTTTTTTACAGATTAGTCCTGGTCTATTGATGCTACACCAACATTTTTACTAAGTTGTACTTAGCATTGGTCTTCGCTTTCTAGTGTTGCACATCCCTGTATTTTAATTACCTTCACATGTCGATTTTGATGTATTAGTAGTAAAATGTTCATATATCCATAGAATAAAACATTAAATGCAATTTTACATATTAACAATTCAAACTTATTACTTCATTTAAGACATTTAGAATATATCAGGAATACTATAACAATTATAGTAGAAATAATGTTATATTGTAGAACAGGAATGCACAGACCTTTGGAAACTTTTTTTAACCGCTATAATGGTCATGCTCGGTCGTGGTGGATATAATTCTGATAAGTCACACAATGGAAGCTACGGACGGCACAACTCCAGGTACCAGGCGACACCCAGGCTCCATGAGCCTTTTCCCAGCTTGTTGGGCTCTGGGAAGTAATTATCCATTCCTAGATGCTCGTGGGGCAAGAACCGATCACGAACACATACAAAATAAACAAAAGCCCCTTTATATGCAGGGTGTTAGTAAATAAGTATGAAAAACTTTAAAGGGTAATTCTACATGAAAAATTAATACCAGTTTGCTCCATAAACATATGTCCGCAAATGCTTCGTTTCCGAGATACGGGGTGTTGAAATTTTTATTTCAAACTGCGAATTTTTTTATTACTCTAAGACCGTTTGAGCTATGAAAATAAAATTCGGTGGGTTTTAAGAGGTAATTATAAGGCTTTTCATTCACAGTCATTTGTTTCGAGCTTATGTCATGTGTCACATAATATTAATATATCTACGTCATACGTTATTGGTATCTACCAATGATACAAACCAAAGACATATGACGTAGCTATATTAATATTATGTGACACTTGACAGAAGCTCGAAACAAATGACAATCGATGAAAAGCCCTATTGCGCATATTTTGACATACAATCAAGAATTTTGTATTCATGATTGGCGCGCCTACGGGTAATGGTCTGAATTTTTTTTAAAGAAAGAGATAGTACGCCACTGTGATATTTCACACTAAAAATTATTTTTAAATTCTATGTTTAATTTATGATAAAAATCCTTTCTTAACTTATTTTCATATGTATTCGTTTTTATGCAAAAAAATAAAACTTGGCACGTATTTTTCACTTCTTAATACATTATCAAGAACTATTGAATATAATAATACTAAACTAGAACAATAACAGAAATTATAACTAATAAGATTTTAACTAGGTGCAAAGCTACAACAAATGTTCAAAATGACGTCTTTTAGAGGTGGCAGAAGAATTTTATATCCATCATTGGCGCGCGTACGGGAATAATCTGAATTTTTTTAAAGAAAAAAATAGTACGCCACTGAGATATCTCAAATTAAAAATCATTTTTGAATTCCTCCTATACGCTCTGAGCTTCGCTGGTGTCGCTCCTAGCGGTTATTAATTCAACTTTTACCGGTAATTTTTAAATTTATTATTTAATTGTTATCGCTTAATATTTACAACGCAAAAAAGTAATTAAATTGTAATCGATTTTTTTAAGATTTTGCTAATCATTTTGACGTTCTATTGATAAAATATGAATTTTTTACTTCGGATACTTCACAATTATCGTGTAGATGGCGCTAAGATTAATTTATAATTACATATTACGGAACATTAAAAAAACTTAAATTCAGTATTTAAGACGCAAGTATATTTAAGGTAAAAATATATACCACAGCTTTGACCAACTAATATTTTTTATAATTAATGTTTTTAATTTTAATTTTAAATTAATCACTTTGACATTTATGTCAAATTTCCGGTAAACGTTTACAGACTTGCCACTACTGGCGTTCGCGAATTTGTAAATATTCTTTTTCTCATGATCATCTTTCAGTGCGTCACAGTTTTTCGATTTCTCTCTAACGCATTAAATTGTATGTGACAGAAAAAAAGGCACGTCTGGGAATACTTCGGTAATTATTCTAGTTCGGTGATTATTCTAGTTGTCGATAGATGGCGCCATAATCAAAAAAGAATTATTTATTAAATAAAATAATAATATTATCAATATAATCTGTACAATTTATAACACTATACAAATGAAAGAAAATACCATTTTATAAATACAATAGACACAATTGATTTGGTTTTATTCCAAATTGAAAATAAAATTTGACAACTGTCAGATTTAACTAAAATGTCACGTTAGAATAAATGTCATAAATGTGTATTATCACGGACTTACCTTTTTTTCTATAATTTGTGACGCACTGAAAAATGTTCATGAAAAGGAGAATATCCCCTTTACGTACGAGCTCACAGCGTATAATATGTGTCAAAAAATATATCTTGTCTTTTTTTCATATGAAGAGCCGTTTTTATACAAAAAATAAAACATCTTTACGCTTTCACTCGAGGTAGTTTCCATATTCATAGAAACTTATTTCAAATACCTTGTAAACGTTAAGATTTTTTATTTTTTGCATAAAAACGGCGCATCATATGAAAAAATGACAAGAAAGATTTTTTGTTGCAAATTTAACCAACAATTCAAAATTTGACATATCTCAGTGGCGCACTATTTTTTTTTTTTTTTAATTCAGACCGTTACCCGTTTGCGCGCCAATTATGAATATAAAATTTTTCTGTCACCTCTAAAGCAGGTCGTTTTGAACATTTGTTGTAGATTTGCAACTATTTAAAATCGTATTAGTAATATTTTGTTATTGTTCTAGATTAGTATTTAATTCATAATGCACTCGTATTAGGAAGCGAAAAATACGCGCCAAGATGTTTTATTTTTTTTTGCATAAAAACGGTACACCATATAAAAAAACGTCAAGAAAGGAATCTTATCATAAATTAAACATAGCATTTAAACATAATTTTTAGTTTGAAATATATCAGTAGCGTACTATTTTTTTCATTAAAAAAATTTAAACTATTACCCGTAGGCGCGCCAATGATGAATACAAAATTCTTAGTTGTATGTCAAAAAATGCGCAATAACTACCTCTTAAAGCCTATCAAATTTTATTTTCATAGCTCAACCAGTCTTAGAGCAATAAATAAATTGGCAGTTTGAAATAATCAACACCCGGTATCTCGGAAACGAAGCATTTGCGGACATTTATGTTTATCAAGCAAACTATCATTATTTTTTCATGTAGAATTACCCCTTAAAGTTTTTCATACTTATTTACTAACCTACAAATTTTTGAAAACAGAAAAATTTTCCCTTCGTTTAACAAAAAAGGGAAAAGTCTGAACATTGTAATAACAACTAAAAAATTCTGCAGAAATAATTCAAATGATGTAAAATACTTGATAGGTAAGTCCCGGGCCTAATCATTAGATGGCGACTCTAATGAATTTTCCATTTGACATTTCGGTAGTCTTAACCTTCACAAACATACTGTCAAAATGCACACCAGACCAAAAACAACAACGAATTGATGAATATCAGCGCTATTTGACATCACTAAAGTTGACGTTTATTTTATTTGGGCTTTGCTGTTTGTGTAAATTCACGCGCAGTCCCACTGCGCACCTAGTGAATGAACATAACCTCTAAAAGTTTAGCGGACCTCTGAAAGTCAAGTAATGCGCCCAGTCTGTGCATCCCCGTTTTAGAACATATCTAAATTATATAGAAATGATCTAAATTAATACTAAAACCCTGCAAAATAATTTACAAAACTTTAAAAACAAACTAAATCAGGTATTTTCCCCAAAATTTTACCCTTTTACACGGCTTGAGGCGACTAAAAGAGCAGAGAAAATTGACTAGACATAATGACCAACTCCATGAAGTTAGGCGTAGGTTGGGAAATTATACACCTATTTTCTCAATATGAGAAATGGTATGTTGTTTAAGACCACGTTATTTTCGTTTCATTCTCATTTCGTAATAGTCCTGTCGCCTGTTTTTTATGTATTTTGACCCGCAGAACACGAATTTTTTGGGTAACAGTTCATCCGGATGTCGATTAGATTGTTATAAACAAAGAACTTAAGGAATTACATAACAGCGGTTTTTCGCAAAACAAAACATTTTTTTGCATTTTTTGGGTCATTCTAAGCAAAAAATGTTTTTCGTTTTTTCAAAAAATCGAAAAATTGCAATTTTTGAACCCGAATAACTTTTGATTAAAAAATAAAATAGAAATTATGCTTACCGCATTTGAAAGTTCAAGTCAAATTATATCGGATTTGATTATTTGCATTGCTAAAAATTCATTTTTTTATTGTTAAACAAAGCTATAAACACATAGTGCTTGAGTGATGTTTTCAATGCATTTCTCATTTAAAATCGAACAAGTAGAAGAGCCTACAAACATTCAATTTCTACGTAGCATGCCTTAAAACGCATGCATTGGGCACGGGAAACACTACTTGTTTATAGCTTTTTTTGACTACAAGAAAATTAATTTTTAGCAATGCAAATAATAAAAACCGGTATAGTTTAACTTTCAAATGCGGTAAACAGAATTGCTAATTTATTTTTTAATCAAAAGTTATTCGGGTTCAAAAATTGCAATTTTTCGATTTTTTCAAAGTTTATCCGCGTTTATCTCAAAAACTATGCATCCTACGAAAAAACTTATAAGAACATTTTTTGCTTAGAATGACCCAAAAAATACAGAAAAATGTTTTATTTTGCGAAAAATTGCTGTTATGTAATTCCTCAAGTTCTTTGTTTATAACAATCTTATCGGCATCCGGATCAAATGTTACCCAAAAAATTCGTGTTCTACGGGTCAAAATACATAAAAAAAACTTATGTAAGTCCATCTGAATAAAGGAGGCCGTTGTACCCCCTCTGGCGACAGGACTTAAGTGCAGAATATGGAATTTCTATTTTTGAACAATGTAAATTCACTTTCCTAATTTAGTAAAAAAATCTATGTACGTTATTTGCATTTATACTAAAATCTGTCACCAAAAATAATCAACAATCAACACTTTTTTTATCACTCCGTAAGTAGTGACATCGGTCGCAGATTAAATTCTCAATGATCTATTAAAAAAAAGTAATTGTTAGTAACTTGTAAAAGTAACTATTTTCATAACTTTCTGAAAGTACTGAATATATTATCTGCTGGTTATATTACCATGCTGTTTGTTCACAACTTGATGCCAGATGGGCAAGCTTTAAATATCTCGGATTATAGGACGGATATCAGAAAAAAACACTTTAGTTATTATTAGGTTCATAGACTGACGAAGCTTTTTTACCTTTTGCTGAATTTGAAAGTCTCAGTGGATTAAAAAAAATGACAATTGCGGTCAACAGGTGACTCAAAATCGCTTGTTCTTATCTTGTTAACTACATATTTTACAGAACAGTAAAATGCAGCTGTAAGAGAACGTCTGTGATGCTGGACCAACCGTTTTGGGACACACACTTCATATTTTACCTTTACATTTCAAAGCATGCCACATTATCTACCGTTCTGGGATATCGCAGACCGAATTAGAGAACACAATCAACGTTTCTGAAGAATTTGTATTTACCTACTGAAATTATTCAGTAACATTCCAGAATGCTGGCAACCATTGATACACATCAATAGGATGTACCTTAGACAAGGAAAGAGAGAGGACGAGTAATCCTATGACCAAAAGTGAAGCCAAACTGACACCAGAGATTTTGATCATCGACGTATCTTTGGGGTATTGTTATGCATTGAGTATTTAAAATAAAAACATGAAATGTATTTAAAATGAAGAATTTGTGTACGGTAAATGTTTTATTAAGTTGCTCATATTACGTACATATGTTTCAATACATACATATGTTTTTATTACGAATTTTAGATGATGATTTACTTTATTTTTTATGAAATTTTAACCTTCAACGAACACCCACCACTGGCAACCCATTATTATTTTTGACGTGACCGCCATGTTTCTGGTGACAAACAAACCAAAAACTGGCTTCACTTTTGAAACGTGTGTGTTAAATGAGTGTTACCCGTCCTCTTTTTTTTTCCTTGTCTAAGGGATGTACGCTTTCACCTTCTTTACCTTTGCACCCAAATTTTGATGTATAAATATAAAAAAAGAACGAAACCAATGATCCACTCTATTGTCCACACATTTTCAATACCAAATATCTAAATTTGAAAAGTAAAAGATGGTTTTGCTTGTTTTTGATTCAGAGGGATGCACAATCGCTGGACAGCTGTTTCCACCATTTCAGGCTTTTTCAACAGCGCAGGCGTGCACTCCTCTGAATCGAAAAACAGCTCAACCATCAATTTAAGGGAAATTTGAAAGATCATTCAAATCCCCATGGGGACGCGATCCAGCGACATCTCTTAACAAATTGAAGAGTCTCAGATGCAGAATTCACCATTGTAATAAAATTAAAATGGTAAATAGTTATTTCAATCTGAGACTTTTCGTGTTGAAAGTAGAAAACAAAAAGGACTCCTTGCAATCACATTCCGTTTTCATTCGTCTAGAAAAAGGACAGAAGAGGAACTTCCTAGTACTAAAATCTGAGTAAAGATAGAAAAGTAAAAGATGGTTTTGCTTGTTTTTGCATTTGCTTGACAGCTGTTTCCACCATTTCAGGCTTTATCAACAACGCTAGCGATTGTGCATCCCTCTGAATCAAAAACAAGCAAAACCATCTTTTACTTTTCATCTTTACTCAGATTTGAGTACTAGGAAGTTCCTCTTCTGTCCTTTTCCTAGACGAATGAAAACGGAATGTGACTGCAAGGAATCCTTTTTGTTTTCTATATTCGTCGTCTGCGGTCTTATAAATTGTAAAAGTCGCAGATTAAGGATGTACCAGAAAGAATTTTCAACACGAAAAGTCTCAGATTTAAATAACTATTTACCATTTAAATTTTATTATAATGGTGAATTCTGCATCTGAGACTCTTCAATTTGTTTATCTAAATTTGACTTTATAAATCCATAGATTATAATATCAAAGTCTATGCCCCACTTTATATCGACTGCATCAACACTGAAAATAGTTTAAATAAAACGCTGAAAACGGAAATTTTCGAAATATTTACAAATTTGTTACCTAAATCCACAACAACCACATTGGATGAACACTTTTCAAGCTAGAAACGTAGTCAAACCCTAAATAGTTGCAGTGAATTTGGATAATAAACCTAACGTGTTTTATTTTAAAACACAAACAATAATCTGCTCTGTAGTCCTTAAAAAAAGCTTTCTTAAAACAATAATAATATTATAATAGGTCTAACCTATTCACAGTAAAGTTTTAAACTTATAGTACGGGATCCAAATCTAGGTCGACCTTCATCCATCTGCTTTCCGAATGAAACATTTTTTTATTGAATTTCATACATAGACAAATATTATTTGCATTGGTTGCCTATCAAAATCTTGTCAAAGATCCTTAAGGGGGGCATAGGGTTTGAAATCAACATTTCAAGCACATTTTTCTGAATTTTTTTAAAAGTATTTTTAAGTTATTTTATTTTTTTAAGTAAATAAGCATATTCGGTACAATTCATAGAATATTAAAAAAAATTCAAGGAAAAATATAGAAAAACAAGCCAACAGTGATACATTTTCAAGGACACCCCAAAAAACAATGGATTTTGTGGTGGAAATCAGAACTGGTGATTGGATCATGTTAAACAAAAAATTTAGCTTATGAGTTTTTCGAGATTCCCATTCTCTTTTTAAAATTACTCCGCGATTCAAAAACATTTTCCGGTGTGCATCACGATTTGATAGACAGAAAAGAAATTGAAAATAAAAGTTGACAATACGGATAAACGGAGTTTTCTCAAAACTGCTTTTTTCAAAGGCGGTAGACATTGTAACTCCAAAACTACTTCACCGATACAGCTGCAATTTAGTATATGTATATATTTTCTTTTGACCTTTCGTGAAATAACGCCGAGATATTTTTTGTTTTGTGCTTATTTTTTGTTTAACAACAATAAATAATATGTTGCTTTTTACCCTTTTTTTGCAAAAAATTCGTTGTTTTGACTTTATACCAAAAAGTAAAAAATAAGCTAAGCTAAAAACTCATAAGCTAATAAAATCTTTTTGAATTTTTATTTAACATGATCCAATGATAAGTTCTGATCTCCACCGCAAAATCCACTGTTTTTTGAGACGTCTTTAAAAATTTGCCACCGTTGGCTTATTTTTCAATATTTTTCCTTAAATTTTTTTTAATATTCTATGAAATGTACAGAATATGCTTATTCAATATAAACAAAAAAAAATAAAATAATTCTACCGTACTTAAAAAATTCACAAAAATGTGCTAAAAATTTTGATTTTAAACCTACGCCGACCCCCCTTAAGAATAGCTATGACAAGATTTTGATAGGCAACCCATGCAAGTCATATTTGTCAATGTCACTCAAATACAATAAAATTTACATTAACATTCGTCCCAAAATTACAGTGATTTTGTATTATTGCGCCAACTCTGAATTTTAATTAACAAGGGCGTAAATTGTAATTAAAGTTAATCGAAATCACATTTTTGAAGTTCATAAAACTGTCATTCATAAATATTCCTAAGCCGATTAGACTAACAATATACTTTTGTGCGACTGGCCAAATTATCTTCTTCTTAAGGTGCCTATCCGTTCCGGATGTTGGCGATCAGCATGGCTATCCTAACTTTGCGTGCTGCTATTCTGAATAGTCCGGTTGTCGATGTATTAAAGCACTTTCTCAGGTTTTGAAGCCAAGATATTCTTCTTCTCCCTGGTCCTCTCTTTCCAAATACCTTGCCTTGAAGAATGAGTTGCAACAAGCCATATCTCTGTTCATTCCTCATAACATGGCCAAGATATTCTAGTTTGCGCTCTTTGATTATGTTAATAATCTCACATTCCTTGCCTATTCTACGTAGAACCTCAACATTAGTCACACGATCCACCCACGAAATTCTCGAAATGCGCCTGTAACACCACATCTCGAATGCCTCAAGTTTTCTCAAAGAAGCCTCGGAAAGTGTCCAGGCCTCTACTCCGTATAATAACGTAGAAAATACATAGCATCTGATGATAGAGATTTTGGTAGCAAGAGGTAAATCGTGGCTTCTGAAAAGAGACTTCATCATTATGAACGCTGATCTCGCTTTTCCTATGCGTTGTTTTATTTCACTTGAGTGGTCCCACTGACTGTTTATGTTGGTACCAAGGTATGTGTAGCTGTCGACTCTGTCAATTAATTGTTGGTTAACCAAAAGCTGTGTATTTAATATTTCGCGCTTACTGACTACCATGTACTTTGTTACCAAACATACATAGGTACCATACATAGGTACCAAATTATACGTAAGTACTATTATTATCGATAAGATTCAGCCTCTTGAAGAAAGATTTACGAACTTTCGATTTACAAGATCTTTTCTCTCACTTATAATCACGTACACTCCCATTTGATTTTAGATTTATTTATATCAATTTACGCCCTAATTAAGCACGATTCAGAGTTGGCGCAATGATATGAAATTACTATTATTTCGAGACGAATCTGTTTATGTAAATTTTACTTCATTTCATTTGAGCGACATTATACTTTACATAAGATGTGTGCGGTGTCCTTTAATAAAAAAATTGTTTCATCCGGTAAACACATGGGTGAAGGTCAACCTAGATTCGGATCTTTGACTATTACATATCTCTATCTTCTCACTCAACAATTTTCTCTACACTTTTGTCCATTGCATAAATTCACGTATACAATAACAAAAATTATATAAATAGAAAATAATTTTATACATGTATCTCAAATGACTATGACCTATTGCTCGGGTCCGATATTTGACATTGTTTAAAGAGAAGCGTTTCTTCGAATATTAATCTTTTCAGGTGATCTTTCGGTAAATCGTCCAATTCTGTATCGAACCTGAAGGGAGTCTCTGCTACAGGCTGAAAACAAAAAGAAAATAAGTTAAATTAACACTTTACTGGTCAAATATACTGCAGTAAGCGCCACGCTAGTAGACACACGAGTACCTATGTAATTGCTAGGCTTAAGGGCTAATCCAGCCCGTTTTCACATGTGACTTTCATGTCTGTGGTATCATGCGACCGTCATGTCATGTATGTCCTTTTTACTTCCTTTGCGATACTTCAACTATGTTTACATATCTACATTTTCTGATGTTCTAGACGTCATTAGACATTTCTAGGTTATTCAATGACATATTCAATGACAATATTCTCCAACGGATAATTCTTCTAAAATAAACGGTTCCAAAGTTATGGAGGTAGTATAATATAATTGGTCCAAAAAAGGCCTAACCCAAACATCCAAAGTAAAAGTTTTCCTCCAACACCAAATTGTTCTATATGGTCCACATATTGTTCGGTAAAAAGCTACACCATTTTGAGCGTCCGGTTTGGGGGGGGGAGATGGGGGGGAGAAGTCGATAAATTAGTAGTTTTTTTTACGTGTTTCGTCAATATTTCTAAAACTATGCTTTAGCGTAAACAATGTTCTATACAAAAATGTTCTACATAAAATTTAAAACACAAAAGGTCCTATACATAATTGTTATAAAATCAACGGTTCCAGAGTTACGGAGGGTGAAAAGTGGAGGTTTTAGATACTTTTTAATATTTTTTTTTATTTATTTATAATATTATTACTGATGAAAGAAATTTTCTTTAACAGGATTGTGTTTTGTAAATAAAATTTGTTAATTCAGTGGCCGATGGTATGTTAGTGATAAGCCCTTGAAGAAACCTCACCACCCAAAATCATCATCCATTGCCCAAAAAATATAAAAAGTATCCAAAACCTCCACTTTTCACCCTCCGTAACTCTGGAACCGTTAATTTTATAACAATTATGTATCGGATCTTTTTTGTTTTAAATTTTATGTAGACCATTTCTGTATAGAATAATGTTTACACTAACGCATTGTTTTAGAAATATTGACGAAAAACGTATAAAAACTACTCATTTACCGACTTCTACCCCATTACCCCTCAAACCGGACGCTCAAAATGGTGTAACTTTTTACTGAACAATATGTGGACAATATAGAAGAATTTGGTGTTTGAGGAAAACTTTTACTTTGGATGTCTGGGTTAGGCCTTTTTTTGGACCAATTATACTATACTATGTACCTCCGTAACTTTGGAACCGTTCATTTTAGAAGAATTATGCGTAGGGCCTTTTTTATTTCAAATTTAATGTAGAACATTTTTGTATAGAAGGTTGCTCATGCTAAACCGCATAGTTTTAGAAATATTGACGATAAAACTTAAAAAACTACGAATTTACCGATTTCTCCCCCCTCTACCCCCAAAACCGACGCTCAAAATGGTGTGAATTTTTTCTGAACATTATGTGGACCATATAGAACAATTTGGTGTTGGAGGATAACTTTCACTTTGGATGTCTGGGTTATGCCATCTTTTGGATCAATTGTATCATACTATAAGGGTAGCTCAAAATGAATGAAATACAATGTCTAAAACAAATGTAAGAAAGAGATACCATAATTGAAGACAACATAGATAAAATATCAAAGAATGAACTAGTTAGTCTAGAACTAGAAAATGAACAAAATAAGAGAGAAAATTGCAAAATTTGAGAATAAGCAAGATCACAAAAGAACAGAATTGAAAACTTGGAAAAGGAAATATAATAATTCATGGAATAGAAAGAAAAAATTTCAAACTATGGAGCAATATCACCAAAAGCAATAAGCTTAGACATAAAAGAGGAAATACACATAAAGCAGATAATATATTATGCCCCAGTTGAGGGATCAGATGATGCCAAATTGGACGACTTCTATACTCAATTAAAAAAAAAACACAGTAGACACAATTCGAGAAAACATCAAAGAGTACTAATAACAATAGACTGGAATGTTAGGAAGGAAATTATATAGAGGACAGGGATGCATGAAGGGATATACATAAATGAAGCATGGAAAAGGTACTTGCAAACAAAGGGACAAAGAACTATACAACAATAAAAATAAAATTGCCAAAAAGGCAGCAAGAGATGCGAAACAAAAATCCTGGGAACAATTCTGGGAGAACAGCTTAAATGAAAATTATAAAAATACCAACAGATTCTTTTGGAATAAGATCAAAACATTAAGAGGGAAAAGAGAACAGAAATAAAAGATAAAACTAACAAGATACAATAAACCACACGAAACAGTAAAAGTATGGAAAGCGTATTACACCTGTAAAATTAAATTAGAAGAAAACACAAACACCAGTCTAAACTCAAATGAAACATCAAGCTCAAGGGAAGAAGAGAACTAAACATGGAGAATAGAGAAAGGAGAAGTCATCGAAGCAAAAAAAAGAATTAAAAACCAAAAAGCTAGGAGAAGATAGAATAGAATCAGAAATGATGAACTGGATGAGTGAGGAAGCCCTAGTTCTGGATCAAGTGTAATGAATCATTTACAAATTAAAGAGTACATTCAAATTATAAAAAGAAACGTCAAAATCTATGAACAAGAACCAAGAGATATTTAATTACATACAAGGTAAGAATATGTGCCGTTCCGCACCTGTATACTACCCTTTTTTTTTATTAGAAAAAAGAAGTCGCATCCACCAAAAGGTTATTAGCGACGGAACAAAATATAAATAACAAAAGTAAACAACTATAGGTTGTACAGAATGTTTATGGATTTTAGATAATTAACTATATTGTCGCAGGAATAGTTTTGACCTAGAGCCTGTGGTAGAGCGTTTGGGATCTTGTAGCGCTGTCTTTCTTGGTCATATTTACTACAAACTATTAAAAAGTGTTCGACTGTTAATCGGACGTTACACTGATCGCATATAGGTGGATTACTCTTTGTGAAAAGGTAAGAGTGCGTTAACCTGGTATGTCCTAGACGTAAACGCGCAACCGCAATTTGTTCTCGTCTATTTCGCGACGATGGAAACCACTGAGACACATTATTTTTTATTTTATTTAACTTAGAATTAGATTGAGACCACTCATTTCGCCACAAACACAACACTTTATTTTTAAAATAAGCTTTTAAGTCACTAGAAACACACTTGTCTATCGGCTCCGAAAAATCACTTAAAATTGCCTCTCGTGCAGTCCTGTCAGCTTCTTCATTTCCTGTTATTCCGACGTGTGAGGGAACCCATACAAATTGAACGCTTCTTCCATGTTCATGAGCTTGGGAAAGACCATGGAAAAATCCATCAATGTTCCATTGAAGTATCGAGTTGAATGTTGTTAACAGATTCGGAGTTAGATGATACTGAGCAATTATCTACAGAGGAGTCACGGTCTAAGTCAGAAATCTCTTTCCCTAAATGGTTAAGAAGTTTCTTTTGAAGTTTTGTAAACTTAGTTTTTGTAGATCTATCATTTGCATATTGATAGCTGCTTTGTAAAAGATAGAGTAAACCAGGCATATCAGTTGTAAATTCTTTAACGACGCTAATAGTATCGGGGGAGCCTTGGACATTATCAATCAGTAAGGACAATTGGTGGTAATTTAAAACGAATGGTGGGGTATGATTATCAATAAAATTTTCAAGAGTTTCCCGTGTCGATGGGACTTTAGATGAGCGCGGTTTTTTTGGTTTAGAAGATTTGGGTTTTGCAAACAGATTTTGTGATGAAATTGCTGAGTCTGAAGGAGGAGTATCGATCTCACCAATACTGCGTTTTATGGAAGAACTTGCGTTTTCGCAAGTGCTATTAGAGTTTTCACTTAGATGTTGTGGCTTTATTACCTTTGGAAGTACTGGAGCAGACTCATTGGTAATGACAGAAGTCGAGCTTGAAGTTTTGATTGTAAGATTGGTTGAAATGGTTGTTTCGGAAAGTTGTGGTGATGTATCAGTTTTATTGGAGTTTTCTGCAGTTGTATCTAATGGAAGAGGTGCTGATAGATTGGATGATATTGCTTTAGGAGTTTGTGAAAACGGTATTGCCGCTGAATGTGGATGACTGAAAGTGTTGCTATGAGTAGGAGTATTAGTAATTTCTTGGTCATGGAGATTTGTAGGTGTAGGTGATATGCTCGGATTTGATAATGCATAACTTGATGACTGCTGAGTGTTTGGTAACTTGTGTAATATACTTGTTGGATCTGTTTGATTTGGTACTTCATTGTTTGAATCAATATGAGTTGATTCCGTTACTGAACTGTTATTGCATTGGGATGATATGTGTCCTGTATTTTTGCAAATAAAGCAGGTGAGTGTACCTTGTGACAAAAATATGCGGTAAGGTGTTTGGTCGAAATTTATTAGAATAGAATCTGGAATTGGTGATGTTATAGGGCTTACATAAACTTGCCTCCGAAAGCTCAATATGTGACTATATTCGGGAAGAGTTGAGCTAATTTTCAGAAATGTTATTGGGGAAATAAGCTTTAAACCAATATTCTGTAATTCTTCAACTAATACTTGATGAGGAATTGACGGGCAGACACCAGACAAGACTAGTCTTTCTGCTGGAGAGACAAGTCTCCGTGCTGTTACAACTTTGCCGAGTACTTCTATAGAGCCATGTTGTTGCATGAAATTATCTACTACGGTTTTGTTTGCCAAATACATGCAGATTCTATTATGAGATAATCTAGATGAAAAAATAATCTTTTTTGGGTTGATTATTGTGCCCAACGGAATTAAATAATGCTGCAGTTTAGCATTATCGATACAACTAAATACAATTGCTTGGGTCTTACTCGGAAAAGAATTTGAAGCGGCTGATGCATAACTGTTTGTGATATTCGAACGTTGATTTACTGGACTGGTTAGATCGGAATGTGTGTTTACATTGTGTGAGGTCATTTTAAGCTGCGGTGGCGAAAGCTTCAGTCCGGCTCTGGTAAGTGACAAACCAACCGCATGCTAGCTAACCTCACAAAATGATTGAACGGTGGTGTATATTTATTATTTGACGTTTTCTTTTCACAATAATAAAGTAATAATTACGTATAGATGACTTACGTAGTAGTATCTAGTAGATAAACACTTTAATTTAAAAAAACTATTTAATAATACCACTTGTTTTAAGTAAAAACTAGGAGTACAATATCAGTACAACTTCACCATACCTTGATATACTACCCTTAATACAGCTCTAAAACTATTTTTTGTGGCATTTCTTTGCTACCTACTATATTTGTTAGGCATAAATCACAATTTTAATTGAAAATACGCTATAATTACTGCTTCAAATCGAAATGCGAGATATGCATATAAATATAAGTATAGGGCTTCATTAAATTTATTTGTTTGTACGTACCTCATCTGCTGGATCATAATACTGTTCAAGATAAGGATGTGCTAACGCTTCTTCGACCCCTATTCTTTTGTGAGGATTAAAAGTTAACATTTTATCCAAGAGATCTAACGCTTTGGGATCAGCATTCGGATATAATTTAGACCAAGGAACTTTTGGTTTATATGGTAAAGACTGTAAGTAACTTCTTGCCTAGAATAATAAAACATGGTATTAAAGAACTCGCTCAATCAAAGTTAGTTGGATAATAATTATTCCCATAAACAATCTAACGATGTAGACCAGTAAAGTTGGATTTATAGTTTGACGTAGCGTAGACGTAGACGCAACGTAGACGTAAGAAACGGACTGGAGACGGAAGAAGATATTATGTCAATTTATAGATCGACGTAGCGGAATTTTTGCGCATGAGTAGAAAGAGCAAAAGAGTAAACAATATGACTTAATTCTAATTCAACAACATAGCCTATAAATTATACGAACAGTAAACAAACTTTGTGTTTATTTATTTATACTTATACTATTATTTATTATAATATTTATCTGTTTTGTGTGTTACATGGATTAGGAAATAAACGAAAGTATGCTCTTTGGTGCCGCATGCCGTGGGATTTCCAACTATTTTGTTTCATTTCCTGGTCTTTAAATGTTTATTGGATTTACCTATCGTATAATATGTGTGGATAACCACGAATTAGGCTAATAAACAACTCATATTTATCTGAAATATTGAAATGACTATGATATATTTTTATTAAATTAATAACTTAACATCCATTGTATTAACAAATAATTAACAAAATTCGAATATGTTGACAATCAACTTTTTACACAACACAAGGTTTGAGGGGGCGGGGCGGGTCCACTTTGAGTGACAGAACAAAATTCTGCCTTATGATTGGCCAGACGGAAGAAACGCACTGTAAAAGATGAAAGTTGGTCATCTCTTCCGTTACGTTACGTTTCTCTTATGTTCCGTCAGGCGCTTGCGTTCATTTATAAACAAGAGTACACAAAACTCGGTGTTGAACTTTTCCAGTGCGTCTACGTTACGTCTACGTCTACGCTACGTCAAACTATAAATCCAACTTATGGATCTGTGAAAAAACGTCTATTTTTGGATGTGAGAGGTGGCATTCGGATTTTTGCAGATAAAGTTAGATGACACCTTCAGTAATAATAACTGACTTATGCTCCTTCTCAAATATGCCCGGAACATTAATAAAAAAATTAAAATATTTAAAAATTTTGAAAAACGTCGATTTTTTCTGCTTTCTTTGCTTATAACTTTAAAACGATTCGTTTTGGAACAAAGTCGTAGAGAAATAAAATAAAGATAATTGAATTTTGTATGATATGCGACTGGTCAAAAATGTCTTAACGTATTACCTTTTCTGCAATATAGCAATAAATACAAAATAAGGGGGCAAAATACGCCTGTTGTTATTCAATGTTTTTAACCACTTTGGTGGCACTTAGAACCTAAGTAATTCGCTTAGGAAATTCTTTGTAACATACTTAAACCGTGTACCAAATTTCATTAAAATCGACCTAATAGATTTTGCATAATAAATTTGCAATCTAAATGTTTTTAAAAAAGTTCAAATTTTTTAAAAGCTTTCTGAACAAAAAGTAGACCATTTAGAAGTTGGCTAATTTTTTTACATATAAAGAGGTGCTCTACCTATCTAATACACTTTACAGAATTAAAATCGGATTATTTAAGGGGCCTCAGCAATGTTTTAAACTTATAAACAATTGTTTTGCTTATAAACAAATAGCTTTGTTTAATAATAAAAAAAATAATTTTTAGCAATACAAATAATTAAAACCGGTATATTTTGACTTAAACTTTCAAATGCTGTCAGCAGAATTGGTATTTTATTTTTTAATCAAAAGTTATTCGCGTTCAAAAATTTCAATTTTTCGATTTTTTGAAAGTTTCACTGCGTTTATCTCGAAAACTATGCATCCTACGAAAAAACTTGCAAGAACATTGTTTGCTTAGAATTACCCAAGAAATACAAAAAAATGTTTTATTTTGCGAAAAATCGATGTTATGTAATTCCTCAAGTTCTTTGTTTATAACAATCTTATCGACATCCGGATCAACTGTTACCCAAAAAAATCGTGTTCTACGGGTCAAAAAATACATAAAAATCTTGGGCAAGTCCATCTAAATAAAGGAGCGCGTAGCACCCCCTCCTGGCCACAGCACTAATTTGTTTATAAGCCAAAAAATTGTTTATAACTTTAAAACATTGCTGAGGCTGCTTAAATTTATTTATATTCAAAATCTAGTAAGTCAATTTTAATGAAATTTGGTGTACGGTTTTAGCACATTACAAAAATTTTCTAAGCGAATTAGGAAGATTCCAAGTGTAACCTAAGTGATGGAAAATCATTGAATAAGGACAGGTTTTGCCCCCTTATTTTATATTTATTGCTATTTTGCAGCAAGGGTGATAAATTAAGACATTTTTAACCAATCGCATCTGATAGAAAATTTAATTATCTTTGTTTTATTCCTATACGACTTTGTTCCAAAATGAATCGTTTTAAAGTTATAAACAAAAAAAGTAGAAAAAAATCGATGTTATTCGAAATTTTTAAATATTTGAATTTTTTTATTAATGTTCCGGGCATATTTGAGAAGGAGCATAAATCAATTATTATTAACGAAGTTATCACCTAACTTTATCCTCAAAAATCTGAATGCCACCTCTCACATCCACCTAAAAACAGATCCTTACTGGTCTAATGATATATAATTAGATCTTGCAAAACTTAAAAAAAAATTTGCAAAAAAGTTACTCTGAAACTGAATGTATATATTATGCGGCAAAATAAACAGTACTGAAATGAATATTAGAATGTTTATAATTATTTATACAGTGATGAGCGCGCTAATAACCGGCAAAATAGCTGAAAAGATGGAAAACATATAATAACACAGGTCTACAGAAAAAAAAATTTGTTTTGGTGCCGTGAATCTTTAAGCTGATTTTTACTATATTAGGGGCGATAAATCGAAATATGGATTCCGTTTTTTTGTATCAGCTCTAGTTTTATGGATATGGCACATTCCGAAATTAGTAGTTTTAATATGTGAGATAATGAAGAATATGTTATTAAAAGGAATATACATTGTTAATTAAACTTCTTCGTCCGCATATTTGTTGTTCTCAATGTATTATGCCTTATTTATGCAAGAAAGAACATTATTGCCCAGTCTTTAGTCGAACCAGGGAAAATAATTTTACCACCCCTCCATATTAAGCTAGGCCTAATGAAGCAATTCGTTAAGGCACTTGATTCTAATGGACCATGCTTCGCCTACATAGGAAGGAAGGAAGCTGCCCTAGATAAGTACGGAAAAACTTAAAGCTGGTATCTTTGATGGACCACAGATCAGACTTCTTACAAAGGATACGGCTTTTGTGAGGTCAATGAATGAGGTAGAGAAAAAAGCTTGACTTTCTTGTGGACATTATGAAAAATTTTCTGGGAAATCACAAAAGTGAAAACGATGCTGAGCTGGTAAACCGTTTGCTGAATAATTTTCAATTACGGATGTAATATAAGCATCAAAGTCCACTATCTTCACAGCCACCTGAACCGTTTCCCTGAAAACTTAGGTGACACAAGTGAGGAGGAAGGTGAGAGATTTCACAAAGACATAAAAACCATGGAGTACCGGTACTAAGGAAGATGGGACACCCGTATGATGGCAGGTTTTTGCTGGAGTCTGAAGAGAGATTGTTTAAAAGTCCATTCCAGGAAATCGCGCTAGAGAAACTTTCGTTATGTCAAGTAAAGTTTTTTTTTCTATTTTGTTAGCTTTTTTCTCAAAACTAATTGTATATCTGTTTCATTGTACAGAGGGTTTTATTGTAGTTAAATGCCTTAAAATATACTTTTTTTAATTGTGTGATTTTTATTCCAATTTAGTATATCCATATCAGCATATTCGTATTTCAAAACATAATAGCTGGCACGACCTACGTTATCTTGAAAACTAGAGCTGATAGGGCAAAACTAAAGTCATATTCGGAATCAGCATGCCAAATATACTTAAAATCAGCTCTAAACACTTTGGCACCAAAAACACTGTAGGCCTGTGTAATAATATCGTATGGCATTTTTGCCGGGGAGACCTTTTCGGACAGTTCCGGCGCCATTTACATCTTTAACCCTGTTTCAAGTAACTAGTGCCGATGTACACTAGCCCAGGGGGACCGACGACTTTACGTGCTCTCCGAGGCACGGTGAGACGGCTCGTGTCATTATTGGAAATGAAAATGGTTTGTCTTTGGCAATGCTCGAACCCACGTGCACTGGCGTATGAGGCCAGCGAATATGCTGTTACTCCACGGCCGCTCACATGGAAAACATAATACATTGCGAAACAAAAAGAGATGAAACTAGTGGAGGTGGAAATTATCGTTATAACTGTTTAAAATAACATTTAATTACATAGTTTCCTACCTTTAGACGTATCAGAGGAGTATGACAACTGTCACTGTGACAGTAGAATTTTATAAAATACTCCTGTCACAGACGTCTAAAGGTGGGAAACTATGTAATGTAATGTTAATTAATACGTTTATAACGATAATTTCCACCTCCACTAGTTTCATCTCTTTTTGTTTCGCAATGTATTGTTTTCCATCTTTTGAGCTATTTTGCCGGTTATTAGCGTGCTCATCACTGTATATTTGGTATCCACGACGGAGCCTTGCAAACATTATTCATGACGACGTTCCCGATAAAACAGATGTTAAGGATATCCTTTGATATGAAAAATCTTTCAATTCTAGTCCGCAATTCCGGAATATCAGATGGCGGATGGATCTGCCTCCTTAGGCCTTCCCCATATGTACCCATCGGGTGGCGTTAGGTCTGGTGGAAAATCACTGCCACGCGAAGTAAGGCGATCTCCATAATGATCGCGTAGTGTTCGAAGAGACCGTGTGACAGGTTACCCAGCTCTGCTGAAACCATTGTTGATTTTAAGCTTGGACTGGTTTCACGACTTTTTCCGTATTATGGAAAATAGTACTCCATGATAAAAAATTTTTCTTTAAAACTAAGAACCATCCTGAAGCACGTAACATTAGAGATATCGCAAAGGCATTTTTATTGCACGCTAAAAGCAGAATACGCTATTTGACATGTACGCAAGCGCAGAGTTAATGTTACGCTAATACCAGATAACGTGTCCCGCTATTTAGGTCGAAATAAGGGACGGTTAACGCTAATTTGACATTTGAGATGAAACTAGGGATGGCGGTTTTTGACAAAACACCGGTTTTCGGATATACCGGTTTTTTTGCTTACGGTTTAACCTGGCGGTTATAACCGGCCAAAAAAACCGTTTTTTGGAAAAACCGGTTTTCGGTTTTTTTAATCCAATGGGTTACAAAGTTACATTTACAATACACTTTAGTTTGCGATACTCCATTCGACTCGATATCAATATGATCAAAATTAGTACTATCGAAAGAACATGTATTACTTTTAACGTTTGTATATTTGTAGAATAGGTACATTTTAACTCATTTAATACTTCCTGTATGAGTGTATCGTTTTGAAAACGTAGCGAAATTCTTGGAGATTCGTATTCGTAATCAGTAATTCGATATTCATAGTCAGAGCATTATTTTTGGTAATCAGAAAAAGTCATTCACCCACTTTCAATGTCAAGAGTTAAGTGTGAAGAATAGATGATGTTTACGTCTAATTCAACCAGATCACTTCTTATGTAAATATTATGATTACAAATACCTTTTCAAGGAAATACAGGGTGTCCAGAAACTCTACCGACAAACGAAGACAGATAATTTTAAGATAATTTAACCCAATTCACTTAGTCCGAAAATGCTTCCTAAGGGAGCTAGAGCTCTTTGAAGATGGCGCCTTGTAATTTGTTTTTCTTAAATACCTCCAGAACGCTTCTATGTATTTAGAAAAACAAAAATTGGTACGCGTATTTATCTTCAAGATATAAATCTAATCCATCCATTGCAAATTTCTAGTACCGATCATAGGCGTCCGTTTTGGGTAGGGCAACGGTTATTTTATCGCATAACTTTTTTATCTTTAACTTTTATGCATTTCTGACACTGGATTATTAAATTGTGAAGTATTCTAGTACTAAAAGGTACTCCGCTTTTTGAATTAAAAAAAAAAATAAAAAAAACCGTTTAGAAAGACGAAAACTGGTACATTTATTTATATTCCAGAGATAAATCGATTTCATTAATTGCGAATTTCTAGTACTGGTCACAGACGTCCGTTTTGGGTAGGTCAACAGTTATTTTATAGTATAAATTTTTTGTCTTCAATTTTTGAGCATTTTTGACACTAGATTATTAAATTATGAGGTATTCGAGTACTAAAAGTTACACTTACTATATGTTGGTAAAATACTTCGTTTTTTGTTGACAAGTTCTTTCAATTTTTTTTTTTTCAAATTCCAAAAACGAAAAATTTTCAAATCGATTTTTCTAGAAAACGGTGTGTCCTACCAACTTAAAGCAAGAGTACCTTTTAGCACTAGAATACCTCACAATTTAATAATCCGGTATCAAAAATGCATAAAAGTTAAGGACAAAAAAGTTATGCGATAAAATACCCGTTGCTCTACCCAAAACGGACGCCTATGACCGGTACTAGAAATTTGCAATGGATAGAATCGATTGATCTCTGAAAAGTAAATATGCATACCAATTTTCGTTTTTCTAAATAGAAGCGTTCTGTAGTTATTTAAGAAAAACTAATTTCATGACGCCATTTTCAAAGAGCTCTAGCTCCCTTAAGAAGCATTTTCGGACTAGGTGAATTGGGTTAAATTGTCTTAAAATTATCTGAGGAATCTCCTGTCTTCGTTTGTCGGTAGAGTTTCTGGACACCCTGTATAATAAAACTTAATAATTGTTTCTGGCTGATGGGAGATTGCACTTTCAGTTTGCTTCTGTATTTTATAAAATAAAATAAAATATGAATTATGGTTTTGTTTGGAATAATTACTTGAGAATAATAATTATGATTGGGATCCAAAATAATACCTAACCTAATCCTAATCACCGTAAAAACCTAATAACCGGTTTTTACTTTAAAAAGAAAAAACCGGTTATAACCGGGACAAAAAAACAACCGGTAAAACCGGTTATTGCGAAGTAAAAAAACCGGTTTTAGGTTTAAACTGGTAGGTTTTCCCATCCCTAGATGAAACATAAAAATAATTTATACGCTCTGAGCTTCGCGATGTCGCTCCTAGCGGATTAGTAATGCAACTTTCACCGGTAATTTTTAAATTTATTATTTAATTGTTATCGCTTAATATTTACAACGCAAAAAAAAGTAATTAAATTGTAATCGATTTTTAAAGATTTTGCTAATCATTTTGACGTTCTATTGATGAAATATTAGGTTTGTTCTAGCATCAGTTTCAAACGGTTTGAAACCATCAGCGAATAGTGGACGAGCGCGAGTAGAGGGGATAGCACTGGTGACTGTATTATGTTTTCTCACTGACCAACTGTTTGCTGACGGTTTTTGACTAGTTTCACTGTTTGCTAGAACAAACCTAATAATTTCTTACTTCGGATACTTTCACAATTATCGTGTAGATGGCGCTAATATTAAAAGATTAATTACATATTACGGAACATTAAAAAACTTAAATTCAGTATGTAAAACGTAAGTATATTTAAGGTAAAAATATATACCACAGCTTTGACCAACTAATATTTTTTATAATTAATGTTTTTATTTTTAATTTTAAATTAATCACTTTGACATTTATGTCAAATTTCCAGAAAACGTTTACAGACTTGTCACTACTGGCGCTCGCGAATTTTTAAATATCCCCTCTACGTACGAGCTCACAGCGTATAGAATACAAATTTTATAAAATAAAAACTGTGAATCAACTTGTTTCCTGAGTTGAGAAACACGTGTGTTCTTATTTTGTCTACAATAGACTAATTTTTGTGATTAGGATATTAGTTATTGAGATATTATTTTTATACTGATTATTTATATTTATTGTTGGTTAAATCATTAAAATAAATGTCAACCTGCTCAGTATCCAAATTCATTTTTCAATATAAAAAACATTTATAGTATTCCTCAACATTCATTTCTAGGTTACATTTAATCCCAAACGTCGGTCGGTTGTCATAATAACGTTACACCCCGCCCAGAACATTTGCGATAACTCTCTGGATAACTGTGTTGAAATATACCATTATCCCTTATTTACGTCTTGACACGGTATTAACGTACGCCTTTGCGATATCTCTCTATTAACACGACGTTCACATACGTTATAACGACGTTCGGAAACCACTCAGTACGTTTCGGCGCCAGACACATACAAATTTGAGGCACACGCATTTCAGTACTGTTTATTTTGCCACATACCGTATTTTTCTTGTCAAATGTTTACTTACTTTTTCGTTAATAATACAGTCCAAGTCTTCTTGAGAGGGAGATCCTAGGACTCCAAGAATGTGGTTTAATTGATCTAAATAATGTTTTCCTGGAAATATCGGTCTATTTGCTAACATTTCCGCTAAAATACATCCCACCGACCATATATCAATTGATTTTGTATATCCCTAAAAAATCGTAAATTCCTTATTTTACTTTATATGAAACGGAGATCACGATCACTACTACTCGTCAAATATAGCTTGAGACTTGCCATCTGCGTAGGAAACTAATAGTCCTGGATACCGCGTACCAAAAAAAAAGTTTATTAATAGCAAGCTGAAAATTTGTTAATAGCTTAACGGTGTCTAGTCGGACAAACTTTGATGTACGGGAACACTGAAACAGGGAAAGTTTTAATTGTGGAAAAGTTTAAAAATTTGGAACGGCAGATTACGAAAACGTCCCATGTATTTTGTCGGACAGAACATCCAGTTGATTTGTTATCCTCTCATTAAACTCTCATGCAAAAATCAGACCGCTATTTATCACCAACATAATTCCTGCCATTTGACATGTTCCACGCGTTCCACTCATTAAAATGCCCAGTTGGTGATAAACACCAGTCTAATTTTTGCGTGAGAGTTTAATGAAATGGTAGCAAATCAATTGGAAGTTCTGTCCGACAAAATACATGGAACGTTTTCGTAGTCTGACGTTCCAAATTTTTAACCTGTTCCACAATTAAAACTTCCCCTGTTCCAGTGTTCCCATACATCAAAGTTTGTCCGACTAGACACCGTTAAGTTATTAACAAATTTTCAGCTTTCAACTTTTTTTTGGTACGCGGGATCCAGGTCTATAAATGAGAACACATTGTACGTTATGCAAATATATTGGTCCTTCGAACCAGATGTTAAGATATAATTTAATTGTAACACATGTCGAATGAAAAATTAAGCTAATGTGAAATTAAATTAATAAGATTAATTGTAATTGAACACTGCGTCTAAAAGTGACTGCACTTTAAGTCATATTAAAGTCATATCATCAAGAAAAATAAATTTTTAAGCCGGCAATAATTTTTGTTTAAAGATAATCCTCATTGGTTTCTATCATTCCTTGCGGTAGAACAGGTGTAGTTCAAACCAAACTCTTCTTTGAGTGCGTCATAGTTTACCGAATTCTCACTAGGGCATTAAGTTGGAAGTGACAGAAAAAAGGACATCCTGATTATACATCATCAATCAGCTCTAATTTGTCCATTGTTGAACATAGGCCTCCTCCAGATATTGCCATCTTCTTCTGTTCTGCGCCTCTGCTATCCAATTGGTCACAATTATTTTGAGGTCGTCGGTCTATCGCGTTGGGGTCTTTCTCGACTTCGCTTGTCTGCCCGTGGTCTCCACTCAAGCATTTTTTTGTTCATCTATCGTCTTTTATTCTTGCAACATGTCCCACTCATCTCCATTTTTGCCTTGTAATATGTTCGATAATATCTTCCACTTCAGTTCGTTTACGAACTCGTTTCTTACTCTATTTCTCAAGCTTTCCTTTTTTAATGGATTGGTATTGGTATATTTGTTTTAAGGGGCTGTCCTAGTGCAAAAGTACGAAATTCATATACTTTTGTGGGAATTTCTAAAATAAAATGTACCTACTGTACCAATTGTTTTGAAAATTTGCACGAGCACTTATTATAAAACGAAGTATGTACATGTAAAACAATTGTCATACAAAAATATTGAAAATCAAAGTATTTATGCGCCATCTACCGTCTCCGTGAAAATAAAAACATAACTTCACTGCTGCAGTGATTGGGACTAATATTGATCCTGAAACATAAAATTTCAAAGTTATTATTGAAATATAAGTTATTTTCTATACCATCAACTAGGGGTTTTTTGATCGGATAAAAAATGTCAATTTGGCGGTTTTTGAAAATGAAAATGTTTTAGCTAATTTCAAAAAAAAATTTTAACACTTCGTCATTTTTCCAAATTTTAACATTTTTTAAAAATCCTAGTTGATGGTATAGGAAATAACTTATATTTCAATAATAACTTTGAAATTTTATGTTTCAGGATCAATATTAGCACTGCAGCAGTGAAGTTATGTTTTTATTTTCACGGTGCCAGTAGATGGCGCATAAATCGTTTAATTTTGAATATTTTTTATGAAAAGTGTTTTAGATATACTTCGTTTTATAATAAATGCTCATGCACATTTTCAAAACAATTCGTACAGTACTTTTTATTATGGAAATTCCCAAAAAAAGTATACTAATTTCGTACTTTTACACTAGATTAGCCCCTTAAATACGTCTCCCATTTTTCCGAATGCAGCCCAAGGCCCTGATTCTAATTCAAATTTCGACTGAAAACAAGTCGCAATCAATATGGCGACGTTGAAATGCGACTGTGCGAGCCTTGTGGATTTTAGTTGAACTAACGAAATGATGTCATAAAATAGCGACTTATCGAAATTAATTCCGACTCCAAAAAAGTGGTTGATATTATCATTTCGAGTCGAAATTATTGTGACACACACGGACATGAATGAATGGCCGAAAGCGAGGTTAGGTTTAGTTTAGAGTTTAGGAGATGTGTTTTGTTTGTTTCTTGCAAGGTAGTAATATGGCAAGGTATTAATAAAGCAAAAGGTATTAATATGGCTGGGTTTTATGGAAATTTGCTAGATTTTGAGGAATTAGATAGAATAGTATTAAATTAGAAATATAATAATTGAGAATGTTCACAACGTGAATTATCAACTCAATGAAAGATGTGTAATAATCTGGGAAGATAAAACAAGGAAAATTATGTACCAGCTATTTCATTGCTGGACATGCTGGAATCAAATCTTAAGATTTCATATATTAGTAATATACCTATGCAGAGTCCGCAGAAAGTGTGGTATTTGGTTTATAAACACATTAGCGCTCCTAAATCTCTTTTTCAATTATTGCTCTGTAACTCAGAAGATTTTGACGTTAAACCAAAAACACTCACATAAAAATTCACTGTAATTTAATTCTGCACATAGATATTTTTTTTTTTCGATTTCCTTCGGCGGAAATTTTCCTCGGAAATTCGGTTTTTCCAAACAAAATCTTTAATTTTCAACTAAAATTTTAGGGCAGTAATTTGTCAATAATTAAATAACTTGGTGACATAAATCTTTTTTGTTATGAGTGTCTTGAAGATATGAAAATTTGTATGTACAAAGAGGACCGGAATAAAAAGGTAATGGTTAAAAGATTGAAATCCCGTTGTTTATAACTCTGTCGCAAATGTCGGCAAATGCCGGTCAAATTTGACCGGTTATACCTGGAACCATTCAATTCGATTTTTTTTCTTCAAAGAAGCAGTACCCTTTTCAACAGCGTTAACTTAATTTAATTTAATCTGATATTTTCTGAGGGGTTCCATTTGTTTATAAGCCAAAAAATGGTTTCTTTATAACATTCCTAAGACCGCTCAAATAGTCCAATTTCAATTCTGTAAAGTATGTTGAATAGGTATAGTGCTTTTTTATACGAAAATCATAGTTATTCTGGTGTATGATAATCTTTCTGGTTATTATTTCGACCGAAATTTTTTAATTAACGTTTTAATTATTGCTAAACTATTGGTTAGATTGTCGCCGGCCTCCTAATATATAATCTACTATAAAAATCTTTCATGTCATCAATTTATTTAACTATTGATAAATAATTACTTCCCTAAAATTTTAATTGAAAATTGCAGATTTTTTTGGGAAAACTCGGATTTTCCGAGTAAAATTTTTGTTGAAGGAAATCGGAAAAAAAACTTTGTGCGGAACTAAATTACGGTGAATTTTTATTTGAGTGTTTTTGGTTTAAAGGAAAAATTTTAGGAGTTACAGAATTACTAATTGAAAAAAAAAAGAAGATTTAGGAGTGCTAATTTGTTTATAAATAAAATAACACGTTTTCTGCGGACTTGTCATAACCCATATTACTAATATATTATGTAATTTTAAGATTCGATTTCAGCAATAAAATAGCTGGTGAATAACTTTTCCCAAAAATGGCATTTTGTCGATCATTTTCCCAGACTATTAATGTTGCGGTGGTTGCGTAGCCAATAAATCCAATAAACCGGAGCGCCAACAAAATTCTGAGCAGTGTCAAAATGATAACGTTAATATCCCCAGTTGTAACTAATATCGAAATGAATAAGAATCGCTATAAATTGCGACCATCATGGCGGAGTGGAAATTAAATTGCGGCCTCGAAATGAATTAGAAACAGGCCCCAACCTACACTTATTCTTCTGAGTAGCTCGCATGTTTGGTTGTCTCGCGTTAACCTTATTTCGTGACCCAAATATACATATTTTTCCACAAGTTGGTCATTATTTTTGTTTTTCCATAGTTTATCTTTAAGTCTACCCTCTGTGTTACTTGCAGTAGTTGTTGTAGCATAACTTTTAAGTCGTCGGTTATGAGAACAATGTCATCGGCATATCGGAGATGATTGAATATCTTTCCATCGATGCTAATACCCTTTGATTCCCACTCTAGTCGTTTAAATATTATTATACATAAAACTTAGAAAATTACGTATTCATTGACGAGTAGTTGCATATTAAAGCGACTTCTACTTATGGATGTATAATTGGTTGACGTTTAGATCGTGACAGTACTTTCACAATGTCAACGGCTAAAATGAAAATTGTCATTCTAGGTTAGTACTTTCCAACATATTACATTGAAGTTAATAAAAAATGATTATTTGGATTAGGTTTCCTTTCTTGCAGTATTGAACCTAAATTTGACTTAAAGTGTTGAATAAATAAACTTACTTTGGAATTAAGCATAATTTCAGGTGCTCTGTACCACCTTGTAGCTACATACTCTGTTAAAAATCCCGTGTGATCATGTTCTGGATCTGCTACTCTGGCTAGCCCGAAATCACATATCTACAAACATACAAATATCATCAAGGCAATATACATCAACGTAAAAAAATAGTAGTAGTCAATGTAAAAAAATAAAACATTAATTAAAATTCTTTAGAAAAGGTATATAATTTATTAAAATTCCCTTAAAGGGCTACATCAAATATGCCGAACATTTTCGACCTTGATATAGATCATCATCAGTGCTGATCTGTATTAAGATTGAAAACGTTCTGCATTGATGTAGCCGTTTAAGGGAATTTTGATAAATTGTATACCTTTTCTAAAGGATTTTAATTAATTTTTTTGTGATATGGTATACACAGCCAGCTACAGGAAAAAATTCTTCCTTGTGGATTTGTAATAAATAGCTTCAGAATCATTCAACACTTACTTTGAGATCACAGGTAGTATTTAGAAGTAGATTACTTGGTTTTAAATCTCTATGAAGTACATTTGCCGAATGTATATATTTCAGCCCTCTGAGAATTTGATAAAGGAAGTAACATATGTGATCGTTACTCAGTCTCTAAAAAATAAATAATTTTAATTATAGAAGTTTAAGTAATTACATATAAGCAAATAAGGGTCGAAGTTTTTCAAAGTTTTTAGAAATTAAAAAATACGAGAACCTTTGTAAAAGGTATATTTAAAATTCCTGAGCCACCAAAATGTTTTGTGTAAAAACACTTTGAACATTGTTGTAATATACTACATATTTTTAATAATATTTAGTGACATTGCAAATATTCATGGATATTACCCAGGGCAACATAGGACGCTTCCCATGTGGTTTGAATTTAAGGATAGAAACCTCATATATTGGAGTTAAATGGCCACCTCCAATATGATTCTCCAATATATAACTCCCAATATGTGAGGTTTCAATCCTTAAATTCCAACCACGTGGAAAGATTCCTGTGTTGCCCTGGGTAATAATCCAGGAATATTTGCAACATCACTAAATATTATTAAAAATATGTAGTACATATATCACAACAATTTTCAATATTTAAAGGGTTTTACCCAAAACATTTTGTGAGTCAGGCATGCTATTTTTTTCCTTTTAGTAACACTGATGATGGATTTTTTAATCCGAAAACGTTCTGTGATTTAATGTAACCCTTATTTAGTGAATTATAAATATACCTTTTACAAAGGATCTCGTATTTTTGTGATTTATAGTATACAGCCAGCTACAGGAATTTTATTTTCCTCGTGAATTTTTTAAAAATTGTCTTTTTGGTATAGTTTAGTTTCCGTTGCGTCCGTAATTATCCAGGCTTTAACTCCATATAAAAAGACAGAGAATACGTAGCATCTCAATTCTCTAGTTCTAATTTCTATTCACAGTTTTCCATTGCGTAATACTGCTTTCATTTTATTGAAAGTGATTCAGGTCATCTCAATACGTCGTTTTATTTCAAGGCTTCTTCTTCTACGGCACTACAGCCTAAATTGAGCCTTGGCCTCCTTTATTTTTTGCCTCCACCCCTGCTTGTCTGTGGCTGCTCTTCTCCATACACGGACTCCTAAAAGGGCTTGTGTGTCGTTGTTTACTGTATCTTCCCAGCGCTTTTTTGGCTTTCCAACCGGTCTCTTTCCTTGCATTCTAGCATTCAGTGCTCTTTTTGGTAGCCTATCCTCTCCCATTCTTATCACATGTCCGGCCCATTGCAATCTTTGTATTTTAATGAAGTCTGACAGGGGTGCTTCCTTATAAAGTTGATAAAATTCGTTGTTGTATCGACTTCTGAAGATTCCGTTTTCTCTCACAGGTCCTAGTATTCTCCTCAGTCCTTTCCTTTCGAATGTGTCGAGTTTGTTTTTGGATGTTTCTTTCAAGACCCAGGCTTCACTGCCATAGCATGTTATTGGTCGAATTAAGGTTTTATAGATTCTCATCTTTGTATTTCGGTGGACACTTTTAGACCGAAATATATGGGAGAGGGAAAAATAAGCTCTGTTTGCCTGCATTATCCTCTTCCGTATTTCTCCATCTTCTGATCCGTCGGCATATATTTCTACTCCCAGGTATGTAAACTTTCCAACCGTTTCAATGTCATCTGCATGTATAATGTTTTGTGGGACTATATTTCTTCTCGTATGTATCATTATTTTTGTTTTTTCTGTGTTAATTTCCAGACCTAGCATTTTTGTTTGTGTTTTTAACTCTGCGTATGTTTCCTGTGCTCCCGTTGATGTTCTACTCATAATATTAATATCATCGGTATACGCAGCCAGTTGAACCGTTCGGTTGGTCAGTAGGTTTCCTCGTCCACTTTGCATTTGCCTAACCGCATACTCCAGTGCCAGGTTAAACAATGTTGAGGCCAGCCCATCTCCCTGCTTTAGTCCCTGCGAAATTTTGAAAAAGTCTGTCCGGTGGTTTTGTATTCAAGGCTGCGGACCCATTATTCATTTAGCTCACATCCCAAGGTATCTGGGTACTTTCTCCAAAACTTTTCCTTTAACGTAGATTGTTTCGTCTGCAATCTTGTCCTTACTGGCAATCATGATTTTTGTTTTTTTTTGTGTTCAGAGCCTTTCCATATCTCTCGCAGTACTGCATAGTGTGATCAACCAAAAATTTGCAGCCCTTCTCTACTGTTCGCAAGGAGTATTGTATTGTCCGCATATCTGAGATTATTCACTAGTGTTCCATTAAGTGATATGCCTTCATTGATGCCTTCTAACTGTAACGGTCTCAAATTCGTCGTCTTAAAAATATTCAGTTCCGGCCCTGTGTTGACGAACGAATTGGATGCAAGGTTATACCGCGAAACTTCTTTAATATATCCCACGATATTGTTTTTCGTTTGCCGTTCGGATACTCAGAATTAATACGTTGTGTGTGTTTCGGTTTACTATCAAACGAATTTAATAGCCTTTTGAGTCAGAAGTCTGGGAAGTGTTTATATTAGATCTGGATGTCGACATAAACAACGTCTTTAGTGTTGATAAAATTCTTAAGTAGTTGAATTCTCAGAGTTGACCGTTGGTGCTGAGCCAGCGATTCCTTGGCGAGAGCCGAAAGACTTATTTACGGAAAGTAAGTATTCCTGATTGGTTTACAACTCTCAGAGGGATGGTCTTAGAAAGATGCCCTGGTTTTTTATTGGATAAAACTATCTGATGTTTGTTAGAATGGGAGGTGAATTATTTTTTTGAGGAAGGAACCGGCTCAGCAACTGGCACGGAAAAGAGGTCAACATCTAGCGATGAAGGTGTACAGTCACAGACCGATTTAGTCTAGGAGACGGTTTTTGGTTTTGCGAGTTATGTGATGTAGTGATTCCCGATTCAGGATGTTTTCTTAGTTAGAAAACAAAAGTTGATTATAGTAAATACCACGAGAGTATGTTTTGTGTCTAGTTGTCTAGTGTATTAGAAAGAATAGCTTCGTTATGTTGTTCTTAAGAAGAAATAAATACAAGTTCGCGGAACGAGTTTCTCCAACTTCATAATAAGATAAAAAAAACTCATTTTTTAACAAAATTTTTACTATGTTCAAATGAACAGTGCCTACATCGTTCCAATGTGGAATGTTATATAATAATCAACCACTAGCAGTTACCCTTTTGCTAATAAAACAAAAACTTTGGATTTCTATTCTCATACTATAAAATGTCGTAAAACAGTACTTTAATTCAAACAATTGTAAAGTGTTAAGTGAAAAGTGTTGAGCAACAAAAGTTCCAGTTGAGCTAAACCAGATACATGTAGCTCTAATCATCAATGCAGTCCAGGTCACCAGGTACTCATAATAAACTGTTTATTTTTTTCTTCGAACAATCTCGCGAAAGACTTAACTTTACCAAAATCATTTCAATTCATTTTTAATTTTTTTTATTTTTTTAATAAACGTCTACTATGTTATAACTTGTATTGGTATTTTCTTTTGCACACTTTATCTCTTTTCCTTCTTGTTGGGGAGAAGTACAGACAAATTTACGACTGCAATGGTAAGTACCAACCTACATTAAATGGATCGACATTGCAAGTAACTTTCTTTAATTTTGGATCATTGCAGTATTATTTTGATTTATAAATGACGCCCAATATCACCTTTTAATTATTAATGTTATTTTAAAACCCACCCCTTAAATCTCTGAAGAATGTAGCTTACCGGAGCATCCCCAAAAGTAGCGGAATAGAACATCACGCCTATGACCTACATAATTACACTGTTTTAATATATTTTTTTTATTTTATTTAACGCTACTTAATGTTTTACACAAATGGCGTTACGTCAACTACTTTTGTGTTTATTTAATTTAACCATCTAGGCTTTTGTTTTCATTTACGCTACACAAATGCCGCCCACCGTTTAGGCAGGCCACATAACGCCTCCTTAAACATCTCTTCTGAGCACATATTAAAAAATAGAGGGAATAGTGCATATCCGTGTACTCCTCTTTTTATAGGTATCTCCTTATATATTTGCTGGTCTACAATATTACTGCTTTCTGAAATAGGTTTAAATTTGTAATGATTCTCACACACTGATTATGTATTTCTGTGTTCCGTAATAAATATTTTTGCAAGCCTTCTGTTTTATTTTGTCGAATGCTTTCTAAAAGTCAACTAAGTAGTCATATGAATACGTCACACTTGACATCTCGACACCTTTCTATGAGTTTTACATATAATAAAATAATTATTAATATCGAAAAAGAAGTAAATATAACGATAGAATGAGAATAATAAAAAAGCATGAGAGTTTAGTAGCATATATTTACCTGTGTTTTAAGGAGTTTATATAAATCAGTCTCCATCAAACATTGTACAATGTATACATCCCTCATTTGATCTATTGTTGCTGCACGAAGTATATCTCTAATATCAATTATCTGAAAAAGATTACAGGACATAAAAAATTGGATGAAGTTTTTGTAGAGGTTTTTTTATGAAAATTCACGAAACTTCGCGCTGTAAATTTCCTTGAAATTTTGATTTATTTTAGATTACTCTATCTCGATTGCAAAAAGACCATATTGATATAAGAACTAAAGCGTGAGTCACTAATCGCTATTAATTATCGAACTGTTTAATTTATAGCCTCATCCATCATAAAAGTAATATGTGTGGAACGAACGTTATAGATTTCTTGATGTATATTTGTAAAAAATGTTTCTACATGCAGGAAAATAAAATCTGTCAGTTTTAAAAGCTATGTTGTTCTGAAGCTATTTCCTTGTGGCATTTTTGTAATTAACTATTTAGATGGGAAATAAGCCACAATTAAATTGAAAAAAATAATTTTATTAACGTTTCGACGCCCAAATCGGGTGTCGTTGTCAAAATACAAAATACTACTAAATTAAACAAAAATGTTGTTGCTTAGTAAAAAATTCTTCTAATAATTTATTTAATCTGACTCATATATGTCGGCAATTCAGACATATATTATACATTTTAAAGTAGAAGACTTTAAAATGATATTGTCAATATTTATGAGTTGCGATCCTGGGACGACTTTACTGAAAGATAGTTCATTCGATTACATGAAATCAACCCCAACTCAAGAATATCCGCCACAAAAAATGTCTTTAAAAAGACAACCAAATACTTTAAAATGTATAATATATGTCTGAATTGCCGATATAAATGAGTCAGATTAAATAAATTATTAGAAGAATTTTTTACTAAGCAACAACATTTTTGTTTAATTTAGTAGTATTTTGTATTTTGACAACGACACCCGATTTGGGCATCGAAACGTTAATATTTTTTTTTTCAATTTAATTGTGGCTTATTTCCCATCTAAATAGTTGATTAAAAGCTATATTTTGTTTCATTTTCACTTCTACCCATTTTTCTTGATATTCATGGTATAAATCAGAATATTTTTCAATCAAAATGTACCACAGACTTTTATTTATAGTCTTCAATTATTTGAAATATTTTCTAAAGCTATTTGTTCAGTTTTAACGTTTTAATTATTGCAGTTTCAGATTAAAATATTCTAACGGGACTAGAAATAAAGTATGCAGAAAATATTATGGATTCTCCATAAAATACGATGAACATGTATTATTAATTTAGATCTGACAGTGATATTAATTTATCAGATTTTGTTGCTGGAACTAAGAAGAAATAAAAAAGTAGGTATAGTCAATAATGCTGGCTATTGGAAATTCAAGAACGAAAGATTTTTTTAAGACAATTACAGTTCTTCGGAGGATATTTTTTGCGGAAGAAGAATTGTTTTTGCTATTGATTCTTAAATTAGATGCCGATACTCAACATCATTTTTATTTATACAAATATGACAACTCTTCGGTCACAAAACAAAATACATTATAAAATATAATGAAGATTGAAGAGTTAATGATATAATATAATTTGTAATAAATAAAAAATATGCTCGGTATCGGTAATTTGAGAAAAATTTGCAGTTTTTTTTCCATTAGAAGGATGTAATAATTGTTGCATATTAGAAAATAGTTTTAATTACAAACAACTTTTCATAATAACAATTTTCGATATTTTACGATATAAAGGTTCTTTTTCTTGAGCGACATTCATATTTTTGACATGCCTTGTATAACTTTGATAAAATTTGATATATGGTTGCATCTTAGGATTTAGAACATTCAGAGCTTTTTATAAAGAATAACAAGTTTCCCATATGATTCCAACTTACGTAGATACACTGTATATATTCAATTTTTTGTTCTGAATAAATTTGTGATAAGATTGTAACCACAATTATCACATTATTTTTTTTTTCTATACATAATCTGTTCTACATTGTTTATTTTTAATTAACATAATAAAAAAACACAATCGATAGCGAAACCGCAAAATATTATTTTATATACGGGCACATTTCATTGCACGAAATAATTTTGAATGTTGATAAGTAGTTGAATTTCCAATTATTATTTATCGAAAAAAAAACTAAGTTCTCAATCTAATAGCACATAAAACAACATCCAAAATGTTATTCTACATCCTCCAGACTGAAAACAATGGGAACCTTCTCTGGTAACGCCTCCGAGGCTTCTACAATTTGCAAGCCATAACGGATGCTCAGACTAAGGAAGATGAGGGAATTTTACAATTTATAATACACGTCCCATCTGCTCAGCGTGGTAAAGTTCCAACGAGAATGGTTCCCTTCGTACTCCAATCAGAGTAAACATGTAAATCAAAAATGAATAACTAGTTTCAATTGCGTTGCAACACGAAACTACAGCCGCATCATCATTCCAGTTCAATCAGAGAGTGCAGCAAGCACCTCTACCGGTTTAGAAACTTATTAGTCTCTCATCAGGAGGCACATATTCTGCTCTCTCTGACCCAACTAGGACAAACCCCGGCGTGCAGTCACGGATTGCAACGAACGAAATGGCAGGGATGCCCTAGCGGCAACTGTCGTTATGGCTTGCAAATTGTAGAAGCCTCGGAGGTGTTACCAGAGAAGGTTCCCATTGTTTTCAGTCTGGAAGGATGTAGAATAACATTTTTGGATGTCGTTTTATGTGCTATTAGATTGAGAACTTAGTTTTTTGCTCGCAGTTGCCGCTAGGGCAACCCTGCCATTTCGTTCGTTGCAATCCGTGACTGCACGCCGGGTTTTGTCCTAGTTGGGTCAGAGAGAGCAGCATATGTGCCTCCTGATGAGAGATTAATAAGTTTCGAAACCGGTAGATGTGCTTGCTGGACTTAAAAATTGAAAATGGTTATTCATTTTTGATATTGTTTATTGATCAAATATAATAATTTTAACAAATAGGACCGAATGTGTAACCAGAGAGAACCAGAATATGTTCAAAGGAAAATGTGTAAACTGGAAGGGATATAATCCTTCATGCATATCATTTCGATTGTAAGCAGTTTTTGTTAAAATATTTTCGGTGTGTAATAAAATGCCGGGAAAAAATCGAAATTGTGAACAAAATGTTAGAAAAATGCAAGTGTAGAGTTTCAACAAAGGGTGAATAACCTAATCAAGGGATATGGGAAAAGAAAACTATGTCGAAAGACGACAAAGGCTTTATTATGCCCTATTATACAAATAGGGAATAGATTGTCTGTGAAAACTACAGAGGTATCAAACAACTGAACGTACGTAATAGGGAAACATCAAAATGAAGGCAAAAGAAGTCAAATCGGAAAGTGAAGGTAGAATTCCAAAAAATAAAAGATGTGGTATGGATAAGAATAAACCAGGAACAACTTAAAAAAATTTAAACCAAAGCAGAAAACAAAAAAAACTAACAGAGGCAAGATTTGGATAAGTTTGTAATAACAAAAAGGGACGGAGAAAGAATTCGAAAATAAACTTAAACATACACTTTTAAAATTCGTTTTTCTAATGCACAAATTAGTCCATGTGGGGAGACCGCTCCCGTCTGAAAAAATTTCTGATTCGGTTTCTTTGCGGATTCCTATTCAAAAATGTTCCCTTTAAACAAATCTGAAGGATGCCGGGAGTAATTTTTGGGCAGAAATTGTTTAAACAATTTTTTTAAACAAATACAAACGATCACCTTTTTTGCTCTGGAACATATTTTTTTAGATTTTGTTGGTCATTCTAAACAAGAAAGTCATCTTGTGATTTTTCTCATAAATTGATAGTTTTCGAGTTAGAGGCGATTTAAAATATAAAAAATGCAAAAATACACATTTTCTAGGCTTAAAAACTCATATTTAAAATAGTATTTTGGAGGGTGCCAAGTACTTATATTGTAGTATAAACATTTATTTTCAAGATTCTGAAGAGTGATCGGGTTTAACTTCAATTTACACCATTGTTATTTAATTGTTAAATATGCGTGTCCATCCGATTTTTTTGCCGGTGCGGCGCGATCTATTTCAACAATCGTCTATTTTCCTTCGAAAAATATATTTTTTAACATTCTAAATAAAATAGGTTTCTTGTCATTTTTCTCAAAAGTTAATGGTTTTAAAGTTATAAGTATACAGGGTGTCCCGGAAAATAGTGCGTTCCTTAAAGGTATAGGTAGAAGGCACCATGTAGAACAAAAAACTCTTATAACATTTTTTTTCTAAATGCAACCGTTTGACCAAAAAATTAAAATGTATTTTGGTAGGCAAATTTAAATCTGACAACTATGTGCGGTGCGCAAATTTAAGCATAGACAGTCCCATGTAAATAAATAGATAGAAGATAGATAGTAAACAGATAGTTTTAAAGAATCCTGTTTAGTGTCAATGCCGAAAATGTTTTCGAATAGTGAGTGTATTACCTATTATGTTATTACCTAGGAATGGTGTTTGTGAAAGGTTACTTGAAACATCTATTCGGTGTAATAATTATTTTCAAGTAAGTACAACTTAGTTATTTCAGTTCACAAGTAAACAAATTACTGAGACATTATCTGGTGTATTTAAGTTCCACTGTAAACTATTAAAACTATGTAATTCAGTTAAAGCCCTCAGCAATACTCAGCATTCAACCCATTTAAACCTTACTAAATACATAATACTAGTTCAGTTAAAAGATGTGTTTTTATGTTAAAAGATGTGTAATTCGTTTAAAATTATGCAATATGTATTTCAATACATTTCAAAAGAAAATAATTTTAGTAAACAAATAGTAAATACATAAGTATTACCTACTATTAGGTTGGATTATTTTAAATACTGTTAATCACAATCACAAACGAGTTCTTATTATGTTATTATTCCGTAGTGCGTACGATGTTGCCAGTTTATTAAAATTTCCAAACATTAAAATTCAGGTATATGGAAAACAATGTTAACTTTTTTTTGGAAACGGTTAACTTTAGAAAAAAATGGTATAGGACTTTTTTGTTCCAAATTGTGTATTCTCTCCATACCTTAAAGGAACGCACTATTTTCCGGGACACCCTGTATTTAAAATACTGAAAAAGCGAAAATACACATTTTCGGATTTTAAATCGCTTATAACTTTAAAACTATTAACTTTTGAGAAAAATGACGAGAAACTTTTTTTTACATAAAGCCGCATCAACCATGGAAGGTTATTAGCGGATGTTGAACAATTACAATATAATTATTACATTTTATGAAATAAATGTATATTTTTAAGATAATTAATTGTACTGAATAAATTATAATTTAATATATTCTTCAGCTGACTTGGTTTTTCAGAAATGTTGATGCTTCGTTCATATGAGTAAAGTGGACATTCTGTAAGGATGTGCTGGACTGGCATCTACAGTATGAGCATTGTGGTGGTAGCTCTTTGGTTATTAAGTACTTATGGGTTAATGTTGTATGCCCAATTCTTAATCGGTTTATTACCACTTGTTCTCTTCTCTTTTCAGGGAGCTGAGCTGGAGATTGATGCAAGGTTTGATCTCTTTGAGGTTTGAGCTATTCGAATCAAGCAATACAATATTGCTTGATATTCAAATTGATATCTGCGATTGGAATTCTTTGGATAATATCAATGTGTTCGTCAGTAGTTGCTTTAAGTGCTAGGGCATCGACCTTTTCATTACCTGACCAAAGGATATTTATATTTCTGCTCTGCATAAAATGTATCATACATTTAATTTTTTGGATAATAGTATGAGATGGATAGATCTGTTTTATGCCTTGAAATACTGATAGTGAATCTGTGATTAGTAGAATATTAGGATCTGTATTAGTTTGGCAAAATTTAAGTGCTTTTAAAATTGCAATAGCTTCTCCAGTAAATACACTGCAATAAATAGGTATTCGTATAGCGTATTCTATAGAGTCTGTTATAAATGCTGCGGCACAGCCGTTTTCGGTTATTGAAGCGTCATGACGAGAAACTTATTTTATTTAGAATTTCCCAAAGAACCTAAAAAAAATATTTTTCGGAGGATAATAGGAAATTGTTGAAATAGAGCGCGCCGGCAAAAAAATCGGATGAACACGCATATTTAACAATTAAAGAACAACGGTGTAAATTGAAGTTAGACCTGATCACTCTTCAGAATCTTGAAAATTAATGTTTAAATTACAAATGTTGAATGGGTTGCATGTGAGAGTTCATTTTAAATGAAGTAAAAGACAGAAGTACTCTCAATCATTTAATTGTGTACTTCCGACGACCGGTTTCGCTCTCTATAGGTTGCAGAGCATCATCAGGTCAACGGTTACAAGTCACTAAATGCTACAAATAAAACCAGAGTTAGAACAATGTCTGGTTATAAAAGATGGTGAAGATCCATAAGATCAAGCCAATGTTGAACAACATACATAAAATAGTAAAAACAGCAGACAAATACATATGCATGTAAAAAGGGGGCGGTAACAAACGTCCCCAAGCTTACAAACACATGCAGATGTATACTGCCAACAATCATGCAATTATAACGTGTCGTACTTACATTCGGATACAAGGAGCTATAACCTCATTATTCCTTAACATGATGTTTCTGCTTAAGTTATGCTAACGGGATATGGTAGAATTTCGTTTAAATTACAATTTAAGTACTTGGTAACCTCAAAAATACTATTTGAAATATGAGTTTTTAAGTCTAGAAAATGCGTATCTTCTCATTTTTTAGAATTTAAATCACCTATAACTCGAAAACTATCAATATTTGAGAAAAATCACAAGATACCTTACTTGTTTAGAATGACCCAGAAAACAAAAAAAAATATGTTCCAGAGCAAAAAACTGTGATCTTTTGTATTTGTTTAAAAAAATTGTTTAAACAATTTTTGCCCAAAAATTCTGCCCGGTACCCTTTAGATTTGTTTAAAGGGGACATTTTTGAATAGGAATCGACAAAGAAACCGAATCAGAAATTTTTTCAGACGGGAGCGGTCTCACCACATCGACTAAATCCAGTTTTTCATTTCTTCATGATCAGATTACGGTCACAAAGTCTCAATAAGACTATTACGAATCGAATATAGATACTTAGTGAGTATATTCGTTGGTATTACGAATCGAATGCCCAAAACCGCATCCGAATCCACCTTACTTTACAAAAAATCGATAATGCAATGCTAATGTAACTCGATTTACAGGACTAAATTATCGTTAACTGATTGTATACTAAAGATCGACCACTAAAAGATTCCATATTAATTAGGCAGTTTAACAATCACTATCTGTGGTTTAAGAATTTGGCGGTTACTTATCTAAAAGTACATTAACCGTGACGTAATAGTATTCTGGTGTTGCCACAGGCATACACTCAAAATTAGTTTCCGAATCCTAGGGCTATAATACTTACATTTTCGTGTTTAAACCGTGTGAGTATTTTGATTTCCCTGAGTGTCCTCTGGCAATAAGTTTGATGCTCGAATGGAGATATCTTCTTGATTGCCACTTTCGTTTTCGTTACTGCATCCACGGCGGACCTGAAAGCAAATAAAGTCAATTTTAATTCTAATTTGTCTCTCCCGCTGATGTTTGATATTTTTCTTCTTCAATATGCAAACAAATAGAAAAGGAGAGCAATTTCCTTTGTAAACTACACTAAGCATCAAAATTAACGCACTATCTTAAAAATGGGACATTTTTTATGTCTCGTATTTCCTCATCATCCAGCCTCAAAAGTCCACTGCTGAACATAGGCCTCCTCCCCTCGTTTCCAACCCCATCTATCCTGCGCCGCCCTCATCCAGTTTTTATTTACCTTTCTCAAGTCGTCAGTCCATCTTGTAGGCGGTCGACCGACGCTTCTCTTGTCTTCTCTTGGCCTCCATTCCAATAACCTCTTCGTCCATCGCCCATCTGTCATTCTGGCTACGTGTCCTGCCCATCTCCACTTCAACCTGGCTATCCTCTCGATGACGTCAGTCACCTTTGTTCTTCTCCTGATTTCTTCGTTTCTGATTTTGTCTCGCAGAGTTATTCCTAACATTGACCGCTCCATTCTTCTCTGCGTTACTCTTAGTTTGGTAGCCGAGGCTTTAGGTAAGGTAAGTGTTTCTGATCCGTACGTCAAGACTGGGAGGACGCACTGATCAAATACCTTTCTCTTTAGGCATATGAGCAACTCACTCTTAAAAGCTTCTCTCAGTTTTCCAAATGCTGCCCACCCAAGACCGATTCTTCTCTTCAGCTCATGAGTCTGGTTATCCCTGCCAATCGTAATTTCATGTCCCAGGTATTTATATCTATCTACGAGTTCTATTTCCTTCCCACCAATACTGATGTTCTGGTTGGGTACCAAATTTGTCATTATTTTTGTTTTCGAGATGTTTATATTTAAACCTACATTTTCTGTAGCTACAACGAGTTCTTGTACCATCTCTCTTGCCATACCTAGATCCTCAGCTACTATGACTATATCATCGGCGAAACGTAAGTTGTTTAGGTATTCTCCATCTATTTTTATTCCCTTTGTCATCCAATCCAAACTCTTGAAAGCATGTTCTAAGACCGTATTAAAAAGTTTAGGTGACATTGGGTCTCCTTGTCTAACCCCCCGTTCTATTTTTATGCGATTACTGTTAGTATGTAATTTGACAGTGGTTGTTGCCTGTAAGTATATTTTGTGTAATAATTTTGTATACCTATAATCTAGCCTGCATTCTTTAAGCGCCTGTAATATTTTGCTAAGTTCAACTGTGTCAAAGGCTTTATGAAAATCGATAAAAAGTAGAACTAGGGGTTTATTGTATTCCACTACTTTCTCTATCAGGGTTTTTATACTTTGTAGATGGTCATTTGTTCCGTAATTTTTTCGGAATCCTGCCTGTTCTCTTGGTTGATAAGTCTCTAACTTTCTATCCATTCTCTTAACTATTATTCGCGTAAATAACTTATATAAATGGCTGAGGAGGCTAATCGGTCTGTAATTCTCTAAATTGGCTTTGTCTCCTGCTTTGTGTAATAGAATCATAGTAGCGTTGTTCCAGTCTGTTGGAATATTGGCGTTGTGAAGGCAGATATTGAAAAGTTGTTTAATTTTTTCAAGTAGTATATTTCCTCCAATTTTTAGTGCTTCTGATACTATTCCATCTTCACCTGGGGTTCGATTATTTTTCATTTTCTGCAGAGCCTCTTTGATTTCTGATTTTGTTATATCGGGCATTAAATCCGATCCTTGATTTAATACCCCAGTTTTTACTGTAATTGGAGGTTGCGCATTGTCATCTTTTTTTCTTGATTTGTATAACTCTGTGTAGAACTCTTCGACTATTGTTAATATTTCATCTCTGTTTGTAGTTTCTTTTCCAGTTCTGTTTCTTAGTTTGTTGATTTCTATTTTTCCTTTTTGTACGCTTACGTTCTTCAAAACTTTCATGTTCTTATTTTGCTCTATTGCTTGTTTTGTTTTTTCTACATTGTAGTTTATGTCTTTTCTTATTGACTTTGTGATAGTCTTATTTATTTGATTTAGCGCTTCTTTGCTGGAACTTGTATCTCCTTTCATCTGTCGTCTTAGTTCTATAAGGGTTTTAGTAGGTTGACTTAGTTTTTCATCTTTTTGGTTTGTTGGACAGTATTTAGTTTGAGCCTGTTGTATTGTGGTGATTATTTGCTTGTTCAGTATATTAATGTCTGTTGTTGTTGTATCTTTCAATGTATCATTAATATATTTTTCGAACTCCTGAATATTAGTTGGTTTTACCCATTTCTTTGTGTGTTTCTTATTTATCATTTTGAGTCTTTCCTTTTCGATCGATATCGTTATTTTAGCTCTTACTAACCTGTGATCACTGCTTGTGCTGAACTGGTTTAACACATTTACGTCTTTAAATAATTCTTTTTTATTTGTTAAGAAATAGTCGATTTCGTTCCTTGTTTTTCCATCTGGACTTTCCCAGGTCCATCTTCTGTGTTTTTTCTTTTTAAAGAAGCTGTTCATTTGATAGAGATTGTTTTCCAAAAGAAAAGTTAACAGTTGTTTGCCTCTATTATTTCTGCCTTCGCTTCCAAAATTTCCCAATATTATTTCAGAGGGGTCTTCCTTGGTACCTATTTTGGCGTTGAAATCACCGCCTATTATTAAGAAGTGGCCAGGATTTTCCTTGATTGCACAGGATATTTGGTCGTAGAATATTTGGACTTCTTCATCTGAATGGCCTGTAGTAGGTGCGTATACTTGAATGAACTTTAGGATATATCTGGTGCTCATTTTGATGTTTAAGTAGACCACCCTTGTTGATATTTGGTTTATTGACACAATTCTGTTCGCAATTCTTTTGTGAACAAAGAAGCCGACTCCTCCGACTGTCGATTCCTCTTCTCCTTTGTAGTACCACAGATGGCCTGATGGGAGTGAGATAAGATTCTCTCCTTTTTTTCTAACTTCGCTGATACCCACAATATTCCAATTCACTTTTGAAAGTTCTTCCTCCATTTCTTCGAACCTTTCTTCGGTAGAGAGCGACCGAGCATTATATGTGGCGATGTTGAGGTTTATATTTTTGACGCACTTTGAATAGGGTTGGTTTACACTGGTCGGGTTTGTGGCATTTAAACACCGTGCTTGCCTTGCATGTTGGTGAGTATTCATATTTATTCCCACGAGTAGCTGGGGATCGTTGTCGATTCCTGTAGAGCCCCGCGTACAGGAACAAGGCTAATTTTCAATGGGATTTCGCCCGGTGTCCCAAGAGCATCGTTAGCGGCCGCGTGACGTGCGACCATTCAGTTTTTAGCACGATAGCTTCCACCTTAACTTACGGATTTTTTGCATCTGGTTTTCTCCATATTTTGTTGGGTAAGATGGGGAGGGAAAAAGGTGTATATGGGAAGAATCTGTAGTAGAAAGAAATATAGTGACCCGTCTGCCTTCGGAAACCTAATCGCCATTCGGGGTCGGAAAAAGACAAGAGTTAGCCAAGAGAGGCTGATAGAAAAGATTAAAGACATTTCACTCAAGACAAGTTGAAGAAGAGTAAAATGTGAAGGCCCTTATGATCCGCCAGGTGCGTTTCATAAGCGTATGAGTATTGGTACGCTTTGTGTTTCCGCTCATACTTCGGGGTGTTGACTACAGACTGTATGGCTCGTCCAGCATGCCATAGCATGGAGGATAAGGTTCACGTAAATTTTACTATGTAGACACCCTAAACTCCATGGTCTGACAGATTTGTATTTCCCGTATTTCCTAATTGTTCCTAATTGTAAAATCGGACCTGTTGTCCGATTTTAGTGATCTTTTTAGTATATTATAGCTTTATTCTTCAAGAATATCGATGTAATAATATTAATGCTAAACAGGTAAGTGTCATTGCATACCGGGTGTAACAAAGATAGTGTGTTTTTTCCTCAAAGTTTGAAACACCCCGTGGAATATTCTAGCGTATATAAAATATTGATGACTATATTGATGATTATACAGTATAAAAGTAGCGCAGTCAGTAGAATTTCCAATTAGAAAAAGTAAAGCCTTTTTTTAATCGAGTTTGATCGTTAATTGGGAAATTGTAGAATTAGTGACTTAGTATTTGAGTTCCGAGTGTAAGGCCACGAGGAAGGAAAACTGAAGAAACCCGTAAGCAACTTTGAAGAATTCCAAGTGTAAGGCCACTTGTTGTGTAAAGCCACAAAGTAATTCGGAAGTTCTGGGGAGGCGCAACTAGCAACTTCGTGAAATCTTCTCAACCAGCTTCAGTGAAAAGCCACTCGACCCTGAAAACGGTGAAGCATTTCCACAGAAGAAGCAACAACATTCCGGCTACCATACCGACTACATACAGTTTGGAATTTCGACCAGTTCCAGTGTAAGACCACTTGATCTGGAAGGTACAACGTGCTCACACCCGTTCTCTACCCGTTCCAGTGTAAAGCCACTTGATCTTGGAAAGTGCAACGTTCTCCACCCGTTCCAGTGTAAAGCCACTTGATCTGGGAAAGTGCACCATTCTCCACCCGTTCTCTACCCGTTCCAGTGTAAAGCCACTTGATCTGGGAAAGTGCAACATTCTCCACCCGTTCTCTACCCGTTCCAGTGTAAAGCCACTTGATCTGGGAAAGTGCAACGTTCTCCACCCGTTCCGGTGTAAGGCCACTTGATCTGGGAAGGTGCAACGTTTTCACACAAGACAGAGGAAGTACTTGAGGTTAGTCTAATTATATTCATTTTGTATTTGTTTTCATTTTTTTTATTCACTCTGTTTCGCTATTTTCAAACTTTTAAGATATCATATCTAGTATTTGCATTTTTCTTATTTGTTTAATTTATTTTTGTTTAATACAATGGCAAAAAGTAACGTAACTTGTCTTTCACAAAATACAAAAATCCAAAACGCTAATTTAATAATTAAATTACCACCTTAAATATGTAGAATATAATAATTACTGTATAAATACACAATTAGTGTAGCTACAGAAGTGATATATAGTTATTGTTTACATAATTTCGTTTGGCATCTATTTCTGTTTATATTTATATACCTAAATTTCATTTCCAATAATGACACGAGCCGTCTCACCGTGCCTCGGAGAGTACGTTAAGCCGTCGGTCCCCCTGGGCTAGTGTACATCGACACTAGTTACTTGAAACAGGGTTAAAGATGTAATTGGCGCTGGAACTATCTGAAAGGATCTCCCCGGCAAAAATGCCATACGATATTATTATTATTATACCTAAATTTTATTTTATGACTGTAAAACCACTTGACTGTAATACCTACTCGGGACCCTAATGTCTTTATCTTTATCTTCATGAATAAACTAATTCGATCCGTTTAGATAACATAGGCTAATGCATTTTTGTTTTTGGACAGATTGTGTTAATATTCTTTATGGCGATTTATGGCGATGAAAGATTGCTTGCATGTTGCCGACTAAAGCTAATGTGATTTCCGTATTCTCAGTTTCAGTAGGTATTTTAGTTTCAGGGTATTCAATGATACACTTTTAAGGGTAACACATGTAGTATTTTTGAGACGGAAATAAAGATATTTTGTTTTGAAAAAAAAAATAAATAAATAACGAGCAAGTCTTTAATTAAATTAATACATTAATAATTACAACACATTAATAATAAAAATATTTTATATCTTTATAATGAGAATAATAGAAATTATTTCGAAATAAACGATATTTCTCCTAAGTAGTCCTATTGGTGACTCAGATTTTGAAAAATAGTTAAAATTAAACAACATCAGTGCCTGGAAAATTTTAATACCTGTACACCTTTTCTTTTTTGATATACAAAAAAATGCTCACTGTTATAGTTAATCCAACGAAATTTGCGCAAGCTTTATTTTAACTGATAAAATTCTAAATACACCAGAATCGGTATTAAATACAGGACCGTATGTTATTCATTCTTGAAGTCAATGAAACCAATAGAAGTCTAACATTTAAGTTGGATAACGAGGTTATTCGCAAATTTCATTTTAATGTAAAACCATTTTATGATAAGATCAACTAAACGAAGTTGAAGTGTAACACGGCAAGTAGTAGATATGAGCTTTCATTATACATATTATAAAGGAATTTAATCAGTAGTAACTGCAATATACAATTCGATTACCTTGTGGTACACTTCATCTACGGCTTTATCATAACAACAAAAGTAGAATAAGTTATTGCCGGTTGGTTTCTTTGTTTCATGTGGCCCTACCTGCCCTGTGCGGAGCATATCCAGAAAGGGTCTACACTACAAGCCCAAAACTTCGAAGCTGCAAAAGAAGCCCTTCTTGGACATCCCAGCTTCGGTCTTCAGGAGGAAGGTGTTATGGCGAGCACGCCACTGTGTGGGTTTTTATTCCAATATCTAGACTACATTGGAGATGAGAAACACCCACGCTGATAATTTCGAGGCGTCAATGATATGTGCCAGGACTATGAAAGATTTTAAGAAATAGTTTGTATTCATTAATTTAGAATTCAGTATCGTTTTGCACCCTAAGCCTGTAACAACTCAATAAACTCGTGCATTTCCTTCAGTAGTTTCGTTAATTAATTCTCCAACGAACACACATCATTTTATACAGTATAAAAGTTACCTATATACACTCTCTGATCAAACTGAAACATAATATGTCTCTTGTATTCGTTTCACGACGAAATTCTTTTTTACCTGTAGAATCCTGACAGAAAACCACCCCTTTATGAACATATCAACGATATTACATATCTTGCGGCTGCATTATCCAGTGAGTTTGTTATTTCCATTAAGAAATTCTTATTAAAGGATTTGCCATCCAGTTAAGTGCATCCTACACATTAATTTACGACCAAAATATGTCACTCTTGAAAGCAAAATCGAGTTAACTAACTATGCAATAGTTTCAAACTTATAAGGTACAAAGTTCTCAGAAATTAAGGCGTTATTACAGGGCTTTCAATGGCGTAAGAACAATGTTGTACTTTTTTTGAAAAAATTCCAAAAAGCCGAAGTAGCAGAACCTGAACAATTCCTTTTTTTTCTCTCTGTAAAAAGGCTTTGGCAGAGCCAATTAACCAGTTTTGTTTTTGTTTGGTTACAGATTCAAATTCGAGTTTTTTCGTTTTCATCAGTAAGTATAAATATATCTCGGGATCTACTGAATATATTTTGATCGTTCTTTTTTTAATTTGTATGTAATTTTTCTGTACATTACAAATATGCAATTTTTGAAAAAATAATTTTTTCCCAAAAATCCATGATTTTAATCATACTATTGTTATTAATCATAGAAAAAGTTAAGGTATACTTAATTAAATAAATTATCTTCAATAAATAATTATCTAATAAAAATCATTTATTTATTAAAGTGTACTTTAACTTTTTCTATGATCATTAATAATACTATGATTAAAAAAAAATTGATTGTTGTAAAAAAAATATTTTTTCAAGAATTGCTTAAACAAATTAGACTGTTTATTAATTAATAAATTTATAAACAAATTTCATATTTGTACTGTACGTAGAAATTACATACAAATTAAAAAAGAAAGATCAAAATCCATTGAGTTGATCCGGAGATACAGAAAATTATATTCGTTTGAAATTGTTTTTTCGGTATTTAAAGTAGGTGGATTTGTAGGTTCCCCCTAGTAATCGTTTGAACTACATTTTTGAAAAATCGTAGAGGGTGTTGTGAAGGTACAATGTTTGTGCAAATTTTTTAAGAAAAAATAAAAATCCCATGGCATTAATGAGATTCCTTAAAAACAAATTAGCTGTAAATAAAAAAAAACATATGGCTAACTTTGTCCCAAATGAACCCAGGCTAAATTTTTTTATTTGAAAATTCGTGTTAAAATACTATCTTTTTGAATATATAAAAATATTGTTTCTACGGACAACATTTTTAAAGTTATTCTAAATGTTTATAAACTATAAAATTTCAAAAATTTGGCATTAGGATTTTTGACTATATTAATTATTTTTTATCTTTTTTTAATACACTTTGATATTATCACTCTTTTACTTTCATTTGGCATAGTCAGAATTGCCCTATCTTCATTATTTTATGTCTTATCTTATTGCAAAATAAAGGTCTCTGGGATAAACAAATAGAATAACTCTTAAACTAATTAATGGATCGGTCTCAAATTTTGAAGGTTTGTAAGTACGCCAATACCCAACTTTTGGTGAAACATTACATAAGGTAGTTTTAGTAAAAGTTATTAACAAATAACGATTTTCACTTATTTTTCAGTTCGCGTAGCAACAAATTAACTTTTTAACTTTCAAAAATCGGCATTTTATAGTTATTTATGATATAAGTGTTAAAAGTACGCGTTTAAGGCACGCATGTGAAAGTTTGCAGAATGAGCGATAGCGAGTTCTGCAATTCACATGAGTGCCTTAAAAATGTACTTTTTAACACGCATATCATACAATATTTTTTCTACAAACGTAATTACAGAACAATATTGTAACAAAAGAGAAATCTTGGCCGACCACCGTATAACAGTAAACACCTCGAGAATGACGTCATCGAATGATCTAGGCCTCGGCGGAAAGGAGGAGGAACTTCTCGAACTTACGACCCGTAGGCGGAACACGCTGATAGCTAGAGATGGGCGTCGATTGTTCCAGAATAACAACTGAGTATAAATACGGGCATATTTGTAAATAAAGTTTAGTCTTAAGCTAAAGTTTGTAAAGTAAACTTGTATAAATAAATAATAAAGTCGTATATAAATACCCGAACGCTCGTTTATTACAATATCTACAAAAACTTTTACTTGAACGTGACTGACATTCCATTTTTATATTTTTTTGACATTACATCAAAATTGTCTATACGGTCAATAAGAACTGCAGTGCCTTAAAAATATTTTAAAGCACTAGTGCCTTAAAGTAGCATTTTTAACGCTCGTATGGAGTGCTAAAAACTGAATTTTTAACACAGTTATAGAAAAAACACAGTTTTTCAATGTTCTAAAAAACTGAATTTTGTAATTTTATATCAACTATTTAGCTTTTGAATGGAGTGCAAAAAATCGAAAAAATCGCGATTTTTGCACTAAATTGTTAATAATTAAAAAACGGACGCGAACTCTAGGCAGGAAACAGGTAGGTTTTCTTCCTATAGGTCTACAATAACTAAAAAAGTAATCAGCTACCTGGATTTTTGAGTGTCCCGAGAAAATTCTTATTACTATGGATCAGCGGTTCCCAACCATTTTTAGCTTGCGGCACACTAACTTAAAAACTCGTTCAGCCACGGCACACTTGGGTAAATAATCTCTATGAGTATAATCATAATGTATTGTTATGTGATTATTCCAGAAGTTTTATTCAATGAAAAATAGTCGGTAAAAGTTATTATCACGTCGAATTAAAAAAGTAAATAGTAGTATAAAAGACGGTAAAATTTTGCGGCACACCTACAGGGACTTCAGGGCACACTGGTTGGGAACCTCTGCTCTGGACTATAACGCTGTCGAGTTTTTTAGTTTTAACGATTTTTGAGTTTTTGGTTTTACTCAGAAATCAAAATAACGAAATTTTTTTAACAAAAAATAAGCACAAAACAAAAAATATCTCTACAGCGTTACTTCACGAAATGTCTAAAGAAAATCTATGCAAATTTTCAGGTACATCGGTCAAGTAGTTTTTGAGTTATGTCCACCGCCTTAAGGCTATGGGTACATAATTCGCAAATATTTTACGGGTATCCCTACTTTTTCTGTCTTTACATGGTGAATTACGTGTAGTAAAATTCACACTGGTATGGATATGTAATCATTACTAGAATGTCATTCTACTTGAAAATGTCATCATTAATTTAAAGAGATGGCTTTTGAACGTTCTTAGATAACTGTTATTTTTATAATTGCAAATTATTAATTCAGTTAATAAATGTGATAATTTTTTCACTAACTATGTATTCAGTGATTGTAATAATTTATATGTACAACAAAAACTAATACTCAATCGAGAAAAGAGGAAAAGTGTTAAAGAGATTTTTTAATAATATATTGTTACTATGGAACATCTTAGAATTTTGAACATCTTTAACAACAAAATACTTGGATCACAGAATATATTATCCTGATGTATTCTCTGCTTGGATCTTCCACAAATAATACACAATAAATAACTTGTTATTAAGTTCACATCTTAAATCAATTATTTATCAAATACACTATATTCTAACAACTCAAAATATTCCCGATGCCATGTCAAATATTTAAAATTGTCACTGATTGTCACTGTCTGACTGACAGTATGCTGACAATATTCTATTCGACTGAGTGCGTTGTATGACAAAGATAGATTTGGAAATATTACCACGGACATTGTGTTCATTTTTTTCGAATCCTGAAAAAACCAATAAATATTTTTGAAAAATTTAAACGCAGAATGAAAGACTATATTATTACCGAGGGCCCAAAATCCCCTAGAATAAATAAAAAGTTTATTTTGAATGAGATATTTTAAATTAAATATCACACTAAATTTTTTCTTAATTTTTCACCCCTGTAACTTATTAAAATAAAAATTATAGAAGTTCTCAGGGACTATCGGCCCTCGCCAATAACGTAATCTTTCATTCTTCGTTTAAAATTTTCAAAAATACTTACCTATTAGTTTTCTCAGGATTCGAAAAAAATGAATCCCCATTTGAATAGCATTGCAGCCGAAAATACGTACCCATCCTCTTAAGAAAAAGCAGTTTTGAGAAAAACGGGTTTTAAGTTTTGACAACTTTTATTTTCAATTTCTTTTTTGTCTGTCAAATCGTAAAGTGGTGCGCTCCGGAAATCGTTTTCAAAAACATAACCATAAAAAACATAAACTACTAACTAACAACTCTTTCCCAAAATTTTTAAAATAATCATTTTTGAAAATGATTTTCTGAGTGGACATTGAAATGTCAAAGAGCAGGTAAACATTTAATTTTCATTACAATAAATTGTTCAAAAAAAAAATAAATCTGTTGGTTGGTCTGTGCCCATTGAATTGGCAAGTACCTAGCATCTTCGAACAGGGAACCATGGCACCCTTTTAGCATGTGTTCCACTTTATCTATCAACATCGACTTGTAGTCATAAAATTTTCATATATTACATTATGTAAACCATATACGATGAGGTTAACACTATTTACAGTGTGCTAGTTTCAAACTACTCGGCAGAATGCACTGAAGATGTTCTGTATAGAACGAAAACGTTTTGCAATCCATGACATTTTATAGTTTTAATAAACGATTTTATACCAGAATACATCTCGAAGTTTTTACTTCTGTATTGGTTTTTTTAATAAATTGTTCCTTAATCCCATATAAACAACATTAACTTAGACATTCTACAAGAAAACAGTTTCAGAACCTCTTATAATATTGTAAAAGTAATAGCTTTCAGCTCATTTACTTCCCTAGAAAATGTAATCAAAGTCCTTAAAACAGTTTTTCAGGATTCCTGGAAATCCTAGAAAACCATGATACATGATATTGCTTTTTGCTCATATAAAACCCAATCTTACTTTACTCACACTGCACCTAAATCAACACTTATCAGAGAGATAAAATAAATAGACACAAGATAAAGGATATAGGAGTGATACACATTACACATTGTTGACATTATGGGAAGATGTTTACTTTTGTTTCTAAAACAGCAATTTTGGTGTACATATGAAAGTAAATTTAGTACATATACAGTGTGTAATAAATAGTGTGATGTTAATGTCTTTTTGGTCCCAATTAATTAAAACTCTATTGTTTGGATAACTTTATATTTACATCCTTTAAACGGTGATTCAACCATAGTTGTTTACAAATACAAATCATTACCTATACCCTATACCACACATTTGTACATATCAAGTATCTAATTATAACAACACTTGAATTTACCTACGCTGCATTTTTATACACGACATAATATGTGAACCTCGGTCAAGAGTCATTGTCTTCGGGCCAGGCTAATACACTACATTATATTTTGATAAAGATATTTACAACTTAATTTATATAGGTTGTCCTAACTATATTACAAGTGTGGCAAAACCAAATGGAATAAATTCATTATTTTGTAAACCCGTTACTTTAAGGAAAAATCGACCCAAAACAGGTCAATTTTATTTTTAAAATATGATTTTTTGACATATACCGATTGGGAATTTTCTCATGGTTGGTATGCGCCTTTGATGAGAGCGACAAAGAGACATGTATTTATTATACATTTAAAACGGGCTAGAAGATATACGCCGGCAAAGAGAGGTTGCGTGAACAACCCACTTCATGTCGTAGGTAGGGCTTTCTCAGCACAGCATTGCCAAAGTAGATTTAAAAAAGAAAATAACAAAGTAGAAACAATTATAATATTTGACTTATTGTAAACGAAGATAATAAACAAATTATTTAAAAGAAAAAAACTTAAGTAAAAAAATATTGTTTTCATCCATTTTAAAAAAATGTGAAAACGTTGAAATATAATTCAACCTTTTTCACCCACTTTTTTTAAAATTGGTGAAAACAATATTTTTTTACTTAAGTTTTTTTACTTTAAGTAATTTGTTTATTATTTATACAAATACTGTAGGTCTATTTCAGGGAAGTGACCCTGCCCACATGAGCCATGCTTTGCTCTCAATTCCTTAACATGTTTGCAAGGGAGTATTAAGTTTTGTCCTCATAGACCATCTATTTAAACTGCTGGTATGTCTCGCAAAGACCAGTGTCTCAAGGGTGAGACGCTGGACTATGTGAAAAATCGATATGGCTCATATTTTAAATAAGTTGCTTGGTAGCGAATGTTTCAATGAGTGAAACTGTGTTCCATTTCTTTATCCTTCCAAAATCTAGTTACCTATTTCCTATCTCCCCTAGGCCAACAGCAATCGTCAGTATCAGTTCAACCTGGATCAATTTGAAACTGGACAAGACTAACACAAGCTCTACACCTACACCATCTCGGTTCTGAATATGCTACTGGAAAAAGTCTAAAGAATAAAAAAGACATTTTACACAGTCGGAAGAAATATTTCTAACTTTTTTCTGAATGGACAAGAAACTCTGGAAGTAAACTTAGAAAATGGGGAAGAATGTCCAATTACACAGTCAAATCCAAATCATATTAATGAAATGTCTCCGACTAGGAAAGAAGTTAAAAATATTGCAGAGCCTAAAAAATATCAAGGGTCCAAGAAACAACCAAATCACATCAGAGATATTCAAATATGGAGGAAATTGCATGCATGAAGAAATGCAGATATTAATTGAAAAAATATGGAATGACAAACAATTATCAAAATAATGGTCCCAGTAATATGTCCCATTCACAAAAAAGAAGATAAGGGTGAATGCAAAAATTATAGGGGCATAATATTACTAACAGTCGCACACAAAATATTGGCAATGCATGTAAAGAATATACTAAAATAAAAGAATGAAAGATATAATTGGTGAATACCAGGTGGGTTTTAGACAAGAAAGAAGCTAAATTCTTAGATTTTCATAGATTTTTTTACCTTATGCATCAGAGACAAAGATCTAAATAAAACATAACAAGAAATGGTGCAGATATGGGAATGACAAGTACTAAGGAAAATATTTGGAGGATAAATGGACAACATGGAGAAATATTGTTATTATTATCTAGATTTAGACATAAGTCTCACACTCCCTCTAAGGGGAAAATTGACTCATCCCAGATACCTACGGTATCAAAAGGATTCTCTGGTGGGACTCTTTCTGTGTTATCAAGCCTTAGGTGACTTAGTATGCTGGAGTATCTCAAAAATTTTCATACACATCTGGCTGTCGAGACTAGTACAGCTTTCTGCAAGGTCTTATAAAGATGTTCATTTAGACCCAGCTTTTTTATGTTTTCGAAGAAGTTCTTCAGAATGACTCCAGTAGTAGACATAATAATAGGTATTATCTGGGTACTTTGCATTCTCCATTGTCTTCGTATTTGGATTTCCAGATCTCTGTACTTGGCAATCTTTTCAGTAAATTTAGTATGTGAATTATTGTTGTTAGGTATCGCCTCATCAATTAGTGTTGTTTGTCTTGTTATTTTTGAAGATATTCTTCTTTAGCGGCGATTCAATTGAGGGTAAAATTATACATAAATCTGCGCGCCTGCGCACACAGACAGCATGTAGTTCATTGCTAATCTTTCAAGATAGGTATGTATGTATCTGTAACCGTGCAAATAAGTCATTAAAAGAATATTTAGTGTTTTTAGTAAATGCATTATTTATTATAATTCTTGTGTTTTGGATTTGTGTTTCTCAGTAGTAAAATAATAAAATATTATGTAGGCATAACATTTTTACACTATTTGTCGCCGTGTTGTGTTTCCATTTGATCCGAAACTTACACGTCAATTACAAGGACCTCGCTGGAGTAGTTGGTAGGGAGTTAGCTCCGAGATTGGAAGGACGTGGGTTCGAATCCTGGGCGATTCATTTTTTTTTTTATTTTTGGTTGTTTTAATAAAAATTTTTTGAAAGTAATTTTTTGTATTGTGTTTAGTGTTACATGACCTGTATGTATTAGATAACTTAAAACCGTTATACCTTACAACATTTCCGAATTGATTTAGGTGATATCTTTTGTTTGTAATTGTACTGACCTAATGTTATCTTATTCTTTTTTTTTTTTCTTTTTTGTAACTGTATTACTCATACGAGTTATTTTTTCTCAAACCACTTGGTTATATGTTATATTACGATAGTTTATGTTATATAATTGGTTAACATTAATGTTATATAATTGTATAATTATGTTATATAATTTAGAACACTGTAAAATTTATATCGGAATAGGGCTTGCCCGTGAATAAATAAATAAATAAATAAATAAAAGAAAGTGGTAGATAAGATAGTTAGTTTAATTTTTAAATAAAATACAAATAACCTGTTAAGTATATTTACTTTGTTTAAATTACCTATACAGTGCTAGTCAAAAGTCCGTACCCCCCCCCTCGTATCTTTTGAACGGTTATACCTATAATAGTGAAATTTGGAAGAAGAAAATAAACGGACGTAAGCTTCTTAACTAGTCATGACAGGTGACGTAATAGTGACAGATGACGTTACAGAGCCACTGTGACCGATACTTTTAAATGGGACCTTATGGCAAGTGATACCTCGTTTGAAAGGTATTGAAAATACCTATTCAGTCATACTAATTTTGTTTGAGTTTAAGCTAATTTTGATGAACAAATGAAATAAATATAAAATTGTAGTTTCGCATTTAATTAATAAAAATTCAAAATTCCGCCTATGATTACTTGTCAAACAGGTTGACGTTGACGTAAAAACTACTAGAGAATTAAAAAACGTCAACTTTTTTGCCAAAAAATTCATAGGCGGACATTTGCATTTTTATTAATTAAACTCGAAACTACAATATTATATTTATTTAATTTATTCACCAAAATCAAAATCAACCTAAACTCAAAAAAATTAGTATGACTGAATAGGTATTCTAAATACCTTTCAAACGAGGTATCACTTACCATAAGGTCCTATTTAAAATTATCGGTCACAGTGGCTCTGCAACGTCATCTGTCACTATTACGTCACCTGTCATAACTAGTTAAGAAGCTTACGTCTTTATTTCCTTCCTCCAAATTTCACTATTATAGGTATAACCGTTCAAAAGATACGAGGGGGGGTACGGACTTCTGACAAGCACTGTATAATAGAAGAATATCTTCTTACGTACATACAAAGTACACACACATTCTTTTTTTTAACTAGTACAAGATCTGGTCTATTATGTGCCACTGTTTGATCTGTGAGTACAATGCAGTCCCACTATAGCTTGTTGTTGTCATTCTCAAGCATACTCTCAGGAATGTATTGATAATATGAGAAATGGTCCGTGTAGAGTCCCAGCTTGATATTAATCTCTTGATGAATGATCTTTCCTACTGAGTCATGCCGTTCCTTGTATTCAGTTGCAGTTATGATTATTATTATATTTTTTTTTTTTTTTTTTTTTTTTTTCACGGGCAAGCCCTATTCCGATATAAATTTTACAGTGTTCTAAATTATATAACATAATTATACAATTATATAACATTAATGTTAACCAATTATATAACATAAACTATCGTAATATAACATATAACCAAGTGGTTTGAGAAAAAATAACTCGTATGAGTAATACAGTTACAAAAAAGAAAAAAAAAAGAATAAGATAACATTAGGTCAGTACAATTACAAACAAAAGATATCACCTAAATCAATTCGGAAATGTTGTAAGGTATAACGGTTTTAAGTTATCTAATACATACAGGTCATGTAACACTAAACACAATACAAAAGCTCTGGCCGAAAATATTAAAAAGTTAAAAAGTTAGGGAAGAAATTAGGTTTTTAAAGCGGGAAACTGATATATTAAAAATTTCGAGGTTATTTAATGAGTTAGCTAATCGAAGAGTTCTAGGAATAAATGTGTTGTAAGAATAATTGAATCTATGAAAAGAGACATAAAAGGTTTGCACCTGCCTAGTCGAACGACTGGGGACAAATAGAGATATTTTGGAGAGAAGTTCGGGGCAGTTACACAGCCCGTTGATAATTTTAAATAAAATAATTAAGTCTCTTTGTTTTCTGCGTACCTCAAGAGGATATAATAATCATATTTAATGATAATAAACCACAATTTTGACTAAAGATATTATATTTGATTCACAAAGTCAGTTTCAGGAATGATTCACAAGATAGAAATTGAAATATTAAACCTAATGTAAATTTCGATTAAAACATTCACTATCAAGCGAATGAGCCACATAGATTTTTCGCATAGACCAGTGTCTCACCTGTGAACTGGGGATTGCATTGCACATACCAGCAATTTAAATGGCTATGGTCTGGGGATGAAACTTAATAATCCCTTGGTAGCAAATGTGTTACAGTTGTGGTTTATTTTCATATGGTTGTAATATAAATAAATATAGTGCTTAGTTAAAATAAAAATGCCACAAGAATATATTTTCAAAACCGCCTTAACCCATTCACTGCCAATCACACGCCAGCATGTTATGTGGTAACTTCAGTCAGGTGCTGTTCACGTACCAGCAAGTGATATGGTTACATCAGTTATGTGCTGTTCAACAAAACGGCCCCTAGCTGGGTTCCCGTCGGCAGCGAATGGGTTAAGATTTAATGAAAATCATGGTTTGTCTAAAAAATTAATCATTTTTCATTGACAATGCCACTGATCCATCTGCTGCAGTGCTAATCACGAGATCAAATTCATTTTTTGTCATCACATCCAGCAGTCCCTGACATATTATACAAAATTACACAAGCACTATACAAAAAATGCAATAAAACTAATTCAAAAATTTAGGAGGCAAGTCTGGACAAGTCTAGAGTTTGAAGACACTACTTTTCCATCTGCACCACTAATGAAACCTTCAACTCATCAATAAATCACTAAATACGATAAAGCAGGGCTTCCCAAACTGTGCGTCGTGACACCCTGGGGCATCACAGCATTGTCCCAGAGGTGTCGCTTGTCAGCGAGGACTTTTAATACAGAATATTTGTCTGCATAGTATGCAGGACTACAAGCTCTCATCAAAACCAAGGCTCCAAGTGTAAAATGGACACATTGTGTCATACATAGAGAGGCCTTAGCAGCAAAGAACATTACACCTGAATTAAGTGTTGTGATGGATAGAATTATTAAAGTGGTGAACTACATTAAAACATGACCCATGAAATCAAGTCTTTTCCATAAACATTGTGAAGAAATGGGGGCCGAGCACACCTATTTAATTTATTATTGCAACTCTTGTTGGCTGTCAAAAGCCAAAGGCAACATACTCGCACTTGTATATGAATTAAAAAAATAAAATTTTACATGTATCTACATGTCATACAGAATCCCATAATTATGCGCAAAACTTTATTAATTCAGAGTTTATAATAAAATTAGCATATCCTGTGACATATTTAACAAATTAAATGATCTTAATAAGTATTTACAGGGAAATAATACTCATATCCTGCAATTGGCAGATAAAATAAAATTACTAGGTTTCAGAAGTTGCTCTTATGGAAGAGAAAATTAGAAGATCAAGAAATTGACTGTTTTCCAGCTTTACAAGGTATTCTATAAAAAAAATCGATAGAAATTCTCGGTTCCTCCTTAAAAAATATGTTTACACAACATATGTTATCATTGAACAAACACTGAGAAATGTTTGCCAAAAATCTGGAGCAATATGACTAGGTCAGACAGAATCCCTCCCTAGTCATTCACACCATCGACACTTTCAACAGAGGAAGAAGAACAACCGACAGAATTGTCCTGTCATTTCAGCCTAAAGCTTGGACCTGTTTGAATTTTGGAGCTCAGTTTCTCATAATTATCATGCCATCAGCACTGCTGCATTAAAGGTTTTACTGCCATTTGCGACTTCGTACTTGTGCGAAACGGGCTTTTCTGCACTTGCAGTAATTAAAAACGAGAAGTACAGGTCAAACATAAACTTAGAAAAAGAAATGAGAGTGACAATTTCCAAATCGGAGCCCCGGTTTCATAAGATAAATAACCTGTTACTAGGCTAGTACTAAAATTGTTAAGTATTATTGGGGGTTGGGTTGAGGGGCGTCGCAAAAAAATAGCAAAGTAGTCCCAAGGGCGTCACAGTACGAATAAGTTTGGGAAGCCCTGTGATAAAGCATAAGACACCCGTCTTTATCTTTTATATTTTATGTTTTTATCTTCTTCAGAAAATTTGTGTTTTGTTTTGATGGCATTTGTTTTGTTGTGTTTGTTTGATAAGAGAGACCAATAATTTAAATGCTTTACAAGACAATCTTTAAAAACATAAATCAACTGAAAATTGCCCAGTTAAATGAAGTCCTAGTTATGTTGTTATACTGTTGCTTTGAAATATACAAAAGATTGAAAAGGTTTCTTCAAAAATTTACAACACACCCCTAAAAACTAACCTAAATGTCAAATAAAGATCAAACAAAATGTGTTCCTGTATACTTAAATGTATCTTAAATAGAAACGTTTAAAAATGAAATATTAACAATGATATTTAATGTATTTCAAATCCTTTGTAAAGGTTATTAGGTTTGCCTTTTTTGTTAGGAGGAATTAGACATAGATTTATAATACTCTAGATTGCGCCTTACGATCTTAAAATGGGTGACGGTTGCGACAGAGATAAATGAGCCTATTTGGTCGGTAGTCTCTTTTTAATTTAAGGGGAATATCGACGACGTGACTATCCCACTTTATCGAGTATTATGTATTGACAGTTCGAGCGGGTGGTGACGAGAAATGGTCTTTGGTCTTCGGACGTGGATAATCGTGGTTCGAATCCCATACCAACTTTACCTTTTTTATTTTTAATTTAATCAATATTGCGTTTATTAGGTATTTTTACATCTGAAAAATGGACCTAAGTAAATCTAGCAGATAATAAATGTATGTATAGTAAGTTAATATTGGAATACATAATTATTTGTGAACTGCATAGTGAAATAAAAGTCATTTGTTATTAATATAAATTCGGCCTTATTCGAATGACGTGAATAATGTTTGTATTGCTTCTACCTTTTTAAAAAATTGTAATAATAGTTTCATAAATAAAAATAATGTCTAATTACTTATAATTGAATCGGTCATTTCAAAAACAGCAAAGTCCACAATTTTCAGAAACTAACTTTTTGAGAGGAATAGACTCCTTTAAGATAAACGTTGTGTGCAAAAACGACACCAGTCCAGTAAAAACATTAGGAACAAAACTACAATATAACTCTGAATTTTGATATCCATTTCATCCATCTTTCGACTATATAGGTAGTTTTCTTTGCTCTTCTGTAAAATTAGGAATATGTGACTCGTGTCTCGTGTTGTTTTTGAAATGACCGATTCAATTAATAAATCGATGATGGTACATTATGTTGATATTAATTTTTGGTAATTTGTACGAATATTTTTAACAATTACTTTATACTATTGTACCATTAACTTATTAAACAAAATAACATTGGCTTTTATATTTTTAAAAATCTATAGGTACCTACACAGTTTTTCTTATTTGTTATATATTTCTTTGCTTAGATTTATTTTAGAGATATAATAATATCTAATAAACGCAATATTGATTAAATAAAAAATAAAAAAAGTAAAGATTGGTATGGGATTCGAACCAGGATTATCCACGTCCGAAGACAAACGACCAGTTCTCGTCGCCATCCGCTCGAACTGTCAAATCATCTAAAATACTCGTCGATAGAGTAGGATAGTGACGTCGTCGATACTCCCCTTGAATTAGAAAGAGACTACCGACCAAATAGGCTCATTTATCTCTGTCGCAACCGTCACCCATTTTAAGATCGTAAGGCGCAATCTATTAGAAAACTCAATGTTTTTTTTTTGCTGAACATAACCTCAGTTTTGAAAATAGAGTTTTGTTTTTTCCAAAATCTAGTAGGCAACGTTATAAAGGTAAAGTATACACACTTCTTTCGAAAGCAAAAACCAAAACGAACATTATTTTGAATTGAAATTTTTGCAAAAATTCTAGGGCGTATATTTATCGACTGTTTGAAAGCAATTTGACAAAAACATAACTTACACAACCATTCCATAGGCTCCTTCTCCGATGTAAGCCAAATTTGCGTACCGAGGGCCTACTTCAAAAATTTGCCCTCGAACAATTTCTGCATTGGGATTAACATTTGCCGCACCTGTAGCTTCCGCCATTTTCAGCGAACTAGAAGATTGACGAAATAGAGAAACGAAACAAACCGCACACAAACCACTTTCCTGTCACTCGTCACAACTGTTTTCTTGTGGAATGTCGTAATGTCGATCATAAACGAACTCAAAAAACGAGGAGGGATTAGGGATTTCAAAGAGAAAATTATCGATTACTCGATTCCGCAAGACGCAATATGCAAAACTTTGACCTGCCTATGATGGAAAACGTTAACTGTATGTCACATGTCACTTAACACTTCACTAGGCATTTAAGAGTGCGGTCACACTAGCGGTATGAGAACGTCCACGGACGTTTTTGTAACGTACGATTTAGGCCCGGTCAAAGAATACATATCTGCCCGGTCTTTGCACCGCCGAATAACCACATAGTTATCGGGAAGTTTAAGAGGCAGCGCTGAAAAATATCTTTGAATTTACTAAAGCTAGACTTTTTACAGTTGATTACTGTGAGCAAAGAATACATATCTACCATTGTAGTGGTAGCAAAGAATACATATCTACCATTGTAGTGGTAGATATGTATTCTTTGCTGTGAATGTGTAGAGAAACATACTGCGGTCGGTCAAGCGAAACGTAGAGCAGGGGTTACTGAGAGGGTATCAAAGTTGCTTTATTACGAAGGTAATAAAATCCATTTACTAAGGCTGAAAATCAGTACACACATTCTAAATTAAATATAAATAAAAGTTATTATAGTCGGTCAGCTGTATGACGGGACAGAGCCGGTCGGTCGGCCCCAATAGTCGATTGAGAAAATGAAGCATTTTGGCTCGCAATTTTTTCGTCCAGCATTGATTTACTTGAAATTTTCACAGAAGGTAGGGAATAGTCCAAGGACCATTTTATATATCATGCCGCTATCATACGCTAAAACCTTGGGGGTGGTTGCCACCCCATCTCGTGGGTGGGAATTTTTTGTTACATTTTAACCATGTAATTCGATGAAAAAAGTGATTCTAAGAAAAAAATGTTATTTACATTTTCTTCCTAAAACTAATATTTTTCGAGTTATTCGCGCTTGAAAATAAGTTTTTAGACGAAAAAATCGACTTTTTTAGAGGGTTTTTTGAGAATACCTCGAAAAATATGCATTTAATCAAAAAAACTGTAGATATCGAAATTGTATCTTTTAGTAACACAAACCAAATTCTTTTCCTATAATATCTTTAAGACCAATACAAACCGAGATACGGCATGTTAAAGGTTAGCTTTTTTCGTCAAATGTATAATTTGAAATATTCAAAGCCAAATAATGGGAAAAATTTGCATTTTTCGAGGAAAACTTAAATAATCTTTTTTCAAGTATACAATTAGACCTTAAAAAAGATAATAAAAAGTTTCTAGCATGAAAATTAAGCGACTTACAAAAAAATGTCGGTACTTGCTTTTCTCTACGAAAAACAGTGAAAACAACCCCCTAACTACCTTCCTAATTCAAAATTGGTCTTCACCTTTCTGTAGTTCCTTTTATATTTATATTGTCAATAGACTCAAGTAGTTTGACCTATTTAAAATGCCTAATTTTGGAAAAATTGGAGTTTAAAGAAAAATTTATTTTTTGCAATTTGGTATTTTTCACCTTTTACTTCAAAATATCTCCGAAAATACTGAAGATATGAAAAAAATTATAAACTAATAAATTGTAGCTTTTTTAATGACTAAAATTACCTTGTGCATAGATTTTCATTACAGTGAATAGTTAGCCAGATATAGCTGTTTAAAACCTCTATTTACCAGCAAACACCCCCTTATTCGAGCCCTTTAAACCCGCCCCAATTAAAAACTAAGGCATCTTACGGAATTTAATTTATACAATCTTATAGCCCTTTAAAAATACTACAAAATCATTTTTGAGGGGTCTCATTACTGAGAGGGTATCAAAGTTGCTTTCCTACGAAGGTAATTAAATCCATTTACTAAGGCTGAAAATCAGTACACAGTGAGATAATATTTTTCCAAAATTAGGCATTTTAAATAGGTCATAAACTCCTTGAGTGTATTGATAATATAAATATAAAAGGAACTACAGAAAGGTGAAGACCAATTTTGAATTAGGAATTAGGAAGGTAGTTATAGGGGGTTGTTTTCACTGATTTGTTCGTAGAGAAAAGCAGGTACCGACATTTTTTTGATTATTGACAAGTCGCTTATTAATTTTCATGCTAGAAACTTTTTATTATTTTTTTTGAAAGGTCTAATTGTATATTTGAAAAAAGATTATTTAAGTTTTCCTCGAAAAATGCAAATTTTTTCCATTATTTGGCTTTGAATATTTCGAATTATGCATTTGACGAAAAAAGCTAACCTTTAACATGCCGTATCTCGGTTTGTATTGGTCTTAAAGATATTATTGGAAAAGAATTTGGTTTGTGTTACTAAAAGATAAATATTAGTTTATTACGAAGAAAATGTAAAAAACATTTTTTTCTTAGAATCACTTTTTCCATCGGATTACATGGTTAAAATGCAATAAAAAATTCCCACCCCGAGATGGGGTGGCAACCACCCCCAAGGTTTTAGCGTATGATAGCGGCATGATATAGAAAATGATCCTTGGACTATTCCCTACCTTCTGTGAAAATATCAAGTAAATTCATGCCGGACAAAAAAAAAATGGCGAGCCAAAATGCTTCATTTCCTCAATCGACTATTGGGGCCAACCGACCGGCTCTGTCCCGTCATACAGCTGACCGACTGTAATAACTTTTATTTATATTTAATTTAGAATGTGTGTACTGATTTTCAGCCTTAGTAAATGGAAATAATTACCTTCGTAGGAAAGCAACTTTGATACCATCTCGGTAACCCCTGTTCTACGTTTCGCTTGACCGACCGCAGTATGTTTCTCTACACACTCACAGTAATCAACTGTGAAAAATCTAGCTTTAGTAAATTCAAATAGATTTTTCAGCGCTGCCTCTCCGTCTACATGTAATCTGCCAGATAAACTTCCCGATAACTAGTTATCCGGAGGTGAAAAGACCGGGTCTTGGTCGAGAGCCAGCTAGCTCACCGTGGTCTTTTCAGTCCTGATGGGTCCACCCAAGTTTTTTTTATGAACAAAGACTGCTGATCACGAATTTCAATCCCAACGGTCAAACAGTTGTTATAAACAATTTAAATTGTCTATAAATCTTAGTTTGTAAACGAGATAAAAAAATTTTCAAATAAAATTTGTTCCTTGAAAAAACAAGAAAATGGAGTTTACTGATAGGCCAGCCAATGAGAGCAAAAACAGGATATTACCTCCGAATTCTATTCTACTTTCTACTGCATGGATTTTAATGAAATTTTGAGAATAGCCTCTATTATCTCCTAATTCAAAGTCTACCCTATGCCGATGTGCGCTTTTATCTTGGGGGTGGTTTCCATCCCTTCTCGGGGGAGTGGACAATTTTTTGGTCAAAATAACGTATAATTTTTTATTGAAAACTCAATACTTTTTGAGTGATTCGTGGTTGAAAATTTGCAATTTTCATTGAAAAATGTCACCTTTTCGGACGGTTTTTTGCGAATACCTGAAAAATTATGCGAAATTTATTACCTAACGAAAAAAAAAACTGTATAAAACATTTTTGTAGCTTATGAAAAATCAAAGAGATTCGTTGATTCGTCTTCATAAATCTTCTACATTGGTAGCTCTACAGTGCTCGTTGTAAAGGTATTTTCATTTTCAAGCATTGCAAAAGATATTGTAGTATTAACCCTTAAAATCATTTCTGTTATGTAATTAAGTTAACGTTAAACACACCAATTCGGTCGATTTTAAGGGTATAATGCTACAATATCTTTTGTAATGCTTGAAAAGACCTTTACAACGAGCACTGTTAAAATGTCGATTACATTCAAAACGATTACAAAGAAATTGATGACTAATTTATTTTAAGACTAGCTGACCCGGTGAACTTCGTTGCACCTTAGATAATGTGTCATAATTAGATAATGTGTCATAATTTTAATTCTAGATCAATTGGTCGAACGCAATTGCTAGAGATCATTAACTCAAAATCAACTGTTCGAAAATGAATTGCTCGATATAAAAATTGATCGAAATACAAATTGCTCGAATAAAAAAGAAAATTAAATGTCCAAATATTTATTCACAATAATGCAAAATTTGTAGGTATATAAGAGAGGTACATTTAATATGACAAATTATGTGATATTCCACGTATATAATCACAGATATTAATTTGTGGTTCATAATATGTAATTGTTTATTAAACGCAATAACCTATCAACACTATCTCTATATCTTCTATGACCATTTTGAGGTTGTTTGCCACTTATAGATACTCGTTCTCAGAGGCATCTTTCAGTGCATCACAGTTTTTCGATATCTTTCTAGCGCATTAAGTTGGAAGTGACAGAAAAAATGGTAAGTCAGTGATCACAGTTTGTTATAACATTTATTCTAATTGTTGATAGATGGCGCTATAATCGAACAAAAAATGATTTACGAATTATATATACGACTATAATCTGTACAATTTATAAGACTATACAAATCAAAGAAAATACCATTTTATAAATGCAATAAACACAGTTGATTTGTTTTTATACCAAATTGCAAATTAAAGGTTTAAACTGCAATACCCTTTTCATATTTGGCCGATTACGATTCTGACAACTGTCACAATTAGCTTAAATGTCAGATTATAATAAATGTTATAAATGTGTATTACCACGGACTTGCCTTTTTTGCGGTCACTTGTGACATACTGAAAAATGCCTCTGAGAAGGACCACACTGTTCAATTTTTAATTCATTTAAACTTTGTTCTTGTTATAGAGCGGAAATAAATTTCTGCCGTTATTTTTCTTATATTTCCAAAGCTCAAACATATTTAAGATTTATAATAAAGATGTTTTCAGCATAAATTAATGTACGATTATATATGTGGAATATCATATAATTTGTTCTATTATACTATATTTCTTATGTCTATATTTAGTACTATTGTGAATAAATATTTAAGATATACAATTTTCTTTATTATTATAGCAATTGGGAAATTTTTGGGGAAAAAATTATTATTGTAGCAGAGATACACGCCTTCGCCAAAATTTTGATTATTATACCAGAGATGCGCCTCCATCAAAAGCATCTGCCAAAATTTTGATTATTATCCCAGAGACATGGTCCTTCGCAAAATTTTTAAATATTTTTTGTACATTAAAAATAGTAATCGAAAAATTAAAAACTTCATAATTTCACGGATGTTAGTACAATTTTCGCTCGTTCTTCTCGTGTGCTTAATGTCGTCTCTCGTGCTCTCGTGTTGTCCTATGGGCTCGTTTTGTTATCTCGGAAACTAATTTAGCTAGAGAGACGATTTATATACCGTTGGATGAGTCTAACTGCCAAATTTCATAAAAATCGGTCAAGTAGTTTCGGAGGAGTATGGCAACAAACACTGAGACAGAATTATATATATATATATATATATATATATATATATATATATATATATATATATATATATATATATATATATATATATATATATATGTATATATATATATATATATATCAAATAGATGAAATAGAGAATGTGGAAAAATCCCCTTACGAACAATTCACACATCCACCATTTCGGGCTGGGAAAAATTTTTCTAATAGAATCAAAGATCCAAACACCAGTTCTTAGAAATGTGTTTCGCCCTCTTCAACCTCTCTGGGCTCGTCGGTAAAGACAAGAGGTTGAATATCTTTAGACACATTCTAATAAAAAAAAACAACATTCGAGACCTAGACATAGAAGGTGCGTAAGTCTACGGCAAATCCGACAATGACAGTCTCAAGTTTTAATTCCCTAATTACTTAAAGTAAGTAAAATATATGTTTAAAAACATAAGATGTAGATCTTTGAAACACACTCAGTGAACCAAAGATCCAAGGTTATTGGTTTAACGACCACTCGTACGAAATCAAATAGATGAAATAGAGAATGTGGAAAAATCCCCTTACGAACAATTCACACATCCACCATTTCGGGCTGGGAAAAATTTTTCTAATAGAATCAAAGATCCAAACACCAGTTCTTAGAAATGTGTTTCGCCCTCTTCAACCTCTCTGGGCTCGTCGGTAAAGACAAGAGGTTGAATATCTTTAGACACATTCTAATAAAAAAACAACATTCGAGACCTAGACATAGAAGGTGCGTAAGTCTACGGCAAATCCGACAATGACAGTCTCAAGTTTTAATTCCCTAATTACTTAAAGTAAGTAAAATATATGTTTAAAAACATAAGATGTAGATCTTTGAAACACACTCAGTGAACCAAAGATCCAAGGTTATTGGTTTAACGACCACTCGTACGAAATCAAATAGATGAAATAGAGAATGTGGAAAAATCCCCTTACGAACAATTCACACATCCACCATTTCGGGCTGGGAAAAATTTTTCTAATAGAATCAAAGATCCAAACACCAGTTCTTAGAAATGTGTTTCGCCCTCTTCAACCTCTCTGGGCTCGTCGGTAAAGACAAGAGGTTGAATATCTTTAGACACATTCTAATAAAAAAACAACATTCGAGACCTAGACATAGAAGGTGCGTAAGTCTACGGCAAATCCGACAATGACAGTCTCAAGTTTTAATTCCCTAATTACTTAAAGTAAGTAAAATATATGTTTAAAAACATAAGATGTAGATCTTTGAAACACACTCAGTGAACCAAAGATCCAAGGTTATTGGTTTAACGACCACTCGTACGAAATCAAATAGATGAAATAGAGAATGTGGAAAAATCCCCTTACGAACAATTCACACATCCACCATTTCGGGCTGGGAAAAATTTTTCTAATAGAATCAAAGATCCAAACACCAGTTCTTAGAAATGTGTTTCGCCCTCTTCAACCTCTCTGGGCTCGTCGGTAAAGACAAGAGGTTGAATATCTTTAGACACATTCTAATAAAAAAACAACATTCGAGACCTAGACATAGAAGGTGCGTAAGTCTACGGCAAATCCGACAATGACAGTCTCAAGTTTTAATTCCCTAATTACTTAAAGTAAGTAAAATATATGTTTAAAAACATAAGATGTAGATCTTTGAAACACACTCAGTGAACCAAAGATCCAAGGTTATTGGTTTAACGACCACTCGTACGAAATCAAATAGATGAAATAGAGAATGTGGAAAAATCCCCTTACGAACAATTCACACATCCACCATTTCGGGCTGGGAAAAATTTTTCTAATAGAATCAAAGATCCAAACACCAGTTCTTAGAAATGTGTTTCGCCCTCTTCAACCTCTCTGGGCTCGTCGGTAAAGACAAGAGGTTGAATATCTTTAGACACATTCTAATAAAAAAACAACATTCGAGACCTAGACATAGAAGGTGCGTAAGTCTACGGCAAATCCGACAATGACAGTCTCAAGTTTTAATTCCCTAATTACTTAAAGTAAGTAAAATATATGTTTAAAAACATAAGATGTAGATCTTTGAAACACACTCAGTGAACCAAAGATCCAAGGTTATTGGTTTAACGACCACTCGTACGAAATCAAATAGATGAAATAGAGAATGTGGAAAAATCCCCTTACGAACAATTCACACATCCACCATTTCGGGCTGGGAAAAATTTTTCTAATAGAATCAAAGATCCAAACACCAGTTCTTAGAAATGTGTTTCGCCCTCTTCAACCTCTCTGGGCTCGTCGGTAAAGACAAGAGGTTGAATATCTTTAGACACATTCTAATAAAAAAAAAAAAAAAAAAAAAAAAAAAAAACAACATTCGAGACCTAGACATAGAAGGTGCGTAAGTCTACGGCAAATCCGACAATGACAGTCTCAAGTTTTAATTCCCTAATTACTTAAAGTAAGTAAAATATATGTTTAAAAACATAAGATGTAGATCTTTGAAACACACTCAGTGAACCAAAGATCCAAGGTTATTGGTTTAACGACCACTCGTACGAAATCAAATAGATGAAATAGAGAATGTGGAAAAATCCCCTTACGAACAATTCACACATCCACCATTTCGGGCTGGGAAAAATTTTTTCCAGCCCGAAATGGTGGATGTGTGAATTGTTCGTAAGGGGATTTTTCCACATTCTCTATTTCATCTATTTGATTTCGTACGAGTGGTCGTTAAACCAATAACCTTGGATCTTTGGTTCACTGAGTGTGTTTCAAAGATCTACATCTTATGTTTTTAAACATATATTTTACTTACTTTAAGTAATTAGGGAATTAAAACTTGAGACTGTCATTGTCGGATTTGCCGTAGACTTACGCACCTTCTATGTCTAGGTCTCGAATGTTGTTTTTTTATTAGAATGTGTCTAAAGATATTCAACCTCTTGTCTTTACCGACGAGCCCAGAGAGGTTGAAGAGGGCGAAACACATTTCTAAGAACTGGTGTTTGGATCTTTGATTCTATTAGAAAAATTTTTCCCAGCCCGAAATGGTGGATGTGTGAATTGTTCGTAAGGGGATTTTTCCACATTCTCTATTTCATCTATTTGATTTCGTACGAGTGGTCGTTAAACCAATAACCTTGGATCTTTGGTTCACTGAGTGTGTTTCAAAGATCTACATCTTATGTTTTTAAACATATATTTTACTTACTTTAAGTAATTAGGGAATTAAAACTTGAGACTGTCATTGTCGGATTTGCCGTAGACTTACGCACCTTCTATGTCTAGGTCTCGAATGTTGTTTTTTTATTAGAATGTGTCTAAAGATATTCAACCTCTTGTCTTTACCGACGAGCCCAGAGAGGTTGAAGAGGGCGAAACACATTTCTAAGAACTGGTGTTTGGATCTTTGATTCTATTAGAAAAATTTTTCCCAGCCCGAAATGGTGGATGTGTGAATTGTTCGTAAGGGGATTTTTCCACATTCTCTATTTCATCTATTTGATTTCGTACGAGTGGTCGTTAAACCAATAACCTTGGATCTTTGGTTCACTGAGTGTGTTTCAAAGATCTACATCTTATGTTTTTAAACATATATTTTACTTACTTTAAGTAATTAGGGAATTAAAACTTGAGACTGTCATTGTCGGATTTGCCGTAGACTTACGCACCTTCTATGTCTAGGTCTCGAATGTTGTTTTTTTATTAGAATGTGTCTAAAGATATTCAACCTCTTGTCTTTACCGACGAGCCCAGAGAGGTTGAAGAGGGCGAAACACATTTCTAAGAACTGGTGTTTGGATCTTTGATTCTATTAGAAAAATTTTTCCCAGCCCGAAATGGTGGATGTGTGAATTGTTCGTAAGGGGATTTTTCCACATTCTCTATTTCATCTATTTGATTTCGTACGAGTGGTCGTTAAACCAATAACCTTGGATCTTTGGTTCACTGAGTGTGTTTCAAAGATCTACATCTTATGTTTTTAAACATATATTTTACTTACTTTAAGTAATTAGGGAATTAAAACTTGAGACTGTCATTGTCGGATTTGCCGTAGACTTACGCACCTTCTATGTCTAGGTCTCGAATGTTGTTTTTTTATTAGAATGTGTCTAAAGATATTCAACCTCTTGTCTTTACCGACGAGCCCAGAGAGGTTGAAGAGGGCGAAACACATTTCTAAGAACTGGTGTTTGGATCTTTGATTCTATTAGAAAAATTTTTCCCAGCCCGAAATGGTGGATGTGTGAATTGTTCGTAAGGGGATTTTTCCACATTCTCTATTTCATCTATTTGATTTCGTACGAGTGGTCGTTAAACCAATAACCTTGGATCTTTGGTTCACTGAGTGTGTTTCAAAGATCTACATCTTATGTTTTTAAACATATATTTTACTTACTTTAAGTAATTAGGGAATTAAAACTTGAGACTGTCATTGTCGGATTTGCCGTAGACTTACGCACCTTCTATGTCTAGGTCTCGAATGTTGTTTTTTTATTAGAATGTGTCTAAAGATATTCAACCTCTTGTCTTTACCGACGAGCCCAGAGAGGTTGAAGAGGGCGAAACACATTTCTAAGAACTGGTGTTTGGATCTTTGATTCTATTAGAAAAATTTTTCCCAGCCCGAAATGGTGGATGTGTGAATTGTTCGTAAGGGGATTTTTCCACATTCTCTATTTCATCTATTTGATTTCGTACGAGTGGTCGTTAAACCAATAACCTTGGATCTTTGGTTCACTGAGTGTGTTTCAAAGATCTACATCTTATGTTTTTAAACATATATTTTACTTACTTTAAGTAATTAGGGAATTAAAACTTGAGACTGTCATTGTCGGATTTGCCGTAGACTTACGCACCTTCTATGTCTAGGTCTCGAATGTTGTTTTTTTATTAGAATGTGTCTAAAGATATTCAACCTCTTGTCTTTACCGACGAGCCCAGAGAGGTTGAAGAGGGCGAAACACATTTCTAAGAACTGGTGTTTGGATCTTTGATTCTATTAGAAAAATTTTTCCCAGCCCGAAATGGTGGATGTGTGAATTGTTCGTAAGGGGATTTTTCCACATTCTCTATTTCATCTATTTGATTTCGTACGAGTGGTCGTTAAACCAATAACCTTGGATCTTTGGTTCACTGAGTGTGTTTCAAAGATCTACATCTTATGTTTTTAAATATATATATATATATATATATATATATATATATATATATATATATATATATATATATATAAAATTGCATATAGATGTTAAATATTTAAATGGCTATTAAAAAATAACGGTTGAAGATAAAAAAGTGAAAATTTAGGATTGTATGTATATTTTGGTTCTACATCGTATAAAATTAAGAAAAAAAAAATTTGGCCAAAAAAATTTAAAAAAATTTCGGGGGAGCAAGCCCCCTTTTCACTTAGGTACACCGTACCACTTCAGAAACCATCCCGGGTTCATGCACAACAACTTTGATTAAGGTCACCATACGATCAAATGCATAGTTTGTGAGTCTATACGGAACATACATACAGACAAACATTCATTTTTATTTATATAGATAAAATGCCAAGTATATTAATTTAACCCTTCATCCACCAGATTTAAATGCATCGTTTTACTTCTACAATACCTTTTTCTATAATATTATTCCTATGTTCAAAAAGTTGGACGGGTTTAAAATGCATATTAAAAAAAATAAAATCAAATTATAGAGCGCATTTTTAAATTTTCTTAAAAATCTCCCTTTTTCTCCATGTAACTCGAAAATGATAAAGAGATAGAGTAATAAGATAGAGTTAATTTTAATGAAAGAAAAATCCGAAATTGTTATTTGAAAAACACTCCATTTTTGTTCTGTATCTTTTTTTCGTATCTATATCTTATCATTTTCGAGTTACATTCCATCCAACTGTTTTTTTTTTCGTGGAATTTATGGCTTTGGTGAGAACCAATTAGCCAGACTATGTTAGATTGAATAATTAAGTTGTGTAAATTGTTTCATAGTATCAAACTTGAGCATGATGTATTCATTTGTTTTGTTAGTAATATGTAGCAATAGTAAGGTGTTTAATTTTTTTTTCACAGCGCTAGGGCGTCAACCCGGTTCAACGCCGCGGAGATTTCAGCCCTCTTTGTGTGTGTTTTATGTTTTATTTTTTTTTGTTTTATTTTTTTTGTTTTTTTTTGTTTTATTTTTTTTTTGTTTTTTTTTGTTTTTTTTTATTTCTTTATTTTTTATTTATTTTTTTTAATTGGTTTTTTAATTTTTTTTTGTTATCACCATTTTTTTTCCTCTAATATTTACATTTAGTTTCTTTCGCAGAATTGCTTACAAAATTGGTTAGTAATTTTACAATTTTAGTTTACAATTTATGATGTGTTGATGAAGTACATAAAGTATATCATTATTTCCTGAAAAAATAATACAATTTAGGTCTATTGGAAGGTTTATATTGTAGTGAATTAAGTTTTTATATAGTTTGTTAATGTTTACATTATTTATTGGACATTCAAGTAAAACATGTACCAATGTACCCATTTTACCACAACTACAAAGTGGATCGTCTGTAATTTTCATTTTGTGCTTATAATAAGGTGTTAGTGCATGATTAGCACGTATTCGATTTATTGTGGCGACAAAGTTTCTATTTGGTATTTTGTGAAACCATGGTTTTCTGGAGATTCTTTGCTGGTGTTTACAAAAGTTTGTTCCGGTTGTTGATGCACTGTATAGGTTATGCCACATCTCATTTATTTTGTTTCTTTGATTTAAGAATAAATCGGACGGGGGTAGTTTAAGATTTAGTTCTTCTCCTGATGTTGAGGCTGTTTTTGCTAAGGCATCCATCATTTCGTTACCTGTTATACCTGCGTGTCCCTTTACCCATAGATATATGACGACTTTATTCTTGATGTGTATCTCATTATGTAAATACAGGATTTTTGCTTCAATATGATTAACTGATCTATTTCTTTTAACATTTTTAAGTTTATCTACTGCACTTTTACTGTCCGTACATATTATGAATTTGTCGTGGTTAGAGCCGAGTATGTATTTCATAGCTTGCACTATTGCTGTTAATTCTGCAGTGTATATGGAAGCTTCCTTTGGTAAAATAAATTTTTTGTCAGTATTTTCCTCAAAATGGTAAAAGGCACAACTGGTATATTCTTTTGACTTTGATCCATCAGTGAATATAGAATCATAGTTTGGCCAGTATTTGTTTTTTGTTTCGTTGAACTTTGTTTGATTGATACATGCTACTTCTTGACTTTCAAAATAGTAGGTTCTAATTTCACGTGAAAAAATTTGTTCAGGTGAGTAAATTAAAACCGGGGGGAGTTGGTTGGAATAGACTATATCTGTAATGTCAGCTATTTCTGAGAAAGTTTCTACTATGAGGGGGGTTTTCTTGAAGTGACAGTATCTATGGGTCAAAACTTGAACTGTTAGTGACTGTATACTATTGAGGTAAGAGGTTTTTTTGGAAATGGTTTTTATCATGAATTTTCTGCTCAATAGTTGTCTTCTTAGTTTAAGAGGAGGTTCCACGGCTTCAGCTTGTATAATGTTTATGGGCGTTGACTTTAGATATCCCAGGCAAACTCTTAAGCATTTATTTTGTTGTATCTCGATTTTATTTAGATGTGTATCTGCTGCTGTTTCATAGAGTTGACTTCCATAATCCATTATTGATCGTACCATTGTTTTGTAGAATAGTAAAGCCGTATTTGGGTCTGCTCCCCACTTTGCTTTACAAAAAGCTCTTAAAATATTTATAGAATTACTTGTCTTTTTGATAATTTAATGGATACAGTCCTTCCATAATAGTTTTCTATCTAGATGCAGACCAAGATATTTTACAGAGTTACTAATACAGAGTTTATATTTTCCTACTGTTAATTGTCTTTGATAGTTGTTTCTGTTTCTAGAGAAAATACATATATTGGTTTTGGACTCGGATATTGAAAGTCCCATGTTGTCTAGGCATTTTTGGATTTCTGTAAATTCAGTGTTGATATTTTCTATAGGTACATTTTTGTCCTCTGATTTGCTACTGGTGTAAATAACAACATCATCGGCGTATTGAATAATTTTGGACTTTTGTGATATAACATTTTCTTTGTCCATTGTGTACAGGCTGTAGAGGATTGGGCTCAGGATACTACCTTGTGGTAATCCAGATCTACATATTCTTGATTCCGAAATTTCTTGATTTATCTTTAATGAAACTGATCGATTAGAGTAAGCTGATTTTATGAAGTTGGCAAAGGAGGTTGGTAGACCAATATTGATGAGCTTCTCTTCTAGTATATTTATTTGAACATTATCATATGCTGAAGTTATATCCAAAAATGTGGCCAAAGTGCTGTATTTGTGTGTGAATCCTAGATAGATGTCATTTACTAGTATCGTTAGGGGCTCTAAGGAAGATCTTCCCTTTCTAAAAGCATATTGTGAGTCAGGTAATATTTTTTCATTTTCTAGCCAATATTCAAGCCTGTTCTTTATCATTCTTTCCATGGTTTTAAATATACACGATGATAAGGCTATGGGTCTATATGAATCTGCATTTCCGTTCTGTTTTCCAGGTTTTTTGATAGGTACTATGATGTATTCTTTCCACATCGGTGGAAAAGGAATCCTTTATCCAAATCGAATTGAACAATTCCAACAGGGCTTTCTTATGGTCTAAGGGCATTTTATGCAACATATTGTATGAAATGTTATCCGCCCCGGGAGATTTATTATTTGTTGACTTAATGCAATGATCGAGTTCCCATAATTGAAATAGCGATTGTAGAACAGAAGTGTTCCTATTTACGGTAGCTATTTGTTGAGTACTGTTGTTTTCAACCCATGGAGGTGAGATTTTTGTGTGGAATTCGCTTATCCAGTCTTCTTTGGGGGTTTATTTGCTTGTTTTCGGTTTTTATATCGGTTTACCTTGTTCCACACTTCTTTAATTGGTGTATTTTGATTTAGATTTTGGCAATAATTTATCCAGCTTTTTTTCTTGGTTTCTTTAAAAGTTTTTTTAGCTACTGCATCAAGTCTTTTATATTCTGTTAGATTATTAAGATTTGGAGCCTGTGTGTAGGTTAAGAAAGCTTGTTTTCTTGCTTTAGCAGCTATGTTACAGGTTTCGTTCCACCAGTCCTTCGAGCAATGATTTCTATTTTGTGTGTTTGATTTTCGTAAGGGAATTGCTTTGTTGGCAGCTTTGTTAATATTGTCGATAATGCCCATTAGTGATGATTTTGGTTCTGTTGCTTCAAGTGTAGCGGTGTATACATCCCAATTAGCAGCCTTGAGTCTCCATATATTATGTTTTGTCTGTTTAATTTGCGCAAGCGGGATATTCCTTCCAAATTGTATGTGTATTGGTAAGTGGTTAGAGCCATAAGGTTCTTCTAAAGTAGACCACGTAATTAGTTGTGTGAGATCCTGTGTACAGAGGGTCAAGTCTACAGCTGACTTCTTATTGTTTGCTAATGTAGGTGATCCGTCGTTCATAATTACTAGGTTGCATTGTTCGATAGCTTCTAAAAGAATCTTGACATAAATGTCGTCATATCCATCGTTCCATGCCAAACTATGTGCGTTAAAGTCGCCCCCAATTATGAATGGTTTTGGAATTTGTTCCAAAAAGTTAGTCCACTGTTGTAATGATATTCTAGTTCTCGGTTTAAAGTATACTGAAACGAAGTAAATTTTTTTATGTATATATGGAAAATTAACCGAGATACAAGTATGCTCAAAGTTTATTGTAGTTGGAATTGAGACTTCTTGGTATATTAAGTCTGATTTTAATAAAATGACAGAGCCACCGTACCCGTCGTCCCGGTCACAGCGAATATTGTTGAAGCCTTTAAAATTATAATATTTTTCTGCTTTAAACCATGTTTCCGATAGAAGTGCAACGGAGTAGTTGCCCCTATCTAGTAAATATTCCAAGTTATTTTTATTAGAAACTGCCGAACGGCAGTTCCATTGAAGAATATTTATTGTCTGATAGTTGAGGTCTGAGAATGTGATGACGTGTTTCCATTTATAGTTAATTTGACTAAGTTTTCAAGTTCTTCCTTATTTACTGTAACGTCCCTGGTTTTATGGCCGTCAGCCGGGTGACTGTTGTTCGACTGTTGTTCGTCGCGGTAACAAATTCTTTCCGTGTAATTCGATATGTTTTTCGTCGGCGGCTGATAATGGAAATGTTTATGACACGCGATAGGAGCAGGTGCATTTTGGAGGATAGTAAAAGGGATTTATGGTTTTGTTTGTTGGGTGTTGAAACTTCTAAGAGACGAGAGAAAAACAGATTTGAGGATTTTACGGTAGTGTTATTTTGTTCTTTGGGGAGTGCGCTGCGAAGAACGGTCAAAATAAAAGACGATTGGAATGTTTTGTTTTGCTCGGCGTGTGTGTAAGCGAACGAAGGGTAATTTTTTTTCTTGTTACGGATTAATTCCTTGAGGAAAGGGGTGCGATCGGAACTACTAGTGATCTGCGGAAAAAAATACGAATTCGCGTAATACCGTACTAACTATGTCCGAAGTTGTCGTCTAGAGTGTAGACTTGGAACACTAAATGGCGGATTAGCTGGGACCCGGGAGCAGTAAGACAGTGGCGGATACTAGAGGTGGTGTCTCATCGCCATCGCAGAGGACGTCAACCAGTTCGTGTGTTTGCTGAGACTTCGGAAGTCGTAGATTTAAGGTAATTGACTTTTCTTATTTCTTAGTAGGACCTTAGAACATTATAGACGGTTCGATACAATGGTGGCAGCGGTGGGATAGATTAGTTATTAGTTGTCGTGGACATTGGGCTGTCTACTCGGGGTATAGGTGTGACGAGAACCAAGCGAAAGGCACGGTGCCGACGGGTGTAAGACTGGGGTTTTGTTTTGTCTCTAAAAACCATGGCGGAAGTTGGTGACGAGGTAGATAGGTTGAAACAAGAGTTAGAAAAGGCGAGAGAGGAAGTATGCAAGTTACAAGATGAGAGACAGAGGGTCGCACAAAACGAACTGAACTATTTGAGGAAGGAAATGGAAGAACTGAGAATGGCCGGAAATAGGAGGGTGGAAATGATAGGTGCCAGAGAGGTGAAAGAATGGTGTGGTAGCGAAGGAGAGATGAGTGTAGAGGAGTTTGTTGAGAGAGTAGAGATGTTGCAGCAAATTAATGGGTGGACTGAGCAGAACACAGCTGATTTGGTGAGACGAAGAATGATTGGCGAGTCGGCAGAATTTTTGCGAAATGCGACGAGTCAGAAGCAAGAGGGATGGACATGGAAGGAGATAAAAGGGTTGCTATTGCAGCGGTTTGGGGTGAAAAAAGACAGAGTGGAGGAAATGGCGAAACTAATGAACATCCGACGGAAGGAGGGGGAAAATTATCGGAGATTCGCTGATAGGTGTAGAACAGCGGCGCGCTATGTTGTGAAAGAATATGAGAAAGAAGAGGAAAAGCAAGTAGCGAATGAGATTCGAGAGGAGATGATCTTGGGAGTATTCATGGAGGGTTTAAATAGCGAGGTACGACGTGTGGTGAAGGCTAGGAAGGGAGTAAATACCCTGACGGTGGTATTGGATATGTTGAAGGACATAGGAGAGGAAGGTGACCGGAAAAGAGTAAGGAAGGTGAGGAAGGAACTAGAGGAAGAAGAAGCAAACAGCAGCGGTTCTGAGGAGAGCTTTGCGACGGTAGTAAGCAATAGCAGCGAGCGAAGAGGAATTCGGCGGATCGAAGGTGAGAAGAAGGAAGGATTTGTAAAGATGAACCGCGCAGATGCTATAGTAGCGGGCGGGAGTAAATGGCATGATAGGGCGAATCCGGCTGGAGAAGTGCAAGGAGAGCGGCAGAGATCACTGCGCAGAGTACCGTACACCCCATGTAGGAGGTGTGGACAGGTTGGTCACTGGACACGGGAGTGCACGATACATATGGGCAACCAGAAGAGTGGAGAGTCACGTTGGAAACCGGAAGAAGGAACACGGGTGGGGAAAAGGGCGAGCAACGAAGAATGCTTTCAGTGTGGGCGACCGGGGCACTTTATAAACACATGTCCACAGACCATATGCGATAATTGTGGATATGGCGGTCACGTGTGGAGACAGTGCCAAAATACTGGAACATCCGCGAGGAGGGGCCCATTTTCGCGGCGACAACGGCCATGGGAATCAGATAAGTCAGACAGGGGGGTGGAAGAGTATGCGAGCCTAGCCGGAAGACGGGCTGAAAGCCGTAGCGTTTCCCCAAACTAGGTGGCCCTCCAGGTTCCCCTAGCTTGGAGATGGCCCAGAAAACTGGAGGGGGATATATTGGGAAAGCGACCGTAACCGCAGGGGGAATAACATCCTTGATAATTACCGCCGATTTTCAAGGGGCTAATAGAAAAGTTTAGTGGATACGGGAGCCGATGTAACCTTACTGCGAGAAGCTGTGGAGGGTGTACCAGTTATCACCGGCCGAAGCGAGACCATTACGGGGGTGACGGGGGTATGTCAGCGCATCCAGGGTAAGCAGAAGCTAAACGTAACCATCGGTGATACCGCAGCCATACATGAGGTATGGATAGTCGATGTGGACTGTGGAGCTGAAGGTATATTGGGACTCGATCTGATGAAACGACTTGGACTGGTGATCGACGTTAATAGAAATGAATTGCGGACGAAGGAGGCCATGATACCTGTTATACGGAAAGTCACTCACGAGATACTGGGAGGTAAAAGGAGAAAAGTAACATTTGATTTACAGCGAAACGAAATCAAGGAGTATCATGTGGAGACAACAATGAAAAAGCTAGGAAATGACGGTAGGGGGGTTAACCGTAAGGAAACTTCTGCTCGACGAACATTAGTGATCGCAGCGGATAGTCATGGACGCTTCCTGAAACCACTTCTTCAGCGATGGATTGGAGATGAATGGGAAATCGAGGAAATGGTTTGGCCAGGTCATGGTACTGTAGATATTATTAATGGGGTACAGCAACGGACGAGTACACTTGGAACTAATGGTTGCCTCGTTTTGTTAACGGGCACCAACGATATTCGGCGGAAACAACAAGAGCAAGCAAATGATGCAAGAGCGAGGTTATTTGTGAAGACAGAAAAACCTAAGATTATTCTCTTTAATCTACCAAAACGATTCGACGTAGTGTCAGGTTCTACTGTTGTAGAAGACATCCGTCAACATAATTTGGACTTGTTAATGGTGATGCAGATACATATGAATGTAGACCTGGTCGATATATACAGCGGCACAAGGAGAAGCGATTATACCAAGCAGGGATTCCATTTTAACCTTAAGGAAAAGATTAAGTTAGCAGAAAGGATTCGAGAGGTCTTGCAACCCGACAAGAGATGCTGTGAGAGGCAAGCGTTGACAGAATATGTAATGCGGGATAAATATTGGGAAGTAATCAAAGGAGTGATGGAACAAAATGCACGGCAGTGTACAGCGAGCAAAAGCAAAACGAATAGGGAACGAAAGAAGACGATAAAGCGTACAGCTGATGAAAGTGGGATACGTGGTGGAATAGAATTGAAGAATCGTTTTAAGTTACTTGAGGCAGAGGAGGACAATATCCCCATTATTTCGCACCAAAGTGAAGAGCATAGAGAGAACCAGAAGAAACATGTCGAGTTTGTACGGGAATATTTCAAAGAAACAAAGGAAAATGGAAGGAGCAAGGAAGACGAATTTGTGTGTTTGCAGAGGACTCAGATTCAGGGAGATCATATGGATGAAGGAGAGTATTTTAAAGTAATAGATGGCGAGATTCAGCGGGCACCAAAGGATCGGCGAATAAGAGCAATTTGCGGCGGAGTCTGTCAGAAAAATTGGGAGCCAGCTGAAATGGTACTAAAAAGTAGGGCCCACCTGCCAGCCTGGAGCGAAACCATACTAAAAGCCAAAATTAGAGGACCGAACCAACCAGAGGAAATAATTGTCGAGCAGTTTGGACACCTACCATCAGGTGTTAGAGTGAACCGAGTGATGGCAACGCGAATGGGAGATAATGTATGGGTGAAGTTCATAAATTGTAACCAGGAACCCGTGGAGCTAAGTTCGGGAAGAGTCGTAGGAAAGACGGCAATAATCACTCGAGATAATACCAAGATGGTGAGACAGGTGAGAGTTAAATCTCAAGGGCCCGACTTCACAGAGGAAATTCACGAGAAGTTGGCCCACTTGTCAGTTGGGCAGGAAAAAAATATAGGGGAGATATTGCTGGAATACCGCGATGTGATGGATGCAGAGACGGAGGGGGGATTCTCATGTACTAATCAGGTGCAACATAAGATCATCACGGGGGATGCTGCCCCGATAGCTAAACCGGCTTATAGAGTGCCTTTCCGCTTGCAGGACGAGATGAGACGGCAAATACAGGATCTTCTGGACAAGGGTATAATTGCACCGTCGACTTCACCATGGGCAGCGCCAGTGGTGTTGGTAAAGAAAAAGGCTCTGGAGGGGGAGGAGGCAAAGTACAGGTTTTGTACTGATTTTAGGGGGTTGAACGCGGTGACAAGGGCGGACACCTATCCCCTTCCCAACATAAATGAAACATTGGATCGGTTGGGAAAATGCCAGTGGTACACGACCATTGATCTAGCCAGCGGGTACCATCAGATTGAGATCAGACCAGAGGACCGAGAGAAGACTGGGTTCAATACGATTGATGGACACTATGAATATAACCAGATGGCGTTTGGACTGTCAGGAGCACCAGCGACGTTCCAGAGATTCATTGACGCGGTACTAATGGGAATAAAGGGGACGGAGTGCTATGTTTACTTGGACGACGTAGTGATCTTTGCAGCGGATGAGACGGAACACAATAGGCGGTTGCGAAATGTTTTACAGCGGCTACGTGAAGTAGGTGTTAAAGCGAACCTTAAGAAATGTCAGTTCATGATGAGTGAACTGATATATTTGGGTCATTTAGTCACCAGCGCAGGTGTAAAACCTGACCCACAGAAGGTTGTAGCAATACGCACATATCCGCGGCCGAAGACGGTGCGAGAAGTACGCGCCTTTCTGGGGTTGACGGGATATTATCGGCGGTTCATAAAAGGGTATGCGGAAATAGCTAAGCCGCTAACGGAACTAATAAGAGTGGAAACTACGTTTGAGTGGACCCCAACTAGAGTGGAAGCGTTCGACCGACTAAGAGAGAGTTTGTCGAAACACCCCGTATTGCGCTATCCAGATTTTGAACTGCCCTTCATCCTAGCGACTGATGCGTCGGGACTAGCTTTAGGTGCGGTTTTGTCACAGCGACTTGGAGGAGAAGAGCATCCGATAGCCTACGCTTCAAGGCAACTCAACACGGCGGAAAGAAACTACTCGGTAACGGAGAAGGAACTTTTAGCGATGGTTTGGGGAATCGGTCAGTTTAGGTGCTACTTATACGGGCGGAGGTTTAGCGTAATCACCGATCATGCGCCGTTACGTTGGACGTTGCAGGTGAAAGATCCGTCGTCTAGACTAGCGAGATGGCAAATGAAACTGGCCGAGTACGAGTATGAGGTAGTGTATAAGCCGGGAAAGAGACACGTAAACGCGGACGCTTTAAGTAGAGCCGTAGCAAATGTTAGGCGCGATGAAGATTACTCAATAGATCGGGAGTGGATCAAAAGAACTCAAGAGTCCGATAACGAGTGCCAGCGCTATGTCAACAGTGGTAGCGAGGAATATCGAAAGGATTTGGACGGCGTACTATACAAAGTGACGGGCGGTAGGTGGCGAGTCGTAGTACCCGTAAAAATGAGAAATCGGGTGTTGAAGCGGACACATGATGAACCGAGTGCGGGACATTGTGGGGTACAGCGGTCACTTCAGCGGGCGGAGTCGCAGTTTTACTGGGAAACCATGCAAAAGGACGTAAGAAAGCATGTTGAGGACTGTAGAGAATGTGGACGGACGAAAAGTGTAAATAGGGTGCCCATTTGTGAACCATACCATACGTCTAGACCTCTCGAAATGGTAGGAATGGATATAGTGGGTCCTTTGCCACAAACGCAGAGAGGTAATAAATATCTCTTGACGTACGTAGACCACTTTACGCGATATGCTGAGGCGATACCCATAAAAGACTTATCGGCCGAAACTGTGGCGCGTGTTTTTGTGAACGAGGTCGTCCTTCGGCATGGAGCGCCGGAGCGGTTACTGACGGATCAAGGGACAAATTTTGTTTCGGAGCTAATGAAAGAAGTTTGTAGACTATTGGGAATCAAGAAGATTCAAACCACGGCGTATCGGCCCCAAGTAAATGGACGGGTGGAGCGATTGCACCGAACACTTATTGGAATGGTGAAACATTATGTGAACAGTAAGGCACGGGACTGGGACGAACATATAGGACTGGCGCTAATGGCTTACCGGAGTGCGAAACATAATGCTACGGGGTTCACCCCAAATTGGTTAACCTTTGGGAGGGAAGTACATATTCCTTTTGACTGTGACGTGGGACCGAGAATAGATGACCGAGGAGAGTTAAGCTACCCAGCGGAACTGCGAAGGCGACTGGACGAGGCTTATATATTAGCAGCAGAACAAGCGCGGAAACTAGAACAAACTAATGCCGAGAGAATGAATCGGGGAAGGCACGAGAGAAATTTAAAGGAGGGTGATTATGTATATATTCAAAATCCGATCGTGCCCAGCGGAGTCAGTAAGAAGTTTTTCAAACCATGGAGTGGGCTATACAAAATCATAGAAAAACGCGGGGCTGTGAACTACGTGGTAGATAAGGGCGACGGTAAGACCCAAACTTACCACATAGATCGGCTAAAATATTATAAAGCCTGGGAAGATCCAGACGTATCGGAAGAACAAATCGGCAACCAAGCAAAACCTGCGTTATCCCTTCCGCGAATAATAGAAGATGGAGTAGAGGAGAGACCCAGGATGACCGACGACGAGGGAAGCGACGAGGAAGGAGAGATTGTATGGGGTTATGCAAGAGAGCCAGAGGTTGACGACGATGACTTAGAGGGTACGGCAGATATTGGAGACGTTCCGGACGAATCGAGAATGATAACCCCAAGAACGAGAAGGCCTCCACAGCGATACACTCCAACCTCCGATGGAGTTAACGAAAGTGAGTTCTGGACAGATGACTCCGGTCTCAGTGAAGAACTGCAGGACTTACAGCAGCTTACGGACACCAACAGTGAAGAAGAGCAGATGGTAGCGGCAGAAGTAGGGGAAAGTTCGGGTGACGAGGAAATCCTAGACGTAATTAACGAAGCAACCGTGGAGGAACCTGGGTTATCAAGAGGAGGCCGGCCTCAGCGAGAGAGGCGAAAACCCCTTAGATATCGTGTAGAGGATTGAAAAGGATTACCCTTGGGGCAATCTTTTTATGTGGAGGGGAGTGATGTAACGTCCCTGGTTTTATGGCCGTCAGCCGGGTGACTGTTGTTCGACTGTTGTTCGTCGCGGTAACAAATTCTTTCCGTGTAATTCGATATGTTTTTCGTCGGCGGCTGATAATGGAAATGTTTATGACACGCGATAGGAGCAGGTGCATTTTGGAGGATAGTAAAAGGGATTTATGGTTTTGTTTGTTGGGTGTTGAAACTTCTAAGAGACGAGAGAAAAACAGATTTGAGGATTTTACGGTAGTGTTATTTTGTTCTTTGGGGAGTGCGCTGCGAAGAACGGTCAAAATAAAAGACGATTGGAATGTTTTGTTTTGCTCGGCGTGTGTGTAAGCGAACGAAGGGTAATTTTTTTTCTTGTTACGGATTAATTCCTTGAGGAAAGGGGTGCGATCGGAACTACTAGTGATCTGCGGAAAAAAATACGAATTCGCGTAATACCGTACTAACTATGTCCGAAGTTGTCGTCTAGAGTGTAGACTTGGAACACTAAATGGCGGATTAGCTGGGACCCGGGAGCAGTAAGACAGTGGCGGATACTAGAGGTGGTGTCTCATCGCCATCGCAGAGGACGTCAACCAGTTCGTGTGTTTGCTGAGACTTCGGAAGTCGTAGATTTAAGGTAATTGACTTTTCTTATTTCTTAGTAGGACCTTAGAACATTATAGACGGTTCGATACATTTACATTTATACTTTTTGTTACTAAAACTTTTGAGACAATTTCTATAACTAATTCTAATATTGAATTTATCATGCTCAAGTCTGAATGAGATGCAACTGGGTTATTATTAATATTTCCCCTATAGTTAATACTTCCTAATATTCCTCCCGTAGGTAATTGAGATCTAGGGGAAGATATAATTTCATTATGCAAAATTAATGTTGGATCTGGACTATTTGGTCTTTGTCTTTTAAATGTTCGAGAATTTGTACTATTTGAATTATTATTGTAGAATATATTATTAGTTGACATTTTGTTAATTGAATTTAATGGGAGTTGGGTGGGTGTATAATTATTGGGATTTAATGGAGGGAAAGTTTTGAGGCAGGAGAGGTTTGTAGTTTGTTCAGTATTAATGGATGTTACTTTTGCATAAGAGTTTCTGGGGAACTGTTTGTTGGCGTCTTGATAACTAATATTATTGGAAGACATAGCGTCTTTAATAAGTTTTTGACGCTGAAATTCTTGACACGCGCTTAAGTTTGTAGTAAAATGATCTCCCGAACAATTAAAACATTTTGGAGTGAGATCGGTCTTTTTACATTCTTTTGAGTTGTGGGATTCTTGGCATTTATCGCACCTAGCCTTGCTCTTACACTGCCCACCTGTACCTATGTCCGAATCGAATACAATTAAAGCATAACACCTTTTGTTTATACGGTTCGACTTCCTTTAGTACCTTGTTGATTGTTATATATTTTGGTAGCACTTGTGACTTAAAACTAACTATACATGTTTTTGTTGGAATGTATTGAGTACCGTTTTCATCTACTTGCCTCCGATTTAATCTTGTGACTTGAAGGACTTCAAATTTACAGTGTAAATCGTACATTTTGATTCTGTTCTTAACATACTCTACTGAAAATTCTGTGGAAATATATTTTATTACGCCCTGTCTTACTAAAAGAAACTTAGGAATGTATATGTCTAAATTATTTTTTTTGAATATTGCTTCATTTTTTTTAGATATGATATAGTTAGCCGATTTATAATCTTTAAATTTAATACGTATTTTATTTCTCCCTACTGCGTCAATGTTTACAATTTTTTCATCAATTTCTTTAAAATTTGTGATAATATGTCACCTATCCTCAACGCGTTTAATCTGCCCTGAAAATCGGGTGAATTATTTTCTAAATATATGTAAAAAGGTCCTACGTCGTTTTGTCGGTAAAGAAATTCCTCTCTTTTTGTTCCTACTTCTTTATTTATGGTATTTGTTATTGAAGTTTGTACATTAGCAAAGTCATTATCGATAATGGGTTTATTATTAACAAGTTTTGTGGTACTTGTGTAACCGGAACAAGATTTTGAAATCCTAACAGCTCCTCTCTTGAAGATGTTGCATGTTCTGTATCCATTTGCGCCTCTAAAACATTTTTATCGGGGGCGTCGCGCCCGCTTACTGCACTCATAAGTTTTTAATGTCTTTATTTGGATTTCGCTTTTTTATTTGGTGTAATTAATTTACTTTTAAAGTTCACAAAATATTTATTTATATACCTAATTTATAAACACCGGTTTTAAAAAAAAGCTTCTTTCCTACGCACGTCCGACTACCACGACGAATGAAAGCTGAATGTGCATCCAACTGTTTGAACATAGAAATAACACTATAATAAAAGGTATTGTAGAAGTAAAACGATGCATTTAAATCTGGTGGATGAGGGATTAAATATACTTCGCATTTTATCTTAAAATATATTAATCATCAATTTTTTTGCACCATATTTTGCTTGGTTTCATATACAACAATACAACAAACAGACACTTACAAATATCTGGGACATGAGGTCAAAATAAACAGACACAATCAAACATATGAAATGCAGACGCGAATAGGCCTTACATGGGCAGCATTTGGCAAGCTAAGTCATATTAAAAAAAGTTCAATTCCTATGTGTCTGAAGCGAAAGATTAATAACCAATGTGTTTTGCCAGTACAAACTTATGGAGCAGAGACTTTACCACTGGCGGAAAAATCCGTGATTAAACTAAGAGTTACACAACGAGCCATGGAACATGCAATGCTGAACGTGAGCCTTCGAGACCACATAACATACCAACAAATCAGGCAAAGATCAGGAGTTCAAGACATTATCGAAAGAGATAAGATAGATCATCATCAGGGCTTTTCATTCCAGGTGGAATGTTTGCCGCTCTTACTTAGAGCTCTCAGATTCGCTTATTGCGGTGAATCACTCCGCATTCCACTTGTATGTTGTCAAAGTTTGTTGTATGACTTGGCTTTCGTTACTATTTTCTTCCACTCATTTCGATATGTGCATAGTTCCCTCCAGTTTCTCACTTCCAGAATTTTGATATCTCTCATGACCTGGTCCTCCCATCTCTCTCTGGGTCTTCCTCTTGGTCTTTCAGTTGCCGGTTTCCATCTGGTGATCTTCTTAATCAGTCGGTCGTTTTTCCTTCTTTCTATGTGTCCCAGCCATCTCAGCCTCTGTGATTTAATAAATCTAACTATATCTTCTCCCTTCATTATGTCTCTTAGTTCATTGTTCTTCTCATTTCTCCGTTGTCCATTCTTATCGGGCCCATGATGCGTCTGAGGATTTTCCTTTCGAATATTCTCAATTTTTCTTCATCTTTTTCCGTGAGGCACATTGTCTCAGCTGCGTACGTAACTACTGGTCTGATTGCAACTCTGTATATTTTCAGTTTTGTATTTCTGGATAAGTTCTTGTCCTTCATAAGCCTATGATATCTCCAGTATGTTTTGTTGCCTGTTAGTATTCGTTCCGTTACTTCTTCACTTCTCTTGTTTTGGCCATTCACTATTACTCCCAAATATTTAAATTGTTGGACTCTTTCAAAAGTGTAGTTTTCTATTTTGATTTCTTTCATCCTGTTATCTTCTCTTTTAGAGCAGAGTAGATATTTTGTTTTTCCTTCGTTAATTTCTAGACCTCTTTTCCGTGCTTCTTTTGCCAGGATTGTTACTGCTTCTTTTAATCTTTCCTTGTCTCTTCCCATAAGAACTAAATCATCTGCATATGCAACTATTTGTGTTGAGGAGTGGGCTATAGTTCTTTTAATTTTGCTGGCCTTGACTGTTAGATAGATAGATAGATAGATAATTTGAATAACCTTTGGTTACATACACGTATGCATAGGGCATGTCAAAAAAATACAATAAACATTACAACACTACAATTACAAACAAAAATAATATATAGTACAAAACAAATACATAATAAGTTGTCAACAATTATTCTATATAAATCATGTCAATACAAAAATTAAAATTCGCCCCAGACATTCGACATCTTCTAAATAATTAGAGCTAAGCATTCTGTAAATTCACGTACTGAATAAGAGGCGTGGCTTATTAAGAATTGTTTTAAGTTTTTTTTGGAAAGTTCTTAGGGAATTAAAATTTTTAAAACTAGATGGTAGCGTATTAAAAAGTAGGGAGCCTGCATATTCAGGAGATTTTCTAAAACTAGTATGAAAATGACGGGGAAGATATATTATCCCGGCATTTCTTGTGTTATATGCGTGTAAGTCATTTGCTGTTTTAAGACCATTTAACGTCGTGAACGTGCGTGATAACAACTTATAGATATACAGGGTGTCCCGAAAAGATTGGTCATAAATTATACCACAGATTCTGGGGTCAAAAATAGGTTGATTGAACCTCACTTACCTATATACAATACTGCACACAAAAAAAGTTATTTTTTTTCATATATCGAAAACTCTCAGAGATTTTTTATTGAAAATAGACATGTGACATTTTTATGGCAGCAAATTCTTAAAAAAAAATTAAAGTGAAATTTGTGCACCGCATAAAAATTTTACGGGGGTTTTGTTCCCTTAAACCCCCCCCCCCCAAGCTTTTGTGTATGTTCCAATTAAATTATTATTGTGGCACCATTAGTTAAAAACAGTTTTTTTAAAACTTTTTTGCCTCTTAGTTCTTTTTCGATAAGCCATTGTTTATCGAGATATTTTGAATATTTGTCAAATCAACCACATACTTGTATATGGTTAAGTACGATTATATAGGGTGAGGCAGATAACTGGCCCATTAGAAATATCTCGAGAACTAAAGGCAACAGAATCATGAAAATTTGAATAAAGGGGCTTTGAAGGATGATCTATTAAATGAAAATATTTTCATCTCTTTGCAACTTCCGGTTATACCGGAAGTTGCTTATAACTTCGTTTTTTTTAATGGGACACCCTGTATATTTTTACATTTTTGGATTCTCTTCGATGTCTTCTTTCTTAAAATATAAGGTTTTGTAATATTATACAGGGTATTTTAAAAGATAATTACGTTTTTTTATTAATTTCGTAGCAACATTCACACCCTGTAGAATTGTAGTAGTTTGACATCTAAAACTCTACTTAGTTCAAATGATTTTTAATATACTCTACTATTATTAAGAATCATTAGTATAGCTAAATTTTTAATTTTAGTATACAGGGTTGGTCGAAACTCGGAATGAGTATTTTCTGAGTTTTCTTAAATGGAACACCCTGTATTTTTGTATTGTAGTGAAATGATATTTTATAGTACTTTTTTATTTCTTAAGCATTCCCGATACCTAACTGCTTTAATTTGTGAGTTATTGGTGATTCAAGCTAAACATTAATTGCAACAAAAAATACGTAAAATTTTATTAGGTTGGCCGTGATAATACTCAATCCCAAATAATTTTTCAGAAATAAATACATATTAATCCAGACTGGTCCTTAAAATTACCAATAATGGTTTAGCTATCGAAATACCTACTTGTTAAATTTGTTGGTGCGATTAACAATTAAGCACAAATTAAAGCAGTTAGGTATAGGGAATGCTTAAGAAATAAAAAAGTACCATAAAATATCATTTCATTACAATACTAAAATACAGGGTGTCCCATTTAAGAAAACTCAGAAAAGACTCATTCTAAGAAAACTCAGAAAAGACTCATTCTGAGTTTCGACCAACCCTGTATACTAAAATTAAAAATTTAGCTATACTAATGATTCTTAACAATAGTAGAGTATATTAAAAATCATTTGAACGTAAGTAGAGTTTTAGATGTCAAACTACTACAATTCTACAGGGTGTTAATTTTGCTACGAAATTAATAAAAAACGTAATTATCTTTTAAAATACCCTGTATAATATTACAAAACCTCATATTTTAAGAAAGAAGACATCGAAGAGAGTCCAAAAATGTAAAAATATACAGGGTGTCCCATTAAAAAAAACGAAGTTATAAGCAACTTCCGGTATAACCGGAAGTTGCAAAGAGATGAAAATATTTTCATTTAATAGATCATCCTTCAAAACCCCTTTATTCCAATTTTCATGATTCTGTTGCCTTTAGTTCTCGAGATATTTCTAATAGGCCCTTTATTTGCCTCACCCTGTAGAGACCTGTTAATAATCTGAAAATTTATTTATAATTTACATTTTTAGGTGTATTTTGAAAAAGACGCTACATCTCGATAAAAGATAACTTATGAAAAAAAGACTAAGAGGCAAAGGTTTTAAAAACACTGTGTTTAACTAATGGCGCCACAATAATAGTTTAATTGGAACGTACACAAACATTTGGGGGGTTTAAAGGAACAAAACCCCCATATTTTTACGTAAATATATTGAAAAAGAAGCCGCATCTCGATAAAAACTGGCTTATCGAAAAAATACTAGGAGGCAAAAAAGTTTTAAAAACGTTGTGTTTAACTAATGGTACCACAATAGTGAATTAATTGGAACGTACACAAAAGTTTGGGGGGGTTTAAGGGAACAAAATCCCCATAAATTTTTTATGGGGTGGAATTCACTATAATTTTGTTTTAAGATGTTCCTGTCATAATGATACATGTCCATTTTCAATAAAAAATCTCTAATAGTCTTCGATATATTAAAAAAAAATCGATTTTCATTTTGTAACTTCAAAGGGCTGTAACTTTTTTATGAGCACATTTGTACTAAGGTAAATTAGGTTCAATCGAACTATTTTTGACCCCAGAATGTGTGGCATAATTTATGACCAATCTTTTCGGGACACCCTGTATATTGAAGCAAGAGTAAGAATCTTATTATTTTTAAAACATTGTCGACAACTGTCTCTAAAGCGTAAACCAAATATTGTTAGAATTATTCGTTTTTGTAGGACAATAAATACTCTCAAACTTTCCGATGCCTGTCTCCAAACAATAATATTTTGACTGATTATGGAATACACTTGGGTATAGTATAGTGTAACCAACGCATTTACAGTAACTTTAGATTCAATTTTAAACAGGTATTGTTTACGTGTTCACGAAAAAAGAGCTACGACGCTTAAGTGGAACTGGGCAGGGCACTTAGTTAGAACACAAGATGGATGGTGGACACGACGAATCAAAAAATGGAGACCCAGATACTATTATAGCGGTAAGCTTTAATTACTATTTTTGCTAATTTTATTTTAATTTTTAATAACTTTTCTCAAAACGAAATAATATGGGTTATATAAATTCACATATAATATACAAACCAGATGCTAAGAAGGGCACGGTTTTACGAAACGAAATGTATCCTTAACCATATGTTTTTGGTGTGTTCAGTTTGACAAACTGAATTCCCCATAAATTACCTTATCAGACTTTATGTTAATAACTCACTTTGGACATGCACGTTTCCTAAAACTGCAGAAATGTTTCAACTTTTAACTTCTGGTCAGATGGTAGAAACACAAACATATTAGCGTCTGTGGTTTCTTTCAGCCACTCAGTCGGTTACCACACACCAGCAGGCTCGGTCGCTTGCTGGGTCGAAACAATAACAAACCCTCTTGCGAGATGTATACGCAAAACACCTTTTTTTTACCAAAAATAAATAAGTTTGACAATTGTTTGCGTTTTAATTAATATTATTTTATATAATTGTTTCCGTCAACACTCACACACCTACCGGAACACTATAAAAGAATCCAAGGTCGGCGACCAACTAGAAGGACCGACTACATAAAAAGAGTAGAGTAGAGGGAAACTGGCTACAACACTGGAAAGAACTGAGGGAGGCCTATGTCCAGCAGTGGACTCGATTGGCTGATTGATGAAGTACTGATTGGAATTGTTTATATTGAAAACTACAATTCAATTTACCTTATTTATTTGTTTCTTGTCTATCATACAAAATTTTAACTTCTTTTAAAAGTAACGCTATATTTAAACCTAATTTAGCACTAATCGGTATCACAGTTAAACTAGTCATTTTCTTTAGTTCTTCAACATTTGCTTCAGCACCAGGCAAATCCATTTTGTTAGCTATGACCAGCTGAGGCCTGGATTTAAGATCATCATTAAACTGAGATAGTTCGTGCTGAAGGACCTCTAACTTTTTCCAAGGCTCTGGTTCGGAGCTGTCTAGGATGATTAGCAGAGCCATGCATCGTTCAGTGTGCCTTAAAAATTCAATTCCTAAACCTTTATTTTTGTGAGAATCCTGGATTAAGCCCGGGAGATCTGCAACTAAGATTAAATTTATTAAACATTTACAATAACTTAGGATTTTAGTATATAAACAAATTAATACAATTAACATGTTAAAAAGTAAAACAAAAAAGTATGTTTACAAAACCATTCTTCAAACCATGTACCGGGTGTCCCAATAAAATTTACTAAACATTTACAATAACTTAGGATTTTAGTATGTAAACAAATTGATACAAATAACAAGTTAAAAAGTAAAACAAAAAAGTCTGTTTACAAAACCATTGTTCAAATCATGTACTGGGTGTCCCAATAAGAATGGCTCTCAGCCATATTTCAGGAACCGTTTATAATACAGTTGAGAAAAACATATTTATAACAAAAGTTACCTCCGGAAAAGCCTGGAAATTATTTTCATAATTATTGTAGGTCCACTGCTAGAGGGCGTAATTGAATATCAAAAATTAAAAAATCAAAATTTTACAAAATTTACCTAATGAAAGGGCACTGGAAATCCAATCATCGTATTCTTCATAAAATTCTGCGCATATTTGATTTCACAAGTTTAAGTCTACCTTTGAAAATAAGAGGTGGAAGTGAGTGGGAACGTTCTTATGATAAAATTGCTGTAAGTCCGGTTCTGCTAAATCGATAAATTTTGCAAACTTGGTCTTGTTAAAAACAGCTCTTTTTCGTCAATGTAAGTGTCTTATTTTAGAAATAGACTAATAAGTAATATGCAAGCTAGAAGGCGTAATTTAATTATTTTCCGAAATCTAGTTTTCTTTGGAAAATATTAAATACAAGTATGCATTTTTAATCCTGTATTACAAAATTAGACCAAATTAGCAACATAATACCGAAAACCGCATGTCGATATCTTTTTTCTATCTCGAGATATCTTAAGAAATGTGTAAATTTTAAACATAACTGTTACTGTCACCGGTAAACGAGGTTAAGGAAAAGTAGTGTGTTATGGAAAAAACAAATAAACATTTTCCAGATGTAAACGTATATAATTAATTAAAACAACAATAAGACAAACAACACTATAAAATATAACAATGAAATAAAAGCAACTACTTACTTAGTCTTAGTGACTGCCTAAATGTTCAAATTGTTGCCCATCATTTTCGATGCAAGCATTTACTCTTTCAAGAGTAGATCAAATACTATCGACTGTAATACATCCAACTCCCACAGAAATCTGGAAGCACGTTGCCACTAGCGCGCTAGCGCCACTGTCGGCTTGAAGTGAAACAACGTTTTGAAAATGTAAAATTTGACGTAAACTACGACGTTCAAATTTAATTTTATAAATTTTTGAATAACGAGCTAATTTTGCTAAATTAAATTAAAATAAAAATAGTTCAAACACTTATACAAAAACAATAATAAAGCAATTTTATAAATGTAAGGTTAGATTGCTCTGGTTATCACCGCACACCACTAGATGGCGCTATATTGTTTGCTTCCTCAAATGTAATGAGAAGTGTCAAGAGTTGTATGTATTACAGTCAATAGTATTTGAGTAGATTGAACAGCAGTCTCATTTCTGCTTTCGCAATGCTTTGACTGGCGTTTCGTATTCTCTAGATTCTAGATCATGTTTTCTCGAGTAGTGAGCCTAGCGGCAAAAACAAGGTCTTTAATCCGTCCCCATAAATAAAGGTCTAAAATAGTTAAATCTGTTGCTATTCAATCTACTCTTGAAAGAGTAAATGCTTGCATGGAAAATGATGGGCAACAATTTGAACATTTGGTCGTCACTAAGTAAGTAGTTGCCTTTATTTCTTAGTTATATTTTATAGTGTTGTTTGTGTTATTGTTGTTTGAATTAATTATATACGTTTACATCTGGAAAATGTTTCTTTGTTTTTTCCATAGCACACTACTTTTCCTTAACTTCGTTTACCGGCGACATTAACATTTGTTTAAAATTTACACGTTTCTTAAGATATCTCGAGATAGGAAAAAGGTATCGACATGCGGTTTTCGGTATTATGTTGCTAATTTGGTCTAATTTTGTAATACAGGATTAAAAACGCATACTTGTATTTAACATTTTCCAAAGAAAACTAGATTTCAGAAAATAATTAAATAACGTCTACTAGCTGGCACATTACTTATTAGGCTATTTCGAAAATAAGACTCTTACATTGACTAAAAAGAGTTGTTTTCAACAAGACCAAGTATGCAAAATTCGATTTAGCAGAACCGGACTTACAGCCATTTTTTCATAAGAAGGTTCCCACTCACTCCCACCTCTTATTTGCAATGGTAGACTTAAACTTGTGAAATCAAATATGCGCAGAATTTTATGAAGAATACGATGATTGGATTTCCAGTGCCCTTTCATTAGGTAAATTTTGTAAAATGTTGATTTTTTAATTTTTGATATTCAATTACGCCCTCTAGCGGTGAACCTACAATTATGAAAATAATTTCCAGGCTTTTCCCGAGGCAACTTTTGTTATAAATATTTTTTTCTCAAAGCTATACTATGCACGGTTCCTGAGATACGGCCGAGAGCCATTCTTATTGGAACACCCGACCCGGTACATGTGGGTCAGAAATATAGGTAATTTCTAGTTTGTAAGAAAGATACAGACAGATAATATAAGAAAGATACAGACATATTATACCCCTAGAAATGGAGTACTAGAGATGAAACGCAAAAATTTCAAGGCTAGATCATGTCAGAAATGATGACACTAGAAGAATTATGAATATACATAAATGTTAATATAATATAAACAATAACAAAGAAAAGGTTGATGTAGTATGGCCATTTAGAATGAATGAATGAGACTAGATGGTCAAAAAATATAGATTTGGGTTCCAGTAAAAAAAAAGGAAACAAGGTAGGCCACCTAGAAGCTGCAAAACAGATGTAAAAGAAGCAATGGAAAAGGGAGGCCTCAATGAAGATGACTGGCAAGACCAAGAATTATGGAAGTTGAGAGGCAAGAAATCTTTTATGAATATATATATATATATATATATATATATATATATATATATATATATATATATATATATATATATATATATATATATATATATATATATATATTCAAAATAAGTGAAGTCAAATAGTCAAGATCCTAATTTAATTATTTACCTGCCACTTGTTCATAATCATCATACTGAACTATTCCTATATGGGGCTTTAAGGTAGTAAACGGATAAGGAGCCACCTTCGGTTTAGCTCTTGAAATTGCTCTCAATAAAGTACTCTTGCCTGCGTTTGGGAAACCAATCTAAAATTTAAAGTATTATATTAGATAGTTTGGAGTGATTGTAGTTAAAGTATTGTCAAATGTACTTTGTTCTTTCTGTCGCTGGTATAGTTTTTCCAATTTTCTGAATGATTTCTTATAGAATGATTAGATATCGTAGATGTAATACCTCCAACAACATATTTTGCTGCATTTGTAAATTAGTTACAGTATGGAGAAAAGTTGCCAGAGACAGGGGTGAATAAAGAATTGTATTCTTTTTCTCATAGACATCTTTCAGTGCGTCAAGACCGCGTCCCACCATCAAATAATTTGATCAAACTGGTTTGAGCAAACTGAAAGTGACAGTTAGTGACGTCACATCCTAAGTGTTCATTGTGGATAATAATGAAAAATTTTAATTTTAAATAAAGTACAAACAAGTTAGACAACTCAATACAAAAAATTTGATCAAACTAGACTGATAGTGAGAGCACAGATTTTTAGAATTTCAAAAAAACTGCAATTGTGACGTCACTTTGACGTACTGACGTACTTCCTCAAGTACGTCAAGTTTGCTCAAACTGTTTGATCAAATTATTTGATGGTGAGACGCGGCCTTCACAGTTTTTCGATTTCTTTCTAACGCATTAAATTGTATGTGACAGAAAAAAAGGCACGTCAGACATTTATAACATGTATTCTAGTTGTTGATAGATGGCGCTATAATCGAAAAACAATTATTTACGAATTATATAATATATCTACGAATATAATCTGTACAATTTATACGACTATACAAATCAAAGAAAATACCATTTTATAAATGCAATAAACACAATTGATTTGTTTTTATGCCAAATTGCAAATAAAATGTGGCAACTATCAGATTTAACTAAAATGTCATGTTAGAATAAATGTTATAACTGTGTATTATCACGGACTTACCTTTTTTTCTATTATTTGTGACGCACTGAGAAATGCTCATGAAAAGGACCGTAGTAGTGAAGCTTATTCTATATTTCGTCATGTCAATTGAGGCCATGAGAGCCAGAGTGGCCTAACTGATTTTAACATTACTTTACATAATCAAAGAAAATATCAGAAGCTAACAATTTCCGATTGTTTTAGTAGTTTTATCTTGACCAAGAATCATTATTGGTCAACATACAATTACTAAAACAAACAAACATTGATAGCTTCTGATCATTTTCTTTAATTATGTAAAGTAATGTTAAAATCAGTTAGGCCACTCTGGCCCTCATGGCCTCAATCGAGAATAAAAATAAAACTTAATTCATGATTAATCACTTAAAATCCAGATTAAGGAGTCAAATCTTTACACAGATCAATAAGATCTGGTTCTCAATATTCTATTAAAAAGTTCTCATTTTTTGTTGGTGATACATTAGTATATTCAGAATAAACTATTTCAGAAATGTCAGAAAAGTGTAAAACATTGTTCAAAAGAAATGGAGGTTGTATTATAGTGTTTGAAATATTATGGTGCTATAAGTAGATGAATTTTAAGAGTTTTTTGGGTGGAGAAGATTCAAAACTCCACAATACTAATGTCTCAGCAAGACTACTGAGATTATAAAAAGCATCAAGCAGAGAAAGCTGGAGTATTTCGGATATGTAATGAGAGCTCCCAAATATAGGTTGCTACAAAATATTATGTAAGGGCAAATAGCAGGCAAACACAGTCCAGGACGAAGAAAAACCTCATGGACGAAGAAACTTCGTCCTCATGGACGAAGATCATTAAGATAGCTATGATAGTAACCAACGTTCCAAAAGCACATGGTACATGAAGAAGAAGATAGTGTGTCTATTATTGATTGAATTGGGATAAATTATTTAGAACTTTACTTTAGCTAAGGGTATAGTCTAAGAGCTAGTGAACCCTCTGACTAACGGTCGTCCTGTAAGGCTAGAAATTTGTCTAGTGATAATTCATAGCACACCAAGGCTAAAAACCATGACCTGGCAGGCATCAGCGGTGCACGTGTACCTACCAGGTGAATCGAAAAGTGCAAATTTAGGGGGTAAAATAAACTTTCTCCTGTAAGGTTTAAATTTAACTATGTGTTTGAGTAAGTCATTTAGAAGAAACGTGTACAATGACAGGCGATTCTGAAGAGCATAAGAGCTTGCCAGGCGAGGGGAAATTATTAGGGGTTTTTCCTAAAATTATTCTTTTTGCATCGAACAAATTTTTTTAGGTTTTTTGAATCATTCCAAACAGAAAAGGTCTTTAGAGTGATTTTTCTCTTGAGTTAATAGTTTTTGTTATATAAGCGATTGAAAATTTTGAAAATTGTGAAATCAGCCATTTTTAACCCTAAATCGGACATTTATCTAAAAATTTCAAAGTTGCCAGACAGGTCGATTTTTATTTTTAAATTAGGACTTTTTGGCATATATATAATACTAGTGACGTCATCCATCTGAGCGTGATGATGTAATCGATGATTTTTTTAAATGAGAGTAGGGGTTGTGTGATAGCTCATTTGAAAGGTTATTTAATTCTCTATTCACTAATATAAACATTAACATAATTATTTATACAGGGTGTATCTACCAGGTGAATCGAAAAGTGCAAATTTAGGGGGTAAAATAAACTTTCTCCTGTAAGGTTTAAATTTAAGTATGTGTTTGAGTAAGTCATTTAGAAGAAATGTGTACAATGACAGGCGATTCTGAAGAGCATAAGACCTTGCCAGGCGAGGGGAAAGATTAGGGGTTTTTCCTAAAATTATTCTTTTTGCATCGTACAATTTTTTTTAGGTTTTTTGAATCATTCCAAACAGAAAAGGTCTTTAGTGATTTTTCTTTTTAAGTTAATAGTTTTGCGAAAAATTGCGAAATCAGCCATTTTTAACCCTAAATCGAACATTTATCTAAAAATTTCAATGTTGCCAAGGTACATAGATATTCTTTAAACATTGATTGATGAAATCCCGAAGTTTTTGCAATAAAATATCGAAAACCCCTTTGTTTTTTTAATTGCTAATCCAGCAGGCGCGACACTGTAGTATAAGTGAGGACGTTTGAGTTTGCATAAATTCATTATCTCGAGAATGGGCAAATTTCAAGAGAAATCCTCAGACAGGTCGATTTTTATTTTTAACATTAGAACTTTTTGGCATATATATAATACTAGTGACGTCATCCATCTGGGCGTGATGACGTAATCGATGATTTTTTTAAATAAGAGTAGGGATTGTGTGATAGCTCATTTGAAAGGTTATTTAATTCTCTATTCAGTAATATAAACACTAATATAATTATTTATACAGGGTGTACAAAAAAAATTTTTCTTCTATTTGTCAAATTTAATCAAAGTTAATTTAATAAAAAAAATTTTTTTGTACACCCTGTATAAATAATTATGTTAATGTTTATATTAGTGAATAGAGAATTAAATAATCTTTCAAATGAGCTATCACACAACCCCTACTCTCATTTAAAAAAATCATCGATTACGTCATCACGCTCAGATGGATGACGTCACTAGTATTATATATATGCCAAAAAGTCCTAATTTAAAAATAAAAATCGACCTGTCTGAGGATTTCTCTTGAAATTTGCCCGTTCTCGAGATAATGAATTTATGCCAACTCAAACGTCCTCACTTACACTACAGTGTCGCGCCCGCTTGATTAGCAATTAAAAAACAAAGGGGTTTCCGATATTGTATTGCAAAAAACTCTTTGGGATTTCATCAATCAATGTTTAAAGAATATCTACCTACTTTGGCAACTTTGAAATTTTTAGATAAATGTCCGATTTAGGGTTAAAAATGGCTGATTTCACAATTTTCAAAATTTTCAATCGCTTATATAACAAAAACTATTAACTCAAGAGAAAAATCACTCTAAAGACCTTTTCTGTTTGGAATAATTCAAAAAACCTAAAAAAATTTGTTCGATGCAAAAAGAATAATTTTAGGAAAAACCCCTAATCTTTCCCCTCGCCTGGCAAGCTCTTATGCTCTTCAGAATCGCCTGTCATTGTACACATTTCTTCTAAATGACTTACTCAAACACATAGTTAAATTTAAACCTTACAGGAGAAAGTTTATTTTACCCCCTAAATTTGCACTTTTCGATTCACCTGGTAGATACACGTGCACCGCTGATGCCTGCCAGGTCATGGTTTTTAGCCTTGGTGTGCTATGAATTATCACTAGACAAATTTCTAGCCTTACAGGAGGACCGTTAGTTGGAGGTTTCACTAGCTCTTAGACTAGTAATTATTTACATCTTGATGTTTGAATTTTTTGGATTCAACAGTTTTTGACGATTGATAGTTCAGTGTGTGGTAGTGTTAGCCATTATAAGGTTGTACTTTGCCAAATTTTAGTCAAAATAAACATCAAAAGGACTACTACAACACTGTTAGATCTTATTTTAGTTTTATCAGTACAAATTATCTTACCAGACCAACATTGGCCATGCTTTTAACCTCAACTGTATACTCCAAATCTTCTCCATCAGCACCATATTCACAAATCATCGGAGACTGTTGTGTGTCAGAAACGAAGTAGTGATTGCCTTTACCACCCGCTCCTCCTCTAGCTGCTACAAACATCAAATTTGCTCGCGACAAATCTCCTACAACTTTACCAGCAGCATTTTTTATAATAGTGCCTATAGGAACATTTATCGTCAAATGATCTGCATTTTTTCCACTACAGTCTTTATTAGAACCCTTTTCTCCATCTTTGGCCTTCGCAACAGTTGGTACGTTGTTTAGATCCTTCACACTTTCAGATGATTTAAAAATTATATGTCCACCGTTACCTCCATCTCCACCATCTGGACCAGCAAATTCATTAGAGAAGAGAGATAGATACGAAATACAGCCATCTCCTCCTTTGCCACCAATAGCTCTAAGGTGTTTGAGATCTACAAAATTTTGTACCTAGTTAACACAGTGAGATATCTGTATGTAAGAAATACTTACCACATTTTTCAATGATTTAGGTTTTTTGCTTCTTAGTGGCTGAGCTACATCTTGAGAAAACTGACAAATCTTTGACGCTAACCTGATGTTATTTTTAACTGCATTAAGCATTCTCTCAACTTTATTTAAATTATTGTAAATACATCAATTTTAATACATATATGATTTTAGTTGTAAATGTAAACCATTTTCGTAATCGTAATCCTAATAATTTCAATTGTTTTTTATTATTTTGTAGGTTATAATAGTCTTATTCTTTTTTATAGGCTAAATGTCACATGTCACTTATATGACATTAGAATCAGAATCTACGCTATGACTGTGGGTGCATTCAGCAGACTCAATCGATGACTAATCGCTTAGTGATTTTCTGCTGAATGCCACATAAATTGTCGATTAGTTATCATTCGATGACTTATCGGTCGCCATTTTAAACATCGGTTTTGAAATATGATTACTTAGCAAATCAAAATAAGATTGACGTATGACGTGTGTCTAACACGTATATTTTAAGTTATGTATCTTAAAAAAACATGAATTGAAGGCAAGGAAGGCTGAAAGGCATATAAATCACACTGATAAATATCTGAACTGCTTTGTTGGATTATTCGTATGTACCTATTAGGTTTACCTATGTCGCAAGAAATTCAAGAATTTGAAACTATGTATGAATTCAATGGGGTTATTTATAAATTACCATTTCATAATAATTCTCATTTCTGTTCTTGGGGTGTCTTTCACGTATTTGCAAATCATTTTGAAAAATGTGACAGTTGTCATAACCTTTTTCGTATGTACATGAAAGTATACCATTCAGAAGAATCGTTAGCGATTACACATCGCTAAGTAATCGATTAGTCATCGCAGTTTTCTGCTGAATGCAGCCTGTGATACCAAAGAATACTCCATCCAACAAGAAGCGAAAGCACCTGTCGGCTCCTTTGATATTCAGGGGGGAGAAATATCGGTCGGAGAATGGTAGGGATACTACTTCACACTACACTAAGAAAAGTAATGAGGAATTCGTTCAAAACCGCAGGAAATTTGAGTTACACTGAGAAACAAAGTATTAATTAAAACTATAGTGTTTTTAAGTTGATCTATTTAATATGAATTGTATTTTTTTCTGTAAAATTTAATCTAACCCATATATCAATTTTGTACTGATAAGTAAAAAGGTCTTAAATAAAAAATATCGATTTTGACTAAGTTTTGTATCAAGGCGCAAAATGTCGCCTGTCAAAATCATTTATTTTTTTTTCGAATCCTCAGAAAACCAATAAATATTTTTAAAAAAATTTAATCAAAGATTACATTATTACTGATGGCCGAAAGTCCCTGAAAACTTCTGTTTTTATCAGTTACAGGGGTGAAAATAAAAGAGAAAATTTATTGTGATTTTTAATTGCAAATACAGTAGGAATAATGAAAGATTACTCTTGAATCAACATATAAAACACGCTGTATTTTCCTGTAACCGTGCCACAAAAAAAATTGGCCAGAGCAAGAACATGTAATAATTATATAAACTACTGTTCTTTTAATAATGGTACTGGTTCATTACTTTCTGGAACATAGAAAATATTTGTTTAATAAGATCGCTCATGGGTAATCTTTCTAATTTCCGAATGTATTTTATTCAAAAGGAACTTTTTATTTATTCTAAGGGACTTTCGGCCCTCGGTAATAACGTGATCTTTCATTCTGCGTTTAAATTTTTAAAAAATCCTTAGAGTTTTCTCATGATTCGAAAAAATAATACATTTAAAATTTTGACAGGCGACATTTTGCGTATTTCCCCTTAAAAAAGCGATATTTAGTGCTTAGTTGAATTTATAATAGTTTCAAAATAAACATGAAAATTTCTATCGAGCATTATTTTTTATCGATTTATGTAACGTACTAAAAATTTCAACTAAGCATCCATCGCGTTAAATCAGTTTTTTAGAGTACAAAACTTAGTCAAAATCGATATTTTTGACCAAGGCTTTTTTACTTTTCAGTACAGAATTATACTTTCGGAATTTCTATTAGCTTTCTCCTAGTTTGATGACTTTTCTGTTTCCTTTTGAGAAATTTCTTTGAATGTGAATATCTATTGACCTCCAATACCACGATATTTTCACTGCACGAGGAAACTCCAAATTTCCCGTTTAACCTGCATTCTCTCTAATTGTTACCCCCTCATACATGTCTTGCACCACTCTCACATATTCAGCCTGCACTCCTTTCCTACTTATAGGGCAGTCAATGAGAGCAAGAACAGGTTATTACCTCCGAATTCTATCCTACTGCATGGATTTTAATGAAATTTTAGGAATAGCCTGAAGATATCTCCTTATTCAAAGTCTACCCTATGCCGATGTGTGTTTTTGTCTTTCCCACCGGGGACGGTTCCCACCCCTTTTTGGGGATGGAAAATTTTTTGGTTAAATAACTACGGAAGTTGCTAGAAAACCCAATTCTAAGCAAAAACTGATCTAGAATTTTTTTTCGAAAACTCAATACTTTTTGAGTTATTCGTGGTTGAAAATTGGCCATTTTCATTGAAATACAACACCTTTTTGAACGGTTTTTTGCGAATACCTTAAAAACAGTGCATCTAACTAAAAAAATTATATAAAACATTTTTGTAGCTCGTAAAATAACAAAGAAATTCGTTCCTTCTTCAATCTTCTAGTTATAACACAAAAAGAGATATGGTAGGTAAAATGAGTTTGTTTTTTTGGTGCATGCTAAAAGCAGTGTATTCAACTTGAAATAACAGAGAAACGGTCGATTTTATGTATATAATGCTACCAACACCTTTTATTGTGCTTGAAAAGTTCTTTGAAATAAGCAATATTAAATGTCGATTACATTCAAACTAAGCGAGATATGCTGCAAAAAATTGAAGACTAACGAATTGTAAGAAAAAAATTGAGAAGTATATTTAACCCCTCACCCACAAGAATTTAATTGCATCGTTTTCCTTCTACAATACATTTTACTACAGTGTCATTTTTATGTTCAAAAAGTTGAGCGGGTTTAAAATGAATGGTTTTTGAAAAAAAAAATAAGATCAAAGTATAGAGCGCATATTTAAATTTTCTTAAAAATCTTCTTTTTCTCCATATAACTTAAAAATGATAAGAGATACTTTTATAAAAAATAAAATCAAAATGTTTATCTAGAAGAAACCTTCATTTTTGTATGGCATCTCTTATCATTTTCGAGTTACATGGAGAAAAAGGAAGATTTTTAAGAAAATTTAAAAATGCGCTCAATAATTTGATCTTATTTGTTTCAAAAACCATTCATTTTAAACCCGCCCAACTTTTTGAACATAAAAAACACTATAGTTAAATGTATTGTAGAAGGAAAACGATGCATTTAAATTCTTGTGGATGAGGGGTTAAATATACTTCTCCTTTTTTTCTTAAGATACGTTAGTCATCAAATTTTTTACAGTTTAACTAGCATAGTTTGAATGTAATCGACATTTAATATTGCTTATTTTAAAGGTCTTTTCAAGCACAATAAAAGTTATTGGAAGCATTATACACCTAAAATCGACCGTTTCTCTGTTATTTCAAGTTAAATACACTGATTTGAGCATGCACCAAGAAAACAAGTTTTTTTCACTTATTATATCTCTTTTTGTGTTATAACTAGAAGATTCATAAAGGAAAGAATCTCTTTTGTTATTTTATGAGCTACAAAAATGTTTTATATAATTTTTTTTAGTTAGATGCATAGTTTTTATGGTATTCGCAAAAGACCGTTTGAAAAGGTGTTATGTTTCAATGAAAATGGTCAATTTTCAACCAGGAATAACTCAAAAAGTATTGAGTTTTTGAAAAAAAAATTATAGAAAATTTTTTGCATAAATTCAAAATGACTTAGTTCTAGCCCCTACACTTTCGTGTAGGTTTTGTTAGAACTCATCATAAATGTACAATAATGAAAACATATTATTTTGAATTGGGTGCTATAAAAAATAAGACAAATGGTCTGAACAAAATATAGCAAATGTTTACTGGAAATGACTACAATTGCAAACGAAATGAAACACTAAATAGTTTAATATGTTTTTATTCTTTATTAAATATCTGAGAAATCAAAGGAGGGGACGTCCTTATTGGTAAAATGGCGAAGGTAAAACCCCTCTAAACCTCGCCGAAGACGTAGTACATCCAGATAAAAATACAACTCTGATATAAAAGTCTATAAATAACATTACTTAACATGACTTTAAAATTCAGACCTAACCTAAGTATGCATACATATTAGGTACTAATATTGCTAATCAAGTAAAATCTATAATAATGTTAAATTAACTAACGTTCTTGTAAAGCCTATACAACTATAATAAAAATTCAATACAGATACAGAAGACAAAATACTTGTGAGCTAAAAAAATGTTCAAATTTAATGATTACTCAATTTCTTTCTTTATTTGAAAATACTTCTGCTTTTCCATTTTTCGCTTCTTTGTAATTTTCTGAAATTTTTCCATAATTCCTTGAAACTCACTCGTAAATTTGATAAAATCTTGGTCGTCTAATTCGTCCACCGCATTAATGATGTTTTCACTTTGAAGACTTCGTTTGGTGTTTTCCTGAATCAAATTATCTTTTCTACCTTCCCTCTGACAAACTCATTACTTTCCTCCTCATGCCTTGATTTGATAATTGAAGTTTCTCCAAACACCTTGCAGCATCATCTAAAACAGAATTAGTACCCACATGCTACTCATACATTCTTACCAAGTGCACATGCTTACACAAGGTATTCCTCACCAAATATTCATCACAACTGCACTGGTAACGGAGAATACAAATTTTACAAACTCTACAAAACAATGTCTAACACTCACTTTCACATACTTGTCTTAAACCTACATTATATAATTCATTCGGATCCACAAAGGATTTTACCTGAAACTGCCCATATACCTTCACATTCTTCTTAATCAGTTCTTCCCTTTTGTATTTCATCGATTCTTACCGTTGCAAGAGTTGAAGAACTCCTTTATAGGATAATGCTACTCATTTAGCTACGTTAAATGGACCACATTTAAGCTGAAACATAAAACCAGAAAAGGGAAAATTTTAGATACAATATGTAAAAAACAAAACGGCACAAAACAAGAATTGGAAGGAACGGTTTAAAAAAATGTGTGAAAAATTTCTTAATAAATTGTAAAAAATCTCAAGCACCGTTGCAGAAAAAAGTAACAAAGTCCAGAAGATATTCAAAGGAATACAAACAATTCGCTCTCACATTATACTTTTTTGAAACCAAAGTTTAAAACTTTTGGAAAAAAATTATTTATTTTCCAGCTAAACGTTGTTTGAAAAAAAAATGACTAGAACAATTATTATTTGTAAACCTGGATTAATCCAGACCTCTGTATTTAATGCTATCCAGTTAAAAGGTAAGACTAGGTCAGAATAATTGGATAAAAATTGTGTTATATGCATTGATAAAGCTGCGCTTAAGTCAAATCTTTATTTTCATTAGGGTCATGATGAAACTGTAAAAACTGTGTGAAAATGATTCCAAGACATAGGGAAAGAAAAAAAATAAATGAATGAAAGTAAAGATGATTCAGATTTGATTACAGAACAGATTACAAAACAGAACAGAACAAATTTGATTCAGAAAAAAATAAGTCTTTAGTTGCATAAAACGTTGCCATTATTATGGCAAGAGGATTGTTTCAGAATTGAAAACAGCCAATTGCTTATTTTTTTAAATACAATCTTTGACGCCAACAACTTCACCAAATTATCAGAATCTGGGTTACATGTTGAAGGTCTTCTAACTGATTGATGATCAAATTTTATAAAGCTTTCCAGACCATTAAATGTCAATGCTCAAGCTTATTTACTTTTTTTGATACTCCACATTTACAAAAAGCAACTAGAAATATGAAAATGATAATATGAAAAAATACCAACGTTACCAAAAATACCAAAAATACCAAAAATTTCACCAACGTATGTCACCCAAATGAACATGAGTAAAACAAAAATAAAAAAAAACAGAAATCAGGACAAATACAAATGACAGAATAAATACAAATATATATAATGTAAATATTGAGGTTGTTGACGAATATATTTATATACCTGGGTCAAAAAATAATCTAAGCTAATAAAGAGTATCAGACAATTATTGAAGTACAAAGAAGAATCAGATTGGCGTGGGCAGCGTTTGGAAGGTTAAGATGGATACTAAAAAGCACAAAGATACAAGAGTACCTAAAAACCCGTGTAGGTATTTGACCAGTGCATCCTTCCTGTTCTGATGTATGGCCCCAGTATGGCTCAGAAACATGGACACTAACAAAATAGAAACTCGGAGAAAAATGGAAAGATCCATCTTGGGAATAAAACTGCAAGACAGAAAGTCAAACAAATGGAAAGAAAACAAAAGTAAAAAATGTAACTGAACATTTAACAGGGTTAAAGTGGAGATTTGCGGGCCACAATGCGAGACAGGAAGATAAAATATGGAATGCTGAAATACAAAACTTGAGACCGTGGACAGGAAAAAAGAGGAAGACCTCAGATGCGATGGAAGGACGATATTGAAAAAACTATAGGAACTCACTGGGAAAGCACAGCCATGGACAGACAGATATGGAAAGCTTTGGGGAAGGTCTATGTCCAAAGTTGGATAGAAATGGGCTAAAGAAGAAGAAGATACCCAAATGAATTTAAAAATGTTTTTAAAGGTTTGGACTACCACCTCAATTACATCAACGAGATGTAGGTATTTTTGGGCAACTTGAAAATATGTAAAGAAAACATCGATATAACATCAAGATCTAAATTTTTGGATGGTGACAATAAAAGGTCTAAAAGTTCTTGGGCAGAGACCGGAAAGGGCAGGATTTATCAACTTAAAAGTGAGACGAATAAACTACGACCGTTTAGAAAATTTTTTCGGAAATTTAAGAAGCAGGAAACTCTGTAAACCTTACCGCAATTCAATGTGATGGAGCATTCAGCAAATTACTTTGTCTTAATTATTTACACCTGGAACATATGAATTGTGCAGATAACTTAGGGATTATAATAACCGGCTTAAATAATATCAAACATAATACTTTCCTACCTATAAATGTTACAAAAATATAAATATCGCTATATCCAGATGCCAACTACAGGTACAGAAAGTGCCTTTATTTATTTATAGGAATATTTTATCAAAAAAGCTTTACAAATGCATGAGATGCAAGCGGCTGAAATTAAGAATGACAGTAATTTATTTACTAGACTGAAAGCATACAGTACCAAAAAAAGTTGTTTTGCCAAATTCGTTGGCCTAGCAGCAAGAATGAGTAAATGAGGTATTCCTAAAAATTGTTTTAAAAATTTGAATTTTAAAGCAATATTAATACGTGCATAATAAAGAATTTGTAAATGAGTTATTCCTAAAAATTGTTTCAAACAATTAAATCTTGATATAATTAATTGTCTTCCCTCTTAATTTAATTACTATTTTATTTGTGTATATTGAGTATATTATATGTTACTGAATATAATAAATAATATTAAAAAACCAACTATAGATAGACATACTAGATTTAGTAGTATTGAACAAAGCTTGATATAAAAACTACAATATTAAATATTTAAACATGTGATAATATTTTTAATTTTCTATCTCCCCCCTTTTTTTTACTTTTTTTTTTACTTTTTAAATCAGCGTTAAAATATTTTAAAGAATAAAATAATCTTACACGAATAAATAATTTTAATATATAAGTATATGGAAATGAATCACACGGATGTTTAAAAGGAACTTCTTTCATTACCCTAAAGTATGAGTGTGATATTCCACCTTTAGTTAATATATCTTCATATGAAGCACTAAAAATTCTTTCTAACTTATAAATGTATTGGATAAAGTCCTTACTTGGAGTTCTCAGTCCCCCATAATCACATTTATCAGTACTGTATGCTTTAAAATGTGTCAATAATAAACTACTATCTAGTTCGTCAATTTCCCTTGAATATTTATTACATATATGACAAACATGAATATTGAGAGCCTTTTTAATTAAATAACCACATACATACTGAAAAGCATTTTGGGTTGTTAGATTTTCTGTTTTATAATCACAATCTGGAAGTGAAATAGCCTTCATTGGCGAATATTGTTGACTATTAGAAACTTTTTTTACATTTAAATCCATTAAACGTTTATCTAAATCATCTTTGCAATTCATTTTGTTAGAATGCATAAAATTTTGACAAAACAATTTTTTAAATGCCCTCTGAAATTGTATGGCAGTTGGATTGATGGAATTTCCGCCTTGTTGCCTTATACTTCCAAAATAATTTTCCACACAGTCTTGGTTAAGTCTTCTTGTTTTTAAATATTTAAAACCGCTAGATGATAAGTTATCCCAAAGTTTTTTAACACCATTAATTGTTACAATCCAACTATTTTTTGATCTAGAACGACATGTTACATCTTTTCCTGTTTTATCTAATATTTTCAGGTTATGTAGAAAATCTATCATGGAATTTAGGAAATTGATCTGAAATTCAGTTCCCTCAAATACATTTTTATATTTGTTAGGATTATTCGTATCAGTAGAATTTAAAATATCAAACAAATTATTAAATTTTTCAATAATCTCTACTGTTCCTGATGCCTCTAATGAAAGAATACCAAGAGCAATATATGTATTCATAGAACTTGCAACAGTGTTACTTAAAATTTGTGATGCTAGTTTTACTCGCATTTTCTCAAAAGATGTGGGGTATATATGAGAGTATGTTAATTTTGGTGCGCACTTATAAAATTTTTTTTTATCGTCATGATAAAATGTTTCTATAAAGGACCAAGAAGTTTTTTTGTTATTAAAATGAAAGACATTATTAATTAAGTTATTTCTAGTGGCTTTAAGTAAATGACATGGGTCAAATAAATAAACAATTTTTTGTCCATTGACATCAAATTCTGGGTTAGATGGAGAAATCCCAAGTAATTTACTCAATTTTATAAAATTCGATCCCATATCAGTAACAAGACAATTCACATATAAACCTGATTGAAATAGTTTAGAAATACATTCTTTTATAATAGGAAGAAGGTGATTTGCTTCAAAAGTAGTATTCACAAAGAAATATGCTAGTTGCTGTTTCCAATTTGAATACAAACCTCGAACCATTATCACAAGTACATTTTGTGCAACTATTGATTCCTTTTTCCCAGTTCCTATATCATATAAACCAACTATTTCATCACGACCTGCATCAAAAAATAAATTACTTTTAATTGACATTTCATCAATACAAATACTACAGTGCTTGTCCTGATCCAACATTGTGTTCACTTTTAATTTTAGGGCATCAAATATTTGTTCATTATTTAAACCAGGTTTACAGACCAAATTTTCAGTAATTTTTTGAAGACTTCGTTTTGAGGGCAAATACAATATTTTTTCCATAAAAGCATATGCTCTAGGACCCAAAAAATATAGTGTTAATGCAAATTGTTTATATTCATCAGAATACCTCCTACTTTTTGGAGGTTTACTTTTTAATAATGCTTGAGCTTTTACTATTTGTGCTAAAGGCTTGTTTAATAGTTTGTCACACATTTGATTAAATTTATTTAAATAAATGTTATCATTTTCCTTCTTCTTCTTGGAGGATTTGCATTTCCTAATATTTTTTTGTAAAGTTTTTATTTTTATTCGTAATTTTACTTTCCTTGGTGAGCTACTAGATAATTTGGGGGGAGTTTGAGTTGAAACTGTGTGTGCTGGAGTATGGGGTCTGGTAGATACTTCGGTATTGACATCAACATCTGAAATAATAAAGTATATTTAATAACCAAATAAAGCTTGTCACACACAGGGTATGCATATATATAATATACTACATATATTATACATATATTATAGATTTATTCTCGCAGCATCCCCTGAATGTATCCTGAACTTACCCACGATATGTTCGGGAATGTTGCACGAATACATATATAATATAGTTTAGCTCCCCGTGCGTGACAGGCTTAACACACACATTCAAAGCAGATATAGATGTTCCATTTTATCTTTGCACAAATGTCATGATTCGTTTGCACATAAGTTAAACCAAAACATTAAGTGAAATGTATGTAGATATGTAATATCATTGATATGTACTGTCAATATAATAATTAAAGGGTTAGGTGTAACAATTGGTCAAAGACTACTTTTGTCGAAATTAAGTTTATGACATTGCTTGCCTTCAAAAATACCTTCGCACAGTTTGGAGCATAAAATGTACATGTACTTACTTACTTACTTAGTCCTAAGCCTTTCTACCTTTAGGTGTAAGGCTGGTGGAGTTGAGTTTGGCATTGTAGTCTCCATGCTTTCCGATCTTGCGCTAGGTTTCTTGCACTTTCCAATGTCAATCCCTTCTTCTCGACTTCTTTCCTGATTTCATCTACCCACATAACTCTTGGTCTCCCTCTTTTGTTTTTCCCCTGCACTCTCGTTTCGAACACTCGTTTTGTTAGCCTCTCGTTCGACATTCTACACACGTGCCCGAACCATCTAAGTTGTCCTTCTACTATTTTTTCATTGATTGGTTCTAGTTTTAGGTTTTGTCTAATTGTTTCGTTTCGTATTTTGTCTGTCCTTTTTCTGTTTGCTATTTTCCTCAGGAACCTCATTTCCATAGCATTGACTCTGGATTTTTGTCTCCCCGTCAATGTCCATGTCTCGCTGCTATACATGATTGTTGGTCTAACTACTGATTTAACGACTGCCGTTTTTACTTTTTCCGGTATCCCTTTTTTCCCAAAAAATGTTGTTTTCATAGTGTTAAATAAGCTTCCTGTTCGTCCCATTCTCTCGTTTATTTCCATGTCTTGTTTACCATTTGATTCGATTATTACTCCTAGGTATTTAAAATATTCCACTTGCTCTAGTTGTTTCCCGTCTAATTCTATTGCGTGTGTCTTCCTCGTATTTGAAATTATCATTGTTTTTGTTTTCTCTGTATTAATTTTCATATTTATGTTTGATAGTTCTTCTTCTAGGATTTCAAGATTGTTCTGTAAGTCTTCTCTGTTTTCTGCTATCAATACCATGTCGTCTGCAAATAGTAGCTCCGATAGTTGAGTCTGTTTCATTTGCCAGTATCCTAATGTTAGTTTTCTCATTCTTCTCTTGGCTTTCTTTATCGCTTCATCCAGTACCACTGAGAATAGCAGTGGACTCAGCACGCATCCCTGTTTGACGCCTTGACTTGTAGAAAATTCTCTGGATTCCTCGTTATTGGTTCTTACTGTATTTGTATTATTTTTATACATATCCTTTATTACTTCTATTATGTGTCTGTCGACTCCCCTTTCTGTTAGTGTCTTCCAAACGTCCTTTCTTCGGATTCTGTCAAACGCCTTTTCCAGGTCAATGAAGCACATATGTATCTCTCTATTTTTCTTGATTACCTTCTCACTTACTTGTCTTAATGTGAATATTAGGTCTTGCGTGCTTCTGTCCTTCCTGAATCCACACTGTGTGTCTTCCATAGTTGTTTCTATTTGTGTTTTTATTCTTGTCTCTAGTATTCTTGCTAATACCTTCCCAGGGATACTTGATATGGTGATACCTCGGTAATTATTACAGTTTCTCTTGTCTCCCTTTTTGTGTATTGGTAATATAATGTCTTTCTTCCAGTCCTTTGGTAATTCTGCTCTATTTATGATATCATTCATTAGTTCTTTCATGCTATCCATTCCCTCTGTCCCCATGAATTTTATCATTTCCGGGGTGATATGATCCTTGCCTGGTGCTTTGCCCAGTTTTACTCTTTCTATTGCTTTCTCTAATTCCTCTCTTGTTATGGATTCCACTTGTTGTTCTTCATTCCTTTCTTGTATCTCCCCTATGTTGTCCTTGTCTACATGAGTTAGCTCTTTGAAATGTTCTCTCCATCTTTCCATTATTTGTTTTTCTTCTGTTAGTACGTTTCCATTCTTGTCTTTTATATTCGGCATCGTGTGCTCTTTCTTTTGTCTGAGTTGTTTTAATGCGCCGTAGAAGAGTTTTTGGTTTTCCCTATAATTTTTTGTCATTTTTTGTCCAAATATCTCCCATGACCTTTCCTTTCCTGCTTTCACCGCTATTTTAGCCTCTTTCCTTTTTTCTTTATATGCTTCGTAATCTTCCGGGTGTTTTGTGCTTAGGTATCTTTTCCATTTGTCTTTTTTGTTCTTTATTTTCTCTCGTATTTCTTCCGTCCACCATTCTGTTCTCCTCATGTTAGTGTTTGCTATTTTTGCTTTCCCGCAAGTTTCCTCAGCTGCTTTGATTATGCTGGTTTTTAGATATTCCCATTTTTTTTCTATATTTGTATTTTTTGCCCTACCTTTCAAAGTATTATCTAATTTTTCTTGGAATTTCTTCTTATATATTTCCTCTTTTAATTTGTAACTTTTTATTTTTTCATTTACTACCTTTCTTCTCTTTTCTTCTTTTTCCTCTGTTGTTCTCATTCTCATTATTACTAGATGGTGGTCACTGCCAATCTCCGAGCCTCTTTTCACTTTCGTATCCTGTACTCTTTTCCATTTGTTGCTGCTTACCAAAAAGTAATCTATGATTGATTTTTCGTTTCTGCTGTCTTGTACTCTCGTGTATTTGTGTACTTCTTTATGTTTAAATTTTGTATTTGTTATAACTGGTTTATTCTCCATACATATTTCTATTATTCTTTCACCATTTCTGTTTAGCATTTCTTCTCCTTCTTTTCCCATGCACTCCTCTATTCCGCTGTTGTTGTTTCCGACTCTACCATTTAGATCTCCCATTACAATTATGTTTTCTTCCCCATTATCAATTTGCATTTGGAGCTCCTCGAAAAATTTATCTTTCTCTTCCTTTCTTGCATCTTCATTTACTCCGTAGGCTGTTATTATTGTCCATATTTCTTCGTCCATCAGTTTAATTTTCACCGATAATATTCTCTGGTTAACATATGTTTCTTCTATAACGTGTTGTAGTCTATTCGGTGCAATTATTATCCCGACTCCTTCTTTTGCTCTCTCTTTTGTATCCGCTCCTACCCAAAGTAACCAATATCCTTTGTGTATTTTCTTAAGACCTTTTCCTTTCATCTTCGTTTCTGTTATTCCTAGTATTTCTATTTTTTGTCTTATCATATCTTCTACCAGTTCTTCCTCTTTTCCATTGATGCTTCTCACATTCCATGTTCCCATTTTTATCTCTCCTTTTTTCTGCAATCTAGCTTTCCCCTTTTTCCTATTTTCATCCTTGTTTACCTTTGCATCATCTTTTTCCCTGTCGCTTTTCCCATTCATTGCCTTGGTTGTCATTGTTGTGGGTCCGGTCTCATTATTTTCTTTTAGTTTTTTGAAGTCCCTTCCCCGATATTTCTGTGAGTTAGTATAAGTTTCTCTTTATTATGGTCCCATTTCCACTCCTTTCCATTAATCTCGAGTTTCATATATCCTATCTTCGTAGTATTACCTTTGTCTTTTTCTTCTTTTGCCATTTTCCTAATTTTTGCTTGTATTTCCCTTTCCTTTCTTGTTAAATCTGATTCTATATACACCTTTTGTCCCTGTAGATTTTTCAGTTTTCCTTTGTTTTTTAGTACACTCATCTTATCCGTTAGGTTTTCCATTTCTGCTACAAAGATTTGGTCGCCGATCTTCACCGCTCCTCTCAGTCTGACCTCTAATTTCAGATTTCTTCCTATGAAGTGTTCTACTGACTCCTTTACAGGCTTTCCGTCGGTAGCATCTAGTGTTAGGCCTTTTAATACTATATTATTTCTCCGTCTATCTTTTTCCAATTGTTCTATTCTATTGTTTGCCATTTTTAAACCTTCTTCCAATTTTTCGTTTTTTTCTTTCAGCTCCTTAATATATTCCATCGTTTCTTTTTGGTCTTTCCGTATGGTTCTTATTTCTGCCATCATTTCATCATTTTTCCACATAACTTCCCGCATCATTTTTATCATCTCTTCATTTGTGTCGTTGCTTTTATTCGGTGTTCGTCTCGTCAGGTTACTCTTTTCAAAATATAATTTATCTTCTTTATATTTTTTCTTCTTAGATTCTTCGTCGCCACTATCAGATAGTTCTTCATTCTTTCTATAGGTTTCCTTTCGGATTGTTCCTGTTCCGCCACTGGCCATTTTAAATTAAATGTTAACCTCAGCACTAATATAAATATTATTATTATACACTTAGAAGTTTATTTTTATTTCGCACAAGAACGCTTTTTAAGTTTAACGATTATCGATAACGATAGGTCTTTTAAAAAACCGGTGTTTTTATTGTGATAGGTTTCGAATTCGAAATTACCTTATCGCCAATACACCTGCCACACGACCTCTCGCCTCGCTTGCCAAACTCGAACCAAAATGTACATGTAGTGTGTAAGAAATTCAATGTTAAACAACATGAACGGTTATTGACAAAATGAATGAACAAATGCACTGATATAAATGTCACTAAAAATGATAAACGTCAAAATTCATAGTAAACAAGGTATCAAAGACAAGGTATGCCATATTGTTTATCTTTGTTTAACTTATTGTGGTTTCTATGGACAAGCAATTTAATTTTGCTACACTATTATTCGCGGTGTGCAAGTACTTGGAAAGGGAAACGAGAAACGACAGTGCGCGAGTCGCGGAGAAATATTGCAACTATCTTAAATAATTCATATTGTCAATTGAAATTGTCAAATTGACGTATATTTCATACCTTCTGTCATTGAAGCAGAAAAATTATATATTGCTCCACAATATTGATATGATATGCAATTATTATATAAAGGTAAATTTAATTAATTGTATTTTGCTTGCAGTACTGCATTTTAATAACTAATTTTATTTACTACATACAATTGTTTATGTTTGCGTATCATAACCTGCATCTTATTTTTTCTTCTTATTATTTTTTTTGGACTATGGCCTTGACAATTATCCAGCAACCAGGACTAATATAATTGGCCAATATAATTAAAAGTGCGAATAAAAGTACAGAGCGAAGAAATAGAGGTCGCTTTGCCGAACTTGCACGGTCCCAATAGTTTCTGTGAGTAAAATGGTGACCTAGTATAATAAGTAATTAGTGAATAATTTCATGCATGTGCAAAGATATAATTGAAGAACTATATGTTAAAGATACTATTGTTTGTTTTTTAACGAAGAGGAGTGAATCAAATTTACCGCCCCGTAATGCTTGTTTCTAGTTGGTCCAACCGCAGGCGACTTTACTCCACTGTTATTAAATTTTGACACTAATGACATTTATGAAATTTTGTTACTTATGTCATTTTATAGGTTAATTAAATATATCAGCGATTTTTTGTGTTTTCTGCATTATGCCTTTAATTTTTAGATTTTTAGTCTACTTTTATATAAAAACAGTTGTTTTTAGAACTCTTTAGCGATGTGTTAGTATAACATAATATGTATGGATTATCATCGAAAGCCGATATGATCCATGAAAAAAACAGATGAAATTGGTGACTTTCCAGTAACTTTCTTGGGTGTGAATCTGTCTTGTGTCTTTTTAGTTTACTCCTCTTGGTTAAAAAATCAACTATAGTAGAAGGAAACTAATATATCTTTAAAAGCATAGGAAGAACACGCATCTCCTGGCTGAGGAACCTTAGAGAATGGTTTAACTGTAGTTACAACTGTTCAGAGCAGCAGTCAACAAAGTGACCACAGCCATTATGATATCCAACCTCCCATAGGAGATGAAACTTTAAGAAGAAGAATATGTTAAGGCTTATTAGTGATTTGTTGAACACGTAATAGAGTTGTAGGAGCAATAAATAACATTACCTGTTTCCACAGATTCTTCCATCAAAGTATCAGGTATACTGTGCATACTATGACTGGCATCAGTTTTGTTGGCAACTGGCTGCATAATATCTATTTCAGTTTTATCTAAAACCACAACATATGTATTACTCAATATGTAACCATAAGATACGTTCTTATAAAATACAAGTTGCAAAATGGTGTCTAAAGGTTGATAAAAGATTATTAAATTTCAAAATTCTAGATCCTGTTTATGTTATGATGAAAAACAACAAACAACTTATACAGTGATGAGCGTGCTAATAACCGGCAGAATAACGTAAAAGATGGAAAACATAATATGTACATTGCGAAGTAAATAGAGATGAAATTAGAACGGGTGGAAATTATCAGTATAAACTTATAAATTAACATTACATTACATAGTTTCCCACCTTTAGTAGTCTGTGAGGGGAGTATTTTATAAAATTCTCCTGTCATAGTAACAGTAGTCATATTCCTTCTATATGGCTAAAGCTGGGAAACTATGTAATGTAATGTTAATTTATACATTTATATTGATAATTTCCACCTCTCTTTACTTCACAATGTATTATGTTTTCCATCTCTTGCATTATTCTGCAGGTTATTAGATCACTTCACTGTACATATGTATAAGCAGTACATATACAAGCAGATACAGTCAGAAAAATGAAAGAATACCCATGAACGAACATATAAAACACACTGTATTTTACTGTCACCGTGTCACAAAGAAAATTGTCCAGTGAAAGTACATGTAACAATAATTATTACAAGTACTTGCGCTGGTCAATTTTTTTTGTGACACAGTGACAGGAAAATACAGCGTGTTTTATATGACTGTTTATGGGTATTTTTTCATTTTTTCTACTGTACTTATTTTTATATGACTTTTATGAGGCACTGTAATTATTGTGAATAAATAAGCTGTACCTACCTTCAATCTGTGTTTCTAGTCTTATGATTTTTCTTAAGGGTTCATCTGCAGATTGTACATCTTGCTTGTATGGGAATATCGTAGGATGAGCTTGTATAAATAAATTTTTTCTTACGTTTCCCCCCTTCGATATAAAATGTGGTTGAAAGTGTTTCTCACACATTCTATAATTTTTGTGCAATTCATTGACATCCTTTGAAAGTAAATCTTCCCTAATTGCAGCTTTTAGCCATAATTCAGCTCTATAAAAAAATGTATTGAATTAAAATATTAATGTTCAGATAACTTTTGTAATAGCGCGTTTTAATATCAAATTTGATTTGTTTACCTGCTACGATCTCGTGGTATTGAAAAAAGACTTATTTGTTCCCCAGATCTAGTCTGGCATCCACGAACCACACAAGAAATTCCACCTTTGCGTGCAGCCATCACAATTATAGTTTATTTTAATAATTTTTAATATTAATATACCTTTTTCAACAATTATAAAATATTATGAAAACGCCAAACACGAAAATTTACACAAACAAATTGTCACTTGTCACAAACACATGTACATAGATAAACAGCCGTTACGCCAATGCGAGCAACGATCAAACATCAAACATGGCGCATGGTCATGCGCAAAGAAATTTGGAGCCCGAAATATTCCACGCTTTCGCTTCTTGTTGGATGGAGTATTCTTTGGTGATACCTCTCACAATAATTAAAATCGATACCCACAGTCTAAGCTAAGAGAACATGTGTGAAATTAAAAACAAAACAGATGATTCTAGTTCTAACCTTAAAAAAAAACTTAATGTTAAATTTAAACTTTTGAGGAATTCAGGATTCAGAGTCAGAGTCTTGTGTCTTGGTTATATTTTTGAATAAGTAATGATTTCTACATGAAAAATATTGCCATTTTCACAAACTACCATGTTTAGTGTTACAAGAAGAGTGCTTAAAAACTGTTTCAATAAGCGGTTTATACAAAATCTACAATCTCTAGAAGGAACTATTGAAGGTACAAGTAAAAATCACTCACCATCACTACTTATAAGTTGTAAGCGAAAAAAGTTAAACTACCATGCAGGGGTTCAGTATAAGAAATTTGATGAGGTACCTCTTGCTTCTAAGGGATGGAACCATTCAAAATCTAAGGGAGACTTTTTCTTAATAAATAGGTTGAAGAATGAAAAAAGTCAAAGATATTCTTTTGATGAACTAAACATTCACCCTAAAATAAGAGATGCTTTGAAAATTGACGAGATAAGGGAATTAACCGAGTTTCAAGCAAGATCTATTAATGAGGTAAGGAAAGGTAAGTGCTGTATCGAAAATGTTAGCACACAAGTCAGAGAACTCGGGCCTCCCACAAAATTCAGAAAATTTTATGTTTTTATATATTTCTCAATTTTCTTTTAATTTGTTTTATGTTATTTAAATTAAATGAATTATCACTTGTACTGAGAAGTTAGACTAAGCATATAAAGAGAATAACCAAATTCACAAAACCTATTAAACCTCAAGATTCTCAGAACTCATTATTTACGATTTAATGAGTTGATTATTTTGAAAACTGGGTGAAATATTGTAGTGTTCTAAAGAATTTCTAAGATATCTTAGTTTTACACTGGCCTTCTTACAGTGAGGTGTATTTCTTAACAACAGTGGGAAAATATGAAAATCTCTTAAGATTGTTTCATTGTTTGGCAAATGGAGTAAGCCAAAGGGATGCAACAATACAATTGAATGTTAGTCGTTCAACTGCACCGAGAACTTATCCATAATTTTTTGAGATCGAACCTCTTCAACAACTACCTGGTAAGGGTGCCAAAAAGGAAGACAACAGTTAAAGAAGATCACATTCTCACTATTGCTACATTGGGAGACTAGATGCAAACTGCTAGAATGCTCCATACCCATATTCGGCAAGCCCAAGGACCAGTAATCTTCATTTATACTGTTCAACAAAAATTAAGAGAACAGGATATGACAGCTTCTAATCCAGCAACTGAGCCATTACTTACTGCTGCTCACAAAAGATGCAGACTTGCATTTGCCAGTGAACATGTCAATTGGAAAACAGCTGATTGGAAAAAGTATTGATTACGGATGAGTGTAGAATATCAATTTATAGTAAATATGGTCGAAATAAGGCCTACATAAGAACTGGAGAATCTTATGCTAAGTGTAGTTGGCTGCACCAGGTTGCATTTGGTGGTGGCTTAGTAATGTTTTGGGCAGGGATTTCTTTTGAGGCACATATGGATCTCGTGTTGATTGAGAGCGGCACATTAACAGCAACAGATACATAAAGAAGATCCTACATCATCTGATGCCAAATGCTGGGTTTATTAGCAACGGTTTTCTGCTAATGCAAAATAATGCGAGACCACATACCGCAAAGATTGTAATACAGTATCATGAAGACTTTGGTATTGCAAAAATGGACTGGCTCAAAATCCAGACCTTAATCCTATTGAGTATTTATGGAGCATTCTTAAAAGGTGTGTAAGATGTCATATATCATTCAACTACATGTGAAAAAGTTTCAAATGGCTCTCATTGACGAATGGATCAGTTTTCCCCAAAGGGACATCCAAAACGTGATCAGTTCTATGCCAATCCGAATGACGAGTGTCATCTAGAACTGTGGTGGCACTACACATTATTGAAACAAGTGATACTGGCCTTTTGTTTACTCTATAATTCAATTATTGTTACAAATGTAACTGTAGTGGTAGATTGAAATTGTTAATACATATATTTTTCCCTGTTTTCCATTTGTTACTAGAGGTAGAGATAATGCTTAAGACGAATATATGGAGGCATAAAAGAACAAGGTTTGTGGAGCAGGTGTTACAACTTTGAGTTGTATATAAATTTTGGAGAACCTAACGTTGTACCATTCATTAAGGTAGCACGCCTTAGATGGATAGGTCATGTAATCAGGCGAGAGAAAGATATTGTAGTCAGAAAAGTTTTTGACAGAAGAGGGCCAATAGGATAGGACAACGAGCAAGAGGAAGGGGAACTTAGTTACTGAGACAACTTAGAAAATGATTTAAAATCTATTGGAATTAGATCATGGAGAAAAGTTGCCAGAGACAGGTGCGAATGGAGGATTGTTCTGAAGAAGGCTTTGGCTCATAAAGAGCTGTAATGCCACTGATGATGATGATGACTACAGATAATGTCGGGTTACATGTTACAAGAGTTACTAGACTCAATACACAATAGATTTAATTTGTTATAAATAAGAAAAAAAATAAAGAGATAAAAAATGTCTTAAATTTTGTGGTTGGCTCATTTTCTCTGACGGGCAGTGTATAATAAATACATAAACGAGGTACTTTTTAGGATCTCACCTCCTCCTAGCAGCTGAAACTGGTTGTGGGAAAACACTTTCCTATCTTATACCGATTATTCAGGATTTAATCTCCAACAAATCAGAAACTGCTAATACACCAAAAGCAGTAGTTATAGTGCCCAATAGAGAGTTAGCTTATCAAGTTGGAGAAATAGCAAGACATCTTGGCGAAGCTGTTGGACTTACTGTAAAAACTGTTGTTGGAGGAAAAACCAAGTCCTTAATGATGAATCCTGTCTTTGAAGATATTGATATTTTGGTTGCCACCCCTGGGGCACTCGGCAAACTTTCTACAGTGGGAATTTATAAACTAAATGAGGCAAGTCTTTAATTTGTTCTTATGATCAATTAAAAATTCAAAAAATATTTTAAGAGCATACTGTTTTTGGTAAAAATCTAGAAAGCTGGGAAAGACTATTTTTTATTTACTTTTTACTTATTATGAATTTTGTTTCAGAAACTAAAAAAGTACAAAAAAAAACCTTTAAGAGAACTAAAATATTTTTAAAGAAAAAACTATTATATTTATGATTATAATTTTTCTTATACATTGTTAAAAAAAATATATTACCTCCCTTGTGAGACTTTTTCTATTCAGTTATTAATGTCGAATTGGATAACTTTTCTAATACAGAAATTTTCTTGAGGGGGGCGTTTCGTAAATTAAGAAGATTCTAAACTTTGGCGTGCCCAACTACTGGAGTTCCCTTAAAAATGTATCTGACAATATTACCAGTAAATTGTAAAAAGAACTGCGATTATGTGTAATAATTGGAATTTTATATCCATTTACAATGTTGCCACATTTATAATTGCTTTTTATTTATAATTGAATGTTCATTTTTTTATGTGTTTGTCATTTTCTCTTTATAATATAAATATAATATCTGTTGTGGTTCTAGGCAAAATATGCAGTCTTCGATGAAGCAGATACATTAATTGATGATAGTTTCATAGAGAGAATGGAAGGTTTAATCAAAAGGTTACCCCAATCCCAGTTCATACTAGTATCTGCAACTTTACCAAAAAGATTGCCACCTGTATTAGGACCAATAGAACCATCATTAAGACATGTTGTATCTCCAAATATTCACAAACCTTTATTAAACATCAACCAGAAATTTTTAAGGCTAACCAAATCTATGAAACCGTCACATTTACTTCAAATTGCAAAAGGCAACACAAAGCCGATGTTAATTTTTTGCAATAAAAACGAAACCTGCAACTGGGTGGCTTTGTTCTTAAGAGAAAATGGGGTAGACTGTTCGAATATTAATGGCGATATGAACTATGCGATAAGGATAGATCAGTGGAATAAGTTTGCCTCAGGAGAGACAAAAATCTTGTCTGCTACAGATGTGGGCAGTCGAGGACTTAATACGATACAAGTTGTACATGTTCTTAATTATGATTTCCCTCTGTATGCTGCTGATTATTTACATAGGATTGGAAGAGTGGGAAGATTAGGAAGCCCAGAAGCCTGCAAGGTTACTAATTTTGTAGTAGGACCTCCAGAAGTTTTGTTAGTTCAACAGATTGAGGTAGGTAAATTTTCTTTTAAATCAGCTTTAAACGCCCAATACAGCCCATAGCCTCCCCTGTTAATCTCCATTGGTCTCTATTCTGGGCGATCTTCATCCAGTCCCTTTATGGTGGTTGAAGTAGTTACCCCAACGAGGGGGTTGATTTGTAAAACACATTTACCAGACATATATTTATTTAATACACTAGATATACCAGTAACGAGTTGGTGGACGAAAGTCTATATTCTAACTAAATTGATGGTTAAATAATGAAGGATGAATAATGAATGATCTCTGCAGTACTTTCTCCGTATCTATAAATAAACTCGAAATTGTTTTGTTATGATTTTGACGACACGATTGTGACCGTGAAATACTCATAATATCAAAATCGCTGACTGAGGTGTTCTCGAACCGATTGGCCTACATTGTGAAATAAGTGTCACCCAGTTATATTACTATAAACAATAATGTTTGTTTAAGACCTTTAAAAATTAAATCGATATAGATTAATCTTATTTCTTTTGATGCTAATATAAATCCTGTACACTTTCCTGCCGTTCTCTTAAGGTTGGCCGTCCATCTCATCTGTGGTCTTCCTCTTTTGCTTTTCTGTTCCCAAGGTCGCCAGTGAAGAATTCGCTTATTCCATCTTTCATCTTTTTGCCGCAGAGTGTGGTTGGAGAAGTTCCATTTAAGTTTTGCAACCTGTCTTGATACATCGTTCACCTTTGTTTTTCTCTGATCCATGAGTTTGTTTTCCTATCTTTAAGACTGACACCCAGCATCTGTCTTTCCATTGCTCTTTGCGTTTTGGATATCCTCAATGTTTTCCTTTGTGAGAGTCCATGTTATTGAGCCATATGTGATAACTGGTAATATGCACTGGTTGAATACTTTCGTTCACATATATTGAGGGTACTTTTATTTTTTAGAATATACGATAGTTTACTAAATGATGCCCATTCTAATCTAGTTGTTCTTTTTATTTCTTCTGTTTGATTGTCGCTGTTCAGCTTTATTATGTGTCCTAGGTATTCTTTTTCTCATAGGCATCTTTCAGTACGTCACAGTTTTTCGATTTCTTTCTAACGCATTAAATTGTATGTGACAGAAAAAAAGGCACGTCCGTGATTAAAATAATTTATAACATTTATTCTAGTTGTCGATAGATGGCGCTATAATCGAAAAAAATTATTTACGAATTATACACTAAGCATCAAAATTAACGCACCACCTTAAAAATGGGACATTTTTGACGTTTTGTATTTCCTAAACCTGTGGTCCGATTTGAGTGATTTTTTTAGTATATTATAGCTTTATTTTTCAACAATATCGAGATAATAATATGATTCATAAAGAGATAAGTGTCATTGTATACCGGGTGTAACAATGATAGTGTGTTTTTTCCTCAAAGTTTGGAACACCCTGTGGAATATTCTAGCGTATATAAAATATTGAAATTAAAACTCAACTGTAGCCTTAGGCTTTCTTAACATTTTGCTTTTTGACTCATTCTCTTATGTTTAATAATAAAAAAGTTAGGTACTTTAACAACTAGCAGTGTTATTCATCAATACAGGGTGTTTCTAAATAAGTGCGACAAACTTTAAGGGGTAATTCTGCATGAAAATATAATGACCGTTTGCTTTATAAACATATGTCCGCAAATGCTTTGTTTCCGAGATACGGGATGTTGAATTTTTTCTTACAAACTGATGATTTATTTATTGCTCTAAGACCGGTTGAGTTATGCAAATGAAATTTGGTAGTTTTTAAGAGGCAGTTATTGCGCATTTTTGACATACAATTAAGAATTTTATATTCACCATTGGCGTGCATACGGGTTGTATCTAAAGTGTTTATACTCGTATACACGCCAATGGTGAATATCAAATTCTTAATTGTATGTCAAAAATGCGCAATAACTACCTGTTAAAACCTATCAAATTTCATATGCATATCTCAACCAGTTTTAGAGCAATAAATAAATCGTCAGTTTGTAAGAAAAAATTCAACATCCCGTATCTCGAAACAAAGCATTTGCGGACATATGTTTATAAAGCAAACGGTCATTATTTTTTCATGCAGAATTACTCCTTAAAGTTTGTCGCACTTATTCAGAAACACCCTGTATTGATGAATGACATTGCTAGTTGTTAAAGTACCTAACTTTTTTATTATCCAACATATGCGAATGAGTTAAAAAGCAAAATGTTAAGTAAGCCTAAGGCTACAGTTGAGTTTTAATTTCAATATTTTATATACGCTAGAATTTTCCACAGGGTGTTCCAAACTTTGAGGAAAAACACACTATCATTGTTACACCCGGTATACAATGACACTTACCTTTTTAGCAATAATATTATTACATCGATATTTTTGAAAAACAAAGCTATATTATACTAAAAAAATCACTAAAATCTGACAACAAGTTTAGGAAATACGGCACATCAAAAATGTCCCATTTTTAAGGTGTTGCGTTAAGGCTATGGGTACATAATTCGCAAATATTTTACGTGTATCCCTACTTTTTCTTTCTTTACACGCCAAATTACGTGTAGTAAAATTCACACTGGTACGAATATGTAAACATTACTAGAATGTCATTCTACTTGAAAATGTCATCATTCATTTAAAGAGATGGCTTTTGAATGTTCCTGGATAACTGTTATTTTTATAATTGCAAATTATTAATTCAGTTAATAAATGTGATAATTTTTTCACTATGTATTCAGTGATTGCAATAATTTATTTGTACAACAAAAACTAATACTCAATCGAGAAAAGAGGAAAAGTGTAAAGTGATTTTTTAATAATATATTGTTATGGAACGCTTACATTTTTGAACATCTTTAACAACAAAATACTTGGATCACAGAATATATTATCCTGGTGTATTCTCTGCTTGGATCTTCCACAAATAATACACAATAAACAACTTTTTATTAAGTTCACGTCTTAAATCAATTATTTATCAAATATACTATATATCAATAATATTTAATCAATAACTCAAAATATTCCCGATGCAATGTCAAATCTTTAAAATTGTCGCTGATTGTCAGTGTCTGACTGACAATATATGCTGACAATATTATATTCGGCTGAGTGCGTTGTAAGACAAAGATAGATTTGGAAAATATTACCACGGCATTGTGTTCATTTTTTTCGAATCCTGAAAAAACCAATAAATATTTTTGAAAAATTTAAACGCAGAATGAAAGACTAAATTATTACCGAGGGCCGAAAGTCCCTTAGAATAAATAAAAAGTTTATTTTGAATGAGATATTTGAAATTAAAAATCACACCAAATTTTCTCTTAGTTTTTCACCCCTGTAACTTATTAAAATAAACATTATAGAAGTTCTCAGGGACTTTCGGCCCTCGCTAATAACGTAATCTTTCATTCTGCGTTTAAATTTTTCAAAAATACTTATCAGTTTTCTCAGGATTCGAAAAAAATGAATCCCCATTTGAATAGCATTGCAGCCGAAAATACGTACCGATCTTCTTAATTTTGATGCTTAGTGTATATTGAGGGTACTTTTTACTTTTTAGAATATTATGATAGTATGCCAAATGATGCCCATTCTAATCTAGTTGTTCTTTTTATTTCTTTTGTTTGATTGTCGCTGTTCAGCTTTATTATCTGTCCTAGGTATATGTATTCTGCCCCCTGCTCTAATTTATTCTGTTTGACTACTATTTCTAATTTGTTTTCTTGGTTTGTCATAGTCTTGGTTTTACTATAGTTCATCTCTAGACCTACCTCTGTCGCTTTTCTATCTAGTTCCCCAACCATATTCTGTAACTCTTCCTCCTTATCTGTTATCACAAGAGCTCTCCATTTATTCTTATTCTATATGCTTTTCATTCTAATTTTTTAAATATGTCTTTCATAGACTGATTGAACAATTTTGGCGATATTGTGTCTCCTTGCCTGACTCCTCTTTATAAATCCTATTCATTTTTATTTTATTTATAAAACTTAACAGGCTTTGAAGACATAGGACTGAAAAGTTTAATTTTCTGTTACAATTACTATTTTCATTTATTTATATAAAATAGATTTAATATGTCTTTAGTCTTTTCATACATTTCTTAACTACTTTCTTCCATTGATTTCTGTTCAATGCTTTTTCTTTCCAATTCTCAATATTACTTTTTTTTAAGTCATCATACAGGGTGTTAGTAAATAAGAATGAAAAACTTTAAGGGGCAATTCTACATGAAAAAATAATGACAGTTTGCTCTATAAACGTATGCCCGCAAATGCTTCGTTTCCAAGATACGGGGTGATGAAATTTTTTTTTTCAAACTGCGAATTTTTTTTATTTCTCTAAGACCTTTTGCTATGAAAATTTAATTTGGTGGGTTTCAAGATGTAGTTATTGCGCATTTTTTGGCAAACAAATAACAAGTTTCTATTCATCATTGGCGCGCCTACGGGTAAAGGTCTGAATTTTTTTAAAGAAAAAAATAGTACGCCATTGAGATATTTCAAATTAAAAATTATTTTTGTATTCCACGTTTAATTTATGACAAAGAACCTTTCTTTTATTTTTTTCATATGGTGCACCGTTTTTATGCAAAAAAAAATAAAACATCTTCGAGCGTATTTTTCATTTCGTAATAAATCATCAAGAACTCTCCAATATAATAATGCCAAACTAGAACAATAGCAGAAAATATTTCTAAAAAGATTTTAAAAATGTGCAAGGCTACAACAAATGTTCAAAATTACCTCCTTTAAAGGTGACAGAGTAATTTTATGTTCACCATTGGCGCGCGCACGGGTAATGGTCCGAATTTTGTAAAGAAAAAAATAGTACGCCACTGAAGTATGTCAAATTAAAAATCATTTTTGAATTTCTCGTTCAATTTACGACAAAAAATCGTTTTTGTCTTTTTTTCATATGAGGCGCCGTTTTTATGCAAAAAAATAAAATATCTTAACGTTTACAAAGTAATTGAAATAAGTCTATGCATATGGAATCTACCTCGAATAATTTGTAAGCATTAAGATGTTTCATTTTTTTGTATAAAAACGGCGTCGCATATGAAAAAAAAAGACAAGAATGATTTTTTGTCGTAAATTGAACGAGTAATTCAAAAATGATTTTTAATTTGACGTTTGTCAGAGGCGTATTATTTTTTTTTCTTTAAAAAATTCAGACCATTACCTGTACGGGCGCCAATCGCCAATGGTGAATATAAAATTATTCTGTCACCTTTAAAGGAGGTAATTTTGAACATTTGTTGTAGCTTTGCACCTAGTTAAAATCTTTTTAGTAATACTTTCTGCTATTGTTCTACTTTGGTATTATTATATTGGAGAGTTCTTTATAATGTATTAAGAAATGAAAAATACGCTCGAAGATGTTTTATTTTTTCGCATAAAAACGGTGCACCATAGGAAAAAAATACAAGAAAGGTTCTTTTTCATAAATTAAACATGGAATACAAAAATAATTTTTAATTTGAAATATCTCAGAGGCGTACCCTTTTTTTCTTTAAAAAAATTTAGACCATTACCCGTAGGCACGCCAATGATGAATATAAAATTGTTATTTATTGCCAAAAAAATGCACAATAACTACCTCTTGAAACCCACCAAATGTAATTTTCATATCTCAATCGGTCTTAGAGCAATAAAAAAATTGGCAGTTTGAAATAAAAATTTCAACACCCTGTATCTCGGGAACAAATCATTTGCGGACATTCGTGTATAGAACAAATTGCCATTATTTTTTCATGTAGAATTATCCCTTAAAGTTTTTCATACTTATTTACTATCACCCTATATACTGCCCTTTTATTTCTTTCTTGGTCTACCTTTTCTTCTTTTTTGTAGTGGATTTCGTGATAGTACCATTTTTGGCATTCTTTTCATTCTTATTATTTCAATGTGTCCTTAATATCGTATTCTCTGTGCTTTGATTACCATTGTTATGAATGGAATAAAATTTCACCACGTTTTTATATACTTCACTTGTTCTTTGTCACTTTGCCCGGGAAAAAACTTGATCGATTTTAAACATACTTCCCGAGTAGCTAGAGATCTGAAATTTTCAAAATAGCTCAGAACTCGATGACAATGCAATATTCAGCAGCTTTTACATGGATGCATTGAATTTTATTTTTATTTTTAAGCCATTTTAAATTTATATGGTAAAATTGTTTCTCACGTTTCTCAAAAGATGACTCTACTTGTTTTCTCAATAAATGGTTCTTTTAATAGATGGCGTTACTTTCTATATCATGTATTTAATTTATAATTTTAGTCATAATTTAATATTATGTCTTCAACCGATTTTCAATTAAATATCTTATTGTTTTAGCTTGCTATTAGAAGAAATGAGGCCCTAGAAAATGTAGATGGAAATATAACAAATATTGTTCAAAGAAAAATAGCCAGAAGTCAGAGGGAAAGTGCATAATTTATTTTGTTTCTCAATAATCTAAGATCATAAAGAGGTTAAGAACAAACAGAAGAAAGATTTACATAAGATAATGTACGTCTAAAAGTTTTAAATTCAACATCAGTAATTGTCTTCAAATTATTTTGTACATAGCTATAGGGCCGGTTGTTCGAACGCTAATCAAAACTGATCATTATCAAATATTTAATTACAATTATATTTGATTAAGCGTACTTCTGACAGATGTTGCATTTTGAGGTTATGTTGACTGATTTATTTTATTATTTTGGTTTTAATTTAAAATAAAACATGATTAAACTCTTTCTGATGTTAATTTCTTGTTTTTACTTACAAATCAATAATAATAATAAGCAATTTTTAATAATTTAAGAGCTGCGGCTATATTTTAATTACTGTTTTACCTACAATCAATAACTGATTAGTGTTTTACATGTATTTTTCATGTCGCGATTTGATTCCCATCAAGAAAATTGATTACAATAAATGATTGATTATAATCAACTTCTTGATTAGCGTTCGAACAACCGGCCCTTAATAAATTACTTAAAAAATAAATATTTTTATTGATTACACATTGATTAACATAATATTATAGGTAAATTTTATGTTTCCAAAAACGTATTTACCAAAAAAGTAGCTACCACAATGCTCTAGGTGCCAGTATTATACAGGGTGTCCCCGAAAATAGTGCGTTCCTTAAAGGTATAGGTAGAAGGTACAATGTAGAGCAAAAAAGTCTTAAACATTTTTTTTCTAAATTGATCCGTTTGACCAAAAAACGAAAATACATTTTGATATACAAATTGAAATCTTACAACAACGCGCAACTCAAAAATCTAAAGATTAAAAAAGTAGGTTTGTAGGTCAGTTGCATCTGGTAGGTAAAATAATGTAAATATCATAGTCCAGGGCGCATCTGGTTTGAGATGGACGTTGAGAGGTGACTCAAATTTTTTTGCAGAAATTGCTTGAAAATAACTCAAATAATAATATTTGAGTTATCCTCCCTCTCAAAAAGGTCCGGAACATTGTTTAAATAATCAAAATGTCAAAAATTGAAGGAAAAATTCGATTTTTTTCTTCGTTTTTTGATTATAACTTTAAAAGTGTTCATTTCCGAGAAAAGTTGTACTAACATAAAAGTTGCGTAATTAAATTTCCTACAATATAGAATTGGTTAAAAATTTAGAAAATAGTCACCCTAGTTGCAAAATAGCAAAAATTGCGAAAAAAAACATACAAAAACAAGTATTCGCATTTTACGTTTTTCAACCATTTATGCTACACTTAGGACCTTCATGTTTCACTCAGAAAAACTTTATGATACAGTAAAACAATACTGTAAATTTCATTAAGATCGGTTCAATAGATTTTGCAAAATAAATTTTGCCATCCAGCTTTCGCAAAAAAAATTCATTTTTTCAAAATGTTACAGGACTGAAAATAAAGCAGATAGCAAGTTGAATTTTTTTTTGCTTATATAAGTGTACTGTACCTTTCATTTGCAATTTTCAAAATTAAAATCGATTAATTACCACGGCGTCAGAAAATTTTTGAAATAAACAATAATTTTTGGTGCTACGCGCAGGACAGCGGTGTTCGATTCACACAAGTTTATTTCCACCAAAATTTCTTCCAATCTTTATCTAATATATTATTTTCTTACTTATTTTGTTGTATTTTAATAATTCCACAAAAATCAAACTAATTTTATTATTGTTTGTGAAATATTGTTTAAACAATTGCATATGTTTAAAAATAATAAACTTTTATTATTTAAGTTAAAATATATGAACAAAGAAAGTTTTTGCTAATAAAAGTGTTATTTCAAAGGATAGAGTATGTGTTTTTATTTTGCAATAAACAAATTTATTTATTTATATCGAAATGTAATAAAAATTAAAATGTATCGATCATTATCAAAGGTCATTGTAAATGCCCAATCAGAGCAAACTATCCGCTGTCCTGCGCGTAGCACCAATAATTAATGTTTATTAAAAAAAATTCCTGACGCCGTGGTGTTAATCGATTTCAATTTTGAAAAATTGCAAATAAAAGTACGGTACACTTCTATACGCAAAAAAATTTTCAACTTGCTATCTACTTTATTTTCAGTCCTGTAACATTTTGAAAAAATGAATTTTTTTTACGAAAGCTGGATTGCAAAATTTATTTTGCAAAATGTATTGACCCGATCTTAATGAACTTTACAGTATTGTTTTACTGTATCATAAAGTTTTTTAGGGTGAAATATGAAGGTCCTAAGTGTAGCATAAATGGTTGAAAAACGTAAAATGCGAATACTTGTTTTTGTATGTTTTTTTCACAATTATTGCTATTTTGCAACAAGGGTGACTATTTTTTAAATTTTTAACCAATTCTATATTGTAGGAAATTTAATTACGCAACTTTTATGTCAGTGCAACGTTTCTCGGAAATGAATACTTTTAAAGTCATAATAAAAAAAACCAAGAAAAAAATCGAATTTTTCCTTAATTTTTTGACATTTTGATTATTTAAACAATGTTCCGGACCTTTTTGAGAGGGAGGATAACTCCAATATTATTACATATTTGATTTATTTTCAAGCAATTTCTGCAAAAAAATTTGAGTCACCTCTCAACGTCCAAATGTACTAATATTTTTACAGATGCGCCCTGGTCTATCAACCAAACCCATATCCATTATTTTGCAGGTAGGTACCTACGATGTCAACAACCCCAAAAATCACACCTCAAAGTAAATAAACAAGGGGTTATTAGGTTAAATTTCCACAGTCACAGTAAGTTCTTCTAGGCTACGTTGCCATGTCATTCAAATTTATGAAAATAAAAATTCACTTATATGGAGAACAATGTAATTTTTTTCTTGGAAAAAATGTTATAGGACTTTTTTGTTCTAAATTGTGTATTATATCCATACCTTAAAGGAACGCACTATTTTTGGGGACACCCTGTAGACACCAAGGCATACGTCATCTCAGACCATGCTGTGCAAAGTGTACATGGCGACCACGCCATGGATCAATCTTCTTCTTCATGCACTGTACTATATGTGTCCTTTCAGAATGTTGGATACCATCATAGCTACCTTAATTTTATTCACTGCCGCCCTAAATAGCAAGTTTGTATAAATACAATACCAATCTCTCAAGTTCTTATCAACTATGAAGTTCTTCTTCGAGCTAGATTGCGTTTGCCTGCTATTGTCCCTTGCATAATATTTTGTAACAATATATATTTGGGACCTCTCATTACGTCTGTTTTTATAGTGGTACCTACTATTATTCTTACTGAGACGTTTGAGTATTGTTTCGAATCTTCACCCAAGAAGCTTTTAAAATTCTTCGAAAGCGTCAAGGCGATTTAGATCACTTTTATTCAAGACACTGCACCTCAAAGTAATACCGAGAACATGTAGCAGCGAAGTAGGCGGATCTGCAATGCCAATTTTAGGTCTCTGTTATACAGGGTGTCCCGAAAAGATTGGTCATAAATTATACCACAGATTCTGGGTTCAAAAATAGATCGATTGAACCTCACTTACTTATATACAATAGTGCACACAAAAAAAGTTACAGCCTTTTGAAGTTACAAAATGAAAATCGATTTTTTTTCATATACTTATCGAAAACTCTTAGAGATTTTTTATTGAAAAAGGAAATGTGGTATTCTTATAGCAGTAACATCTTAAAAAAAATAAAGTGAAATTTGTTAACCCCATAAAAATTTTATGGGGGTTTTGTTCCTTTCAACCCCCCCAAACTTCTGTGTACGTTCCAATTAAATTATTATTGTGGCACCATTAGTTAAACAATGTTTTTAAAACTTTTTTGCCTCTTAGTACTTTTTCGATAAGCCAGTGTTTATCGAGATATTTTGCATATTTGTCGAATCCACCACATATTTGTATATGGTTAAATACCTATGATATACCTATTAATAATATGAAAATTTATTTATAATTTACATTTTTAGGTATATTTTGAAGAAGAAGCCACATCTCGATAAAAGGTGACTTATCAAAAAAAAACTAAGAGGCAAAAAAGTTTTAAAAACACTGTTTAACTAATGGTACCATAATAATAGTTTAATTAGAATACATACACGAACATTTGGGGGGTTTAAAGGAACAAAACCCCCATATAATTTTTATGTAAATATATTAAAAAAGAAGCCGCATCTCGATAAAAACTGGCTTATCGAAAAAATGCTAGGAGGTAAAAAAGTTTTAAAAACGTTGTGTTTAACTAATGGTACCACAATAATGAATTAATTGGAACGTACACAAAAGTTTGGGGAGTTTAAGGGAACAAAACCCCCATAAAATTTTTATGTGGTGAACAAATTTCACTATAATTTTGTTTTACGATGTTCCTGCCATAAGAATGATAAGTACATGCCCATTTTCAATCAAAAATCTTTAATAGTTTTCGAAATATTGAAAAAAATCGATTTTCATTTTGTAATTTCAAAGGACTGTAACTTTTTTTATGAGCACATTTGTACTAAGGTAATTTAGGTTCAATCCAACAATTTTTGACCTCAGAATATGTGGTATAATGTATGATCAATATTTTCGGGACACCCTGTATAATACCTTGGACTTGGACACCCTTCTAAAAGTGGCTGTGGCCAGCTCAATTCTGGCTCTAATAGTCTAGTAAAATAAAATTACACTACATGTAAATCAAAATGTAAATTCGTACAGGTTGGAACCAATTTTATATCAAAGTTTAGGTGGGTACAAAAGATATTTTCAAGAAAGTATCCAAGTCATACAATGGGATCATTGTTTAAATAATTAAAAGGGGTCATTTTTGCAAAAAAATTACATTTTTAACTGCTGAGGTCATTCAATTACTAATTAAGGCCTATAGGATTGTTTTCTGCAAAGTTTAAGGGAAAATCTTTCACATAAGCATAACTTAATTAAATTTGAACCCCTATGTATTTAAATATTTATACATAAAACTTTAAAAACAAATTTGCAAAAAAATATTTTTAGTGTTTTAAATAAGCACTATAAAATATCTTATTTTACAGTAGAAGTTGCGCTATGTTATCAGTATTAATAAAAAAAATTGATCCAAAAATATTAATTTTTTTTTGAGAAATTGAATTTGTTTATTAAATGTTACTCTATTTTCAATTGCAAAAACGCGGTTGTTGCCAAAGAAATATTCACCTGTATTAAATCTTATTGTTTTTATTTTTATGTATATTTTCGATAAATGTATTGATAAATTCAAATTTCAATTAAACTTCCCCCTAAAATGGCATTTGAAAATTATTCAAATTTGTTTATAATTTTTTTTAATAACGTCGCGAGGATTAAATATTTGGAAATGCCGTTTCGATGATTGCGTTCCTGGGAATTTTTCACTAATTAACAAATTTTTTTGTCCTTTTTTCCTCTTCTTTTTTTTTTCTTGGAGTAAAATTACTACGGGCCCTTTTAGGGTTGTTTCATTAAGAATGTCGAATCTCTAAGTTCTAGATTCTAGACCTAAAAATATTAAGATTGGTCTAAAATCACTTAATTAAAATGTGGCTACTTACTGAGTTACAGGGTGTTTTATTTAAAAATTCAAAAAATTATTTTTACCAAGTACTTTCAAACTGTTTGACGTATTCTTATCATAATGGACAGAAAGTGTGGGTACTATACATTCTACTAAATTGTGATAAATAAAAGTTTCTAGCTACTACCAGAGGCGTACGACAGGGGATAGTTAATGGTTAACTCTTCCCAAATTCTACGCCACTGAGGGAACTACTATTTATGCGAAATTTTTCGATTTTCCAATACTTTCTATGTAAATAATATACTCTTTACTGGTAACGATTAATTCATTAGTTTTCGAGATATTGGACGTTAAAAATGAAACGGCATAGTTATTTTGATTCATTCATTCATTTATTTTAAACTTCCAATATCTCTCAAACTGATGACTTTATCGATACCAATAAAGTTATTTACATACAAAGTATTGAAGAATCGAAAAATTTCGCTAAAATAGTAATTCACTCAGTGGCGTAGAATTTGGGAAGTGTCAATCATTCACTATCCCCTGTCGTACGCCTCTGGCACTAGCTAGAAACGTTTATTAATCACAATTTAATAGGGTGTATAGTAGCCACACTTTCTGCCAAGTATGATAAGGATACGTCAAATAGTTTTAAAGTACTTGGTAACAATATGTTTTTAAATTTTTAAATTAAACACCCTGTAACTCAGTAAGTAGCCACATTTTATTTAAGAGATTTTAGTTAAATTTTAATATTTTTAGGTCTAGAATCTACAGCTCAGAGATTCGACATTCTTAATAAAATTTAATCATAAAAGAGCCCGTAGTAATATACAGGGTGAGTTTTTAGTGCGGGATCGGTCGATAATTCCATTACGGTATAGAATATCGAAAAAAGTTATTTAGAAAACATGTAGGCAATGATATTCTCCACGCTTTCAAAATATGTCCATTTCTACAGGGTGATCAATAACAGCGTGGTATATAAAACATATAATGTTTTAAATAGGACACCCTATATATTTTTTCATATTTATATTCCCCTCATAATTCTTGTTCATATAATATAGGGTTTTGCATTACTATACAGAGTATTTAACAAGTTATGACCATTTTTATTTCGAAATCCCTGTGAGATTAACACCCTGTATATAAAGAAGTAATTCATAGACAATAATTTGTTTTATGTAGTAAGATAAACAATATACTGTAGTTTTTAAATTAAGTCCAATTGAAATCATTGACGAATGTTTGTATACAGGGTGAACTACAAAACCAAATTACGATTTTCTCTATTTTTTTTAAATGGATCACCCTATATTTTATTTTTGAAAAATATTGTATTTATTATACTCTTTCATTTTTATATAGCATTCCCTATATCTAAACTTATTACTTTCGGAGATATTTTTAGTTTTCTTCAACTTTCGGGAATACATTCAATTTTTCTAGTAGAAATAAGTTGGCTTTGAATGATAATTAAACAAAATTATTTTTATTCAATAAATAACTAACACAAAATATAAACCATAGCAATATGCAATGAATGTATCAATAAATGTGATATTAAGGAATTATCATATTTCCCTAATATACAAGAATCATACAATTCCTACAAAAAAAATATAGGTATCTTGTGTACAATAAAATTACAAGATTATTTTTATTTAATAAACAACTCACACAAAACATAAATCAAAACAGTATACAACTAATTTAATAGTTTTTAGATTATTATATCAACAGCATTCTAAGCCAAGAAGTTTTTAGTTACACATTCCTAATAGCAGATTGTGACCCGCAGTGTTTAATAATATAATATTCATATTAAATTTCATTAATATGCATCAAGAAATCCCTACTTTGTTAACACTCAAACTAGGTGATCTATAAATGTTTAAGGTGATATTGTTAGAGATTATGTGATTGGTCCACATTTTTTGACGGTTGAGGTTTTTATACGACGGTGCTCCAGTTCTTCCAAAATTGATTTTTTTCAAGTGGGGCTATATAAAAAACCTTGTATACCAGAAGCATCCAACAACGCTTGATGATATGAAAAATGGAATAAAAGAAGCTTTTAATAATATTGACTTACAAAAATGTTAGAAATGTGGCTCGGTCATTTGAATATCGGTTACAAAATTGCATAGACGTTGAAAGTGGTCATTTTCAACATTTACTTTAGACTTATATCCTTAACATCACATTAATTGGTACATTCATTAAATTTTGTTATGGTTTATTATTTTTTTGTTAGTTATTTATTGAATGAAAATATTTGTTGTATTATTACATAATACTTATTTATTAAGTTATTTATATTTATAAGAATAATTGAATGTATTCCCGGCAAATGAAGAAAACTAAAAATATCTCAGAAACTAGTTTAGATATAGGCGATGCTATATAAAAATGAAAGAGTATCATAAATACAATATTTAAAAAAAATAAAATATAGGGTGATCTATTAAAAAAAATTGAGAAAATCGTAATTTTGTTTTGTAGTTTAAACGTGCTTATTAAAATGAATGTTCTACTAAAAAATTCTTGGCTTAGAATGCTGTTGATATACTAATCTAAAAACTGTTATATCAGTTGTATATTGTTTTGATTTATGTTTCATGTAAGTTATTTATTGAATAAAAGTAATCTTGTTATATTATTATATACAATACAAAGTTTTTTTGTAGGAATTTTACGATTCTTGTATATTAGGGAAATATGATAATTTCTTAATATCACAGTTTTTGGTATATTCACTGCATATTGCTATGGTTTATATTTTGTGTTAGTTATTTATCTAATAAAAATAATTTTGTTTAATTATCACTCAATACTAACTTATTTCTACTAGAAAAATTGAATGTATTCCCGAAATTTGAAGAAAACTAAAAATATCTCGGAAAGTAATCAGTTTAGATATAGGGAATGCTATATAAAAATGAAAGAGTATATTAAATACAATAATGTTGAAAAATAAAATATAGGGTGATCCATTTAAAAAAATAGAGAAAATCGTAATTTGGTTTTGTAGTACACCCTGTATACAAATATTCGTCAATGATGTGAATTGGACTTAATTTAAAAACTACAGTATATTGTTTATCTTATTACATAAAACAAATTATTGTCTACGAATTACTTCTTTATATACAGGGTGTTAATCTCATAGTGAATTCGAAATAAAAATGGCCATAACTTGTTAAATACTCTGTATAGTAATGCAAAACCATATATTATATGAACAAGAATTATAAGGGGAATATAAATATGAAAAAATATATAGGGTGTTCCATTTAAAAAATTATATGTTTGATATACCACGCAGTTACTGATCACACTGTAGAAATGGACATATTTTCCAAGCGTGGAGAGTATCATTGCCTACATTTTTTTTAAATAACTTTTCTCGATATTTTATACCATAATGGAGTTATCGACCGATCCCGCACTAAAAACTCACCCTGTATCTCCAAGAAAAAAAAAAAAAAAAAAAAAAAAAGCGACAAAAAAATTTTGTTAATTAGTAAAAAATTCCCCCAGGAACCCAATTATCAAAACGGCATTTCAAAATACTTAATTCCCGCGACGTTATTAAGAAAACAAATTATAAACAAATTTTAATAATTTTCAAATACCATTTTAGGGGGGAGTTTAACTGAAATTTGAATTTATCAATACATTTATCGAAAATATACATAAATATAAAAATAATGAGATCTTACGCAGGTGAATATTTCTTTGGCAACAACCGCGTTTTTGCAATTTAAAATACAGTAACATTTAATAAACAAATTCAATATCTCAAAAAATATTAAATATTTTTCGACCAATTTTTTTTGCTTAATACTGGTAATATAGCGCAACTTATTCTGTAAAATAAGATATTTTATAGTGCTTATTTAAAACGCTAAAAATATTTTTTTGCAAATTTGTTTTTAAAGTTTTATATACAATTATTTAAATAAATAGGGGGTCAAATTTAATTTAGTAAGTCTTATGTGAAATATTTACCCTTCGACTTTTCAGAAAAAAATCCCATAGACCTTCATTAATAAGTGAATTACCTCAGCAGTTAAAAAAGTAATTACTTTGCAAAAATTACCCCTTTTTAATTATTTAAACAATGATCCCCTTGTATGATTTGGATACTTTCTTGAAAATATCTTTTTTACCCATCTAAACTTCAATATAAAATTTGTTTTAACCTGTACGAATTTACATTTTGACTTTTTTTTATTTTATTAGGCTATAATTCCACCGTGACTCTCTGACAGTATGATCAATGAACTTTTGAAAACAAAAATCTACCCATATTAAATGTGCACTTTGCGAGAGAAACCATCCCGCAAATTATAAGGGCTGTATTGTGTATTTAATAATAACAATATGATAAAAAAATGAGCTACTTTGGTAACATAGGGTAAGTGCACTAGTAATGGACACCCAAGAGAAAATTTTGTACTATTTTTATTCGTTCTAATGAAGTATTTGACTTACAATTTTTTTTACTGAGCTAGGATACTAAGAAAGGTATATACTTTCATATACATCCAAGTAAATAACTAAAAAAAAATTGTTTTTCCAAAAAAATATTTTTTGCTACACAAATGCCAAAATCGCCAGTAATGGTCACAAAAACTCTAGTGATGGACTCTCGATAATTTAGTAATGGACACTTTATCAAATATATTTTTATATAAGCTTTTCACTGCGTTACATTGCTGAAATTTTTAACAACCATTCAAAAAAAACATAGCAAAATGTAAACTTATGTCCCATGGGCGTAGCCGGGGGGGGGTTTCGGGTTTCAACCCCCCCTAAAAGTTAAATATTAAGATTTATAAAATTTGTCTTATGAATATAAGGGTTATTTTATGTACTTTTTGTCGTTTTATTTTCTTAAACCCCTCCCGAAACTAAAACCTGGCTACGCCCGTGATGTCCTACAAAAAAATGTTTCACTTAAAAATTGTATAACGCACTTTAAAGAAAACTAGATAGTTCTGGTACTGAGTAATAACCCCGTTTGCCTTTAACTAATGGTTCCCTTATAATCTTTTTAATGTCCTCATAAAAATAAAATAATACATCTTCTTTTTCTGGCTATTTCCAGTCATAGCCTGCTTTTTCCATTGACGAAACTTCTGCTCCTTCCTGGTTAGCTTTTATCACTTTTCCTAGAACAAAGAAAAATTTTGATCATTAAAACATAATTCTGTTAGGAGACGGAAACAACAAATATATTATAGTTATAGAATGTTACCTGGATAAAGATTTCCATTGTATTTGATAATAACAAAATCTCCATCATGAATATTCTTGATCGTATAATTTTCAACATCACTCGCATCTAGATCTTCATCACAGTAAGGAACATCATCGGCAGAAGATTCAGATTCGCTTATTACTTTTCTCTTTACTGCAGGCTTTTTTATTTTAATTTGTGATTGTTTTGAAGGGCCACTTTTAGACGTTATATTATCATAATGGGCCCTGTAAAGTGTAGTGGATACAACTGCTGGAAATATTTTTCGTTTTCTTTTGGGTGGTTCTTTTTCAGGAGTCTTAGGAAAAATGAGACATTTTTTGAAAGGAGTGCTAACCACATATCCTTGGTCTTCTTTGTCCTTATACAGAGCAACGTTTTCTAATTTATCCGGTGAAAGAAATGACTCTGAAACATTTAGTGAAGTAGTACTTTTATCTTGTAAAATAGTGCTATTCCCGTTCTGTGACTGTTCTTCATTTGGAAGAATTACACTCTCTTCTCTCTGCTTACCGTTTGGAGTTGAAGTTGACGCTGTTGGAACTGAAAACGATATTGACATTTCTTCATTTTTTTCCATTAAGTTAGAGTCATCCTCCCCAGTGACATGTTTATGTTTATTTGTTACTAATAAAGCTTCATTTTTAAATTCTGCCCAAACCTCATAAAGTTTCTTAAATTGTAAGTCTCCCTTCCAGTCATCTTTATTGTCGAAATTTGTTCTGAAATGATTCAATTCAAGTGGTGGTATTTTTTTCTCAAGTTCGGATAATATATTCCCTTTTGTAATAATTGTGTTTTTAATATCTGATAGATTTGTAGGATTTACAACTTGCCGAGTGGAAACACATTTGGTGTAATCAACATTGCTTTTTTCAAAAGGAAACAGTCCACATTTTCTAAAACCGTTGCGTATTGTACTATCCGTTGCATATTTTTTAAAAACCGTACTTAGAATGGTTGCAAATGTATACTTTGTTACATCCTTCGGAAAGTTTTCAAATTTCCATGTTCTTACTATTGTCTGCCAACCAGTTTTTAAAGGTTTAAAAATTGAAACATCGGCTGGTTGGAGAATATGAGTGGCGTTGGGGAAAAGAGCAACCAGGATGATACCACTTGCGTCACATAATTCGCTGACTTGTTTAGTTAGATGGGACCTATGTCCATCCACGAAAAACAAAACAGGTTGTGGTATATTTTTTTCTTTGAGATAGGGCAAAAAATGGTTGCCGATATACTCATAAAATACTTCCGAGTTCATCCATCCGGAGTCTGATCGTCCCACTGCCCATTCTGGTGGTGCAGAATTAACTATATCCTTTGGTATTTTTTGTACGGATATATGACCATTGGTGGAACTGTGATACCATCGGCTGAAAAACAGGCCATAACAGTTATTTGCTCTTTTTCTGCATTAGATTTTCTCTCATAAAAGTCTTCTTCCAATTTCGCCGGCCCAAGGACAATACCAGATTTAGGATCAAGGCTAAACCCGGTTTCGTCTGCATTGTATATCCTATTTGGGTATTTTAGTATGTCAATCATACCTTCTTCTTTTAAATAGTTTTCAATTTCATTAAACCATTTTTCTATATCAGCTTTAGAGACGGCAGCTCTTGATTTTGTAATAGACTCTGCTCTTCGTTTTTTTATCTCAGGATGTCTTCGAAGAAAAGCAGCGAACCAAGTTTTCCCGGGCATCCCATCTTTAAAAACAGTCGACCTCCCAGTTTCTTTCATAATTTTATGCACCGTGGAGAGTAGATTTGTTGCATTAACAGGAAAGCCCTTTCTGCCCATAGACAAGATCCAATTAGCTAATAATTTCTCTTCGCCTTCTGAAAGAATAGTTTTAGGACCCATTTTTCGTTTAAGACAATTGTTTTCAAGTCTACGCTTTAAGGTTGTTCTAGGAACACAAAATTCTTTAGCTGCACATTTTTTGGACATGCCTTCATTTTTTACTGCGTCTATAGCAAGGCTCATTTTATCTTCCGTCCATTTAAAAAAGGCCTTTTCTTTCCTCTCTGGGTATCCATGTCTATAATAATAAGAAATTACAGGTTACTTTAAATTCTTTAAAGCTCTAAATTCGAAATGGATAAAGAGACCATTAATAAATGATTGTATTTTAACGATGGCCACCCATAATCAAAAACCTCCACAATGATGTATTAAGCAAACAAACATAAATAAAAAAATAACACATAATTTTTAAAGCGCTAAATGGATCGAATATATTGGTGACCATTAATAGATCATTGTATTTTAGAAATGGACACCCGTGGTGACCATTTCTAAATTTCTAACAGAATTTTCATTCAGTAATGGTCACCCATGATCAAAAACTTTCATAATAATGTTTTTAGTAAATATGAATAAAAAATACAAAGTACTTACCCTTTAAATGTGTAACAACACAAAATAAATATATAAATTTCAATAATACGTTCACGGCACTAATTTCAACCCAACGACTACACAACTTGTCGGATAGATCAAAACAAACTGATTTTTGGCGCGCCAAAGTTTTACGCATGACAGTTAGTCAAAAACCATTGTCAGATGGCGCAGAGTTCGTCCTTGTATTATGGATAGTATAATCAACAGGGTAATGTAAAAATGTGCGGTAAAATGTAATAAGAAATGAATATAATGACGTTAATTGGCTTAAGGTGACCATTACTAGCGGTATGTCCATTACTGGTGCACTTACCCTACTAAAGGAATGAAAAATATGAGTTGATCCGATTTTTTTATACAACTACATATAAGTACAGTTGAGTCCCTGAATCTTTACCCGTGTGTCATCATTTAAAGCCTACGAAATAAGTCGATGATAAATCGGAAATTGAAATTTACTAAACGCAACAGCCAACAGCAAATGACAGTAAGTGAAGATTCGCGGACTCAACTGTACAAGGGAAAGTGGAAGGAAAAGGAGGACTGGGGAGAAGACGCACGTCCTAGTTGAAAAGTTTGAAACAGTGGAGTGGAAAAATAACAATAGAACTCTTCAGAACCGTTGCAGACAGAGTAAAATGATGGGCCATGATGATAATCATCATCAGCAACCTGTAAAATCAATGTCCTTAAAGGATGAGGAAATAAGAAGTGTTTCTCAAATTTGTGTAAACCTCATACTCATAGGTAGGAGTTTTATTGGAGTAAGCAAATTCTTAATAAAAATGCTGTAACTCCTGTATTGGAGAAAAGTTTTCCTCCTAATTTAGGCATTCCAATGAAACGTCAAACATGGCCGGGTGTGGGCAAAATCTAACCTTACATCTAGATTAATTTGTAAAGAAAATCCTGTTTGGTTGTTTTTTTTATGTTAATTGTGTAGGGAAATCTGCGAAATTGTGATAACAAATTAAATATGAAGTGGTTTATCGCCTACAGAACTGAATTATCCCATATTAGTTACCAGTTTGTGTCAATAACTACTATGGGATAATTCAGTTATGTAGGCGATAAACTAGTTTATATTTATTTGCTATCACAATTTCGGTGCACAATTAACAATAAAAAACAAAACCAAACAGGATATTCTTTACAAAAACTGATGTAAACCCGATATTATTAAATTTTTGCCCACTGCCGGCCATATTATATCACGTGATTTGGAATGGTCAATTTATTGCTGGTGGCAACTTTCTTGGCTATTGTTACTAAAGCAAAAGGCCAGTGAGGAAGGTGATTTTTACCTGTCAATTGTTGCATCAGAAATCAGCATGGACAATTTGACAGTGACAAACAGAATGATTTTGTTGTCTTCACGTTACATGTGGCATAGGTTATTTCGTTGTAGAAACTTATCACCAGTATTAGCACTTTCTAAAATGTCTACCAATCAATTATTAGACGTAAAAATAAAAGAACAAGCCGATCTTGTTCGCAATCTAAAAGCTTCCAAAGAACCCAAAGAGAAAATTGCCCAAGAAGTAGAAAAACTGCTTGCATTGAAAGCTCAACTCCAAATTGACGATGGCATTACCAGTAATAATCAGAAATTTGTCCTCAAGACTCCAAAGGGCACGAGAGATTTTGCTCCAGAACAGATGTCTCTGAGGTTAGAAGTTATGGACAAAATAACCTCAGTTTTTAAGAAACATGGTGCAGTGACTATTGATACACCAGTTTTTGAATTAAAAGAAGTCTTAACTGGAAAGTATGGTGAAGATTCTAAGCTTATTTATGACTTAAAAGACCAAGGGGGTGAGATACTTGCTTTACGTTATGATTTAACAGTTCCTTTTGCACGTTACCTTGCTATGAATAAAGTTACTAACATCAAACGTTACCATATTGCCAAAGTGTATAGAAGAGATAACCCATCCATAACTAAAGGAAGATACAGGGAGTTTTATCAATGTGATTTCGACATAGCAGGATCTTACGACCCGATGATTCCAGATGCTGAATGTGTAAAAATTATGTACGAAATATTAACACTCCTGGAAATGTCTCCCTTCGTAATTAAATTGAATCACAGAAAACTGTTGGACGGAATGCTAGAAGTATGTGGTGTTCCCACAGATAGCATAAGAACCATCTGTTCATCTATCGATAAGTTAGATAAGTCTCCTTGGGAGGAAGTAAGAAAGGAAATGGTTGAAGAAAAAAATTTATCACCTGAAGTAGCTGATAAAATCGGAGAATACGTAAGATTAAATGGAAAAGCTGACTTAGTCGAAAAGTTACAACAAAACGAAGTACTTAGTAAAAATAAAAGTGCCCAAGAAGGATTGGAAGCTATGAAACTACTATTGAATTATTGTGACTTGTATAATACGTCGGATAAAATTTTATTTGATCTGAGCCTTGCTAGAGGTCTAGATTATTATACAGGAGTTATATACGAAGCTGTATTACTAAAAGATGATACTGTTGGAGGTGATATCTCAGTAGGTTCAGTAGCTGGTGGGGGTAGATATGATAATCTGGTAGGAATGTTCAATCAAAAGGGTAAAGACGTTCCTTGTGTTGGAGCATCAATTGGAGTAGAAAGGCTGTTTACTATTATAGAAGCAAGGTAAGTTTAAAATGCCATTATTTAAGTCTACAGTGATGACTGCGCTAAGAACTGGCAAAATAACGCAAAAGATGGAAAATATAATATATTGTGAAATAAAATGAGATTATTGATAGGAACCTATAAATTTACATTACATTACATAGTTTCCCATCTTTAGACGTATTTGAGGAGTATGACAACTGTCACTGCGACTGTCACAGACTAAAGGTGGGAAACTATGTAATGTAATGTAATTTTATAGGCTCCTATCGATAATTTTCCACCTGTACTAGTTTCATCTCTTTTTATTTTACAATGTATTATGTTTTCCATCTTTTGCACTATTTTGCCAATTATTAGCGTGTTCATCACTGTATTAAATACAACTCTAGACAGTGTCTTCCAATGTCCCTTTCAGACCTCCCTTTTAGGTTCTATGTTCATTGGTTCTGGTTAGAGTATGCCAGCGTTTCCAAACCGGTGGGTCGCGACCCACTAGTGGGTCACTGGCAGATTTCAAGTGGGTCGCGGCGTGGCTCTTACAGTAGCTGAGTGACGTACAGAGTACATCATAGGTGAGGCATGGGTCGCGAATATGAAAAAACATCAGAAGGTGGGTCGCCAGACATAAAAGGTTGGGAACCACTGGAGTATGCTAATGCGTATGTTAGGTCTATTTGTATTACTGTTTTATAAAAGTTTACCTCTGTATTTAATTATATATTTGAAGATTTTGTGTTAGCAAGTGCTCCCTGATATACAAATTCATTAACTGCCTGGATTCGAGATTGTGTGCTTATCTTTGTGTTTTTAATTTTTTTTTTTGGTGTTTATTCATTTTTATTAAGATCCATTTTGTTGGCTGCTTTTTTTAGCCCTACATATGCCGCGTGTACATTGTTTTGTCTTCTTTTATTGATATGGATATTTAGCCAACTTTGCTAAACTGGATATGGATACTTAGCCAACAATCTGTACAAATTTGTTATATATTGAGCCTGTGGTTGTTATTTGTGTCATTCATATTACAGTGGTACCTCGATATACGAGCGCTGTAATATACGAGTGTTTTGAGATACGATCCACCGAGCAAGCGATGTTTTGCTTTGAGATGAGAGCAAAATTTGAGATATGAGGAACTGCTTTTTATTAAAATTCCTGCCTCTTTTTGACTACCTACTTATAACTTGTATTATAAAATAAAAGGTAGTTTTACTGGTAATAGATCTTTAAGGCCCCGCTATAAAGATTATTTTATGGGTCTGTACGTGACTATTACTTGGACCGACAAATTAAATAGACATTGTAAATTAAATCCAATAAAAATTCATATTCCGCGTTCCCATCCCAACCATATTGCACTCTCGATCTTTGTGTAGTTTATACTGTGTACATTTTTAGTACTAATAGACCTAGACGTTAGTCTGTCGGTTTTGCTTGTTTTCGAAGTATTTTTGATAAAGTTGTTTCACATTAAGGGCCGGTACTTTATGTCCCGGTTTAACCTCGGTTAGCTAACCAGGGTTTAATCGGGACAGAAAAGTACCCCATAGGGCCTCTTGCGTTGTAATAAAAGCAATTATAATTATTATTATAATTATTTATGAATATAATAATAAGTATAATTGCGTTTATGTCTATGTTTTGCATATATTTCTGTCCCGATTAAACCTCGGTTAACTAACCGGCTGTTAACGGAGACATAAAGTACCGGCCCTTAGTTTCATAACCATGGGTTCGAATCAGAAGATGATGTCGATTGAATTAAACGTGAAATCATTGAAAAACATGTGCTTTGAAAAACATTTTTTGGGACTGCAACAGATTAATGACATTTCAGTTAATTTCAATGGGGAAAATTGCTTTGACATACGAGCAATTTGACATACGAGGAAGGTTATGGAACGAATTACCCTCGTATGTCGAGGTACCACTGTACTTTCTCTAGTGAAACAGTTTACAGCAGAGAGGGTTACCCTGATGTAGACTGTTATTGGTTTGAAACAGTTCAGACAATTATCCTTGGATCCATACACTGGACTCAACTTTTTGGTGGTTATTTTGATTAACAGTGCCAAATGATTGGGTATTTAATCTCTCATATTTGATAAGTGAGACTGATAAAATTAAATTTTGAGATGATTTTTTTATTCCATCAGCTACATCAGATACTAAAATTATTTGTGGGATAATCATTTTTGTAGTGTGTATATTAAGTAAATGTGTTGATAATAGGAAAAATTGGCTTCGTTGTGTTAAGAGAAAGTGGGTCTTTATAAATTTTTTACATTTCCTTATTTCAATGTTGTATTTTGAAAAAGGCTCTCAAATTGGAGGAAGGAAATTTTGCAATTGTTGCTCAGTTTCATTATAATAAAAAAATTGACAATTCTTTCTGTTTGTTGTTTAACTCATCAAAATGTTCTTTTCATTGCAGGCAAGCAAATTCAACTACCAAATGCAGAAAGACAGATATCGACGCTTATGTAGCATCTGCGCAAAAAAATTTACTGGAGGAAAGAATGAAACTGTGCTCTGAACTTTGGGATAAGGGCTTCAAAGTGGAACATTCGTATAAGAAGAATCCTAAGCTTCTAGCGCAGCTGCAACACTGTGAAGAAAACGGCATACCCTTTGCTATAGTTTTAGGCGAAAGTGAAATTAAAAATGGAGTTGTGAAGTTAAGAAACGTAGAAACTAGGCAAGAAACAGAAGTTAAACGAGAGAATTTAGAAGACGTGTTGAGGAATAGCTTAAATTCATTAATTTGAGATAATTAAGTTATTTTATATTAGGCACCAATGTTTTCTATTTCTTGTTGAATTTTATATCTATTTAAATAATATATTTTATATTTATTTGCATTATACCTTGTGTTCAATATTTCTTTACGAATTTTTTATATTTGTAACTTAAATAAAAATACTTAACACAATGTAACAAGCATAAAAATCAAAGCAAATCAACCAAATATACAACAGTATTGCAGCAATAAATATAATTGGTACGCTTAGTGAGTTCCTTTTGCACATTTGAATGTTTTTTATTTATTTATCGCCAGGGTTTGGGCAAATATTGATTAAAAAAATCACATCTCTTATAATTTAACTACTGTCAAGATTTTTCACTGATGATGATCCGACTGAATCTAAAACGTCTTGAAGATAGAGTAATTTGTTTGAGAATTTTCGATAATTCTATCAAAAACCCAAGAAAAGGCTGCCGATCCAACAATCTTTTCCCTCTTCTTTCTAAAATAGCTATTATCAAATCTCAAGCAACTTAATATGGTAACTACAGTCGGAAAAATGAAAGAATATCCATGAACGATCACATCAATCACTTATTTTGTATTTGCTGTCTTTTTCTATAACAAAGGTTTGTATTTATAGAAAAGGACAGCAAATACAAAATAAGTGATTGTATCCTTTTTAGGAACATTGTACTCGTCAAAGTGGTCTACCTATTCCGTTTGTTGCATACATTGATTCTAAATCTTCATTATTTGATTTTCATTTTGAAAGAGGTAGGTAAGCATTAAAATTAGTTTACGCCCGGTTTCAAAATCGACTTAATGTGAACATTAACTAAAGTTCACTTTAATGTGTATAAAATTCCACTGATAAAGGTACCAACTTAAAATTTAAAGTCCACTTTAACGATTATGAAATCGAGCGTTTATATTTAAATAACATACAAATAAACTGTTTAGTATATTTATTTTGTTGAAATTATACAGTGCGCTGGAATACGTGTTAACCCTCTCCCCTTATTAACTCTTTTATTTTTAGCACATAAGCAAAACGCTCGAACAGGTCGATTTTTAAAATTATCATAGTATATTATACCATCAATGTTTCGAACTTTACGCAATCCCTCTTCAGGTGACAGGCATAACTTTGATTTTTTTAAATGGGAAAGTACATCATGTGACACCTTATTTAAAAGCTTCTGAAATACTGATTACAAGAATGTATAATACTTTATTCCTATTTTATCTGAATTATTTTTAAATGCATTCTTTTTTTTCGAATCCTGAGAAAACTAATAAGTATTTTTGAAAAATTTAAACGCAGAATGAAATATTACAGTATTATCGAGGGTCGAGAGTCCCTAAGAACTTCTATAATGTTTATTTTAATAAGTCACAGGGGTGGAAACAAGTGAAAACTTAGTCTGATTTTTAATTTTAAATACCGGGTGTCCACTTATATTTTCCCCCATTTTAACTGCCTATAACTTCTAAACGGCTCAAGATAGAAATATGCGGTTTTCGCTGAAATGTTTTATTTTAGTAAAAGTTTTGTCTGCATGGACTGATTTTTAATTTTAAATACCGGGTGTCCACTTATATTTTCCCCCATTTTAACTGCCTATAACTTCTAAACGGCTCAAGATAGAAATATGCGGTTTTCGCTGAAATGTTTTATTTTAGTAAACGTTTTGTCTGCATGTTTTACATTTTTTATATCGCTTTCAAATACGAAAAAAAATGGCGAATTTTTGAAAAATACGTTGTTGACTTTTTTTTAATGGAACACTCAGTACATTTTTTTGTAAATTGAAAGAAAGGTCATTCACCTATCCAGCAATATGAAGTTTTTCAAAATCGGTTGTCAAATGACTGAGTAATTAATTTTTAAAATGAGAGGTGCAACTCTCTAACTAAGCAAATTGATATTATGTTATGTGATTTCCACATTGCATCTCTCATTTTAAAAATTAACTGCTCAGTCATTTAACAACCGATTTTGAAAATTTTTATATCGCTAGATAGGTAAATCACCGTTTTTTCAAGTTTTTAGGTAAATGGCCATTTTTCATATCGCATTTAAATAAAAAATGTCGGATTTTTGAAAAAAAAACGTTGCTGACTTTTTTTATTAAAACACCCAGTATATTTTTTTGTAACTTGAAAAAATGGTCATTTACCTATCCAGCGATATAAATTTTTTTAAAATCGGTTGTCAAATAACAGCAATTAATTTTTAAAATGAGAGATGCAATGTGGAAACACATAATATCAATTTGCTTAGCTAATGTTATTTAGGTATGTGACATCCACGTTGCAACTCTCATTTTAAAAATTAATTACTCAGTGATTTAACAGCCGATTTTAAAAAAACTTTATATCGCTGGATAGGTGAATGATCGTTCTTTCAATTTACAAAAAAAAATACTGAGTGTTCCATTAAAAAAAGTCAACAAAGTTTTTTTCAAAAATCCGCCATTTTTATTTTCGTAATTGAAAGCGATATAAAAAACTCAATCGATTCATACAAAACTTTTACTAAAATAAAACATTTCAGCGAAAACCGCATGTTTCTATCTTGAGCCGTTTAGAAGTTATAAGGTAGTTAAAATGGGGGAAAATATAAGTGGACACCCGGTATATCATTCAACAGAAACTTTTTGTTTAGTCAAAAAGTCTAAAGGACTTTTAGCCCTCCGCAATGATGCAATATATCATTCTGCGTTTAAATTTTTCGAAAATACTTATTAATTTTCTCAGAATTAAAATAAAATTAATGCTTTTAAAAAAATTCGACCGAAATTTTGCGTCTACGCTCCCAAATAGGAGTAAAAAGTATTATACATTTTTGTAATCAGCATTTCAAAAGCTTTTAAATGAGGTGTCACATGATGTACTTTCCCATTTAAAAAAGTCAAAGTTATGCCTGTCACCTGAAGAGGAATCGTGTAAAGTTCGAAACATTGATGCTATAATATACTATGATTATTTTAAAAATCGAAATGTCAGAGCATATGGCTTTACCAGAGAGCTTTACCGAAATGTCAGAGTTAATAAGGGTGGGGGGGGGGGGGGGGTAACACTTTTCCAACGCACTGTATAATAGAAGTATAACTTCTTATGTGCGTACAAAGTACACACACATTTTTTTTATTTATTTATCCTCATGATTTTAGCAAAAATTGATTAAAAAAATACTTAACTCATTTATTTTTTTAAATAATTAAAATTAAAAAATTAATCATTTCGCTTTTTTCAAATTAATACAAAATATTTTAAAGTACTAAGTCATTTACTCTTTAATTGGGGCCGATTCTTGTTTGTTCAACTGGTGCAAAGATCATCTTGTCGCTGTCTTTACAATATCTTAAAAGTGTTTCTCCATCATACCTAGTCTCCATACTTCGCCATTATCTTCTCTGTTTAACCATAAACCTGGAAGGATTTCTCTTTCCCCCAGTTCTTTTTCAATTTCCTCCCTATAGCCTTCCTCTTTTTCTTCTCCCTTGTGGTGTCCACGTCAAAATCTATTTAGGGATCCTGTCATCTGGCACATAGGCGCCAGCACCCATAGCGTTTCGGGTGCTTTGAATTATATATTGTCATCCAAAGTATACAAATTGTAATGTGCAAAATCTTCACGTCTGCCCCCCCTAAAAATTTTTATATGGGCGCCCATGATCTGACATTCTCTGTACATAGCCGTACCATATTAATTGTTTTGTTTTTATGTCATCAATTATTGTATGTGTGACTCCCATCATTTCTCGTATTCTCTCATTTGGTATCCGATCTCTTCTTGATTTGCCTGCTGCTCTTCTCCAGAAGTCCGTTTCTGTCACTAGTAACATTTTCTCTATCCTTTGTTTCAGTGGCCAAACTTCATTGCCACTGCCATATGTGATTACACTTTTAAGTATGGTATTGTATATGAGTTGTTTGTTCGCTTTAGATATTGTTTGGTCCCACAGAATGCCGTTCATCATAGCTATGGCTTTTCTACTCTGTATGTTTATGTCTTTTATAGCAGCATCGAGTGTTCCATCTTGTTATCTTCATGTTCATATACTTGTATTCATCACAGTGTTTAATTTCTACCCCATTGTCCGTCTAATGTAAAGGACTGCTTTGTCCCTTCAACACTTAATGTTCTCTAATAATTTTCTTAATGTTCACGTCGAGACCCCATTTGTTATATTCTTCTATTAACTTAAGCATCATGTAACTCAAGTCGTCATGATCCTGAGCATCAGCGAAACATAAAGTGTATAGTGTTGTCTCGTCATTGAGAGGGATTCTCATGCCATTACATTTTCTTTTCCACAGATTTAAGGACATCATCAAGGATGCCTGAGGTCCATTTTCAGCATATACTAAAGACTACAATATTAAAACAAGCAACAAAAACCTATTAAGAATGCTTTATTTTTAAAATTATTTTAAAAACAGGTTTTTAAATACAGTAATGCTAAAACGGCATTTAAACTAACAACTTTTAAAATATTTTCACATTGTTATTATCTTTAATCCTACAACAGAAACAATACGACTCTAATCAATTTTAAGTCCGTGGTTCCTATTGGCCCATTCGTCTTTTGACTGATCAGCAAACTGGTTAACTCCAACTGTTGAAGAAACTTCTCCACGTTGGTACTTTTGGTTATGATCTTCAATGAATCTCAAATTGTCTTGGAAGATCTTGAATCGTTTCTGTTCTTCTTCTGGAGTGTCATACGATTTGTTAAATTTTTTCTGAAAACAAAGAAAAGTTGAGATATTTGAGATATCCATAAAAAATGTGTTTTACACAAAACTAATAAGAAGGAAAGGTTTTTATTCAATTATTAAACGAGTTATAAATGCGTCGCGAAGCCTAGATGTATTAGACAATATTTGTAAGATATTTCAGTCTACTAACCACCCCTAGGATTCAATAACACGGAAAAAATACTCCAGAACTTAGTTCTTTTTTATGCCATAGCTACAGATGAACCAGAATACGAATAGACGCGAACATACTGTGGGCGCTAGCAGATTTCAATTACTTACGGCAGTGTTTCCCAAACTTATCTAAAGCGCGACCCCTTTTTGTTAAAAAATTGTTCACGACCCCCCTACTAATCACCCACCCCAAAATAGCGACAAAAATAGCGTGCCTAATTTACAACTGATGGTTTCTCAAATTTTATTTTACTTTACTGTTTAAATTCAAACTAAATACATTTAAAAAATTCAACAATTATTTTAATAATTGCGATCTGTCCCACTAGTACACTAGTAGTACTTCTGCCAGACTAGCATTTACAATAAAAATAAATAATAAAAAGTCGACTGCACATTGTACACCGCGACATCTTTGTGTCTACATCGCAATACTTTTCCATGATATTCGCGAAGGCTCTACTCCTTACTTCGCTACTAGATGGCACTCTGGAACGTTCTCGTAGCCTCGTTTTGGCTTTATATAAGCGGCGATGTGCAATGAGACCTCAGTTCGAAACAGCACGTTGTGGCGAATGCAGCGGTATTAAGTAATGAGTAAATATTTTGCGACTTACGTATTCCCGTTTACGTATTTACGTCTACGATAAATTACAAATTATGGATAAGTTTTTAAAAAGAAGTGCAGAACCATCTACGTCTGAAAGTGGCAGTAATAAAAAGAAAAACAGACTTTACAGTGATGAATATCTTAAATATGGTTTTACCATTATTTCCAATAAACCCAATGTGTTATTTGTGGAGAAGTATTGTCAAACGAAAGCATGAAGCCATCAAAGTTACTTCGACATTTAAATAGCAAACATCCAGATAAAAAAGACAAACCCGTAGAATTCTTTGAAAGAAAGCTGAACGTCCTTCACAAACAACAAGATACTTTTCAATTGGCAACCACTACTAACGAAAAAGCATTATTAGCAAGTTATAAAGTTGCTTATCGCGTTGCCAAAACTAGTAATCCGCACACAATTGCTGAAAATCTGATTTTGCCAGCAGCTGTTGAAATGGTACATATAATGATTGGTGAAAAAGAGTCTGCAAAGTTAAAAACAATACCTCTGTCAAATAATACTATCCAAAGAAGAATTAGTGATATGGCAGAAGATATTCAAGCGCAAGTTGTGGAAAATCTTAATAAATGCACGTACTTCTCTCTTCAAATGGACGAATCCACGGATATATCTAACTGTGCCCAATTTATTACGTTTGTAAGATATGATACAAATAATGGCATTCAAGAAGATATTTTATTTTGTTCCCCATTGGAGACCAATACCACTGGAAAATGTTTATTCGACAGTTTTGTGAAACGCACAAGTAAATATGTTATTGACTGGGGAAAATGTATTGCTATATGCACAGATGGCGCTAAAGCTATGACAGGACATCAATCTGGTCTTGTCGTCAGATTACAAGAAATAATGCCTAATGCCACATGGAGACATTGTTTTTTACATCGAGAAGCTCTGGCGTCAAAAGCTTTACCTCCTGAAATGTACTGTTATGAAATCCATCATTAAAGTTGTAAATTCCATTAAAGGAAAAGCTTTACAGACCCGTATTTTTCGAAAAATCTGCGAAGACATGGGTGCTATATTTCAAAATCTTCTTTATCACACCGAAGTAAGGTGGCTTTCAAGGGGCAACGTCTTAAAAAGAGTATTTGACTTAAGAGCAGAGCTTTTAATGTATTTGAAAGATGAGAAGTCCCCATATGAAAATCAATTTTCCGATCCTATTTGGCTTTTGAAACTAGGTTTCCTTGCTGATATATTCGAACAATTAAATATTTTGAACAGTAATTTGCAAGGTCGCGACATTAATATAATTACAGCCACAGATAAAATTAAGGGGTTTATAAGAAAAATCGATTTATGGTCAACTTCACTTGGCAAAAAGCAGCTCGATTCATTCCAGTGCGTTCAGGAAATAATAGAAAATGTATGTTACAGTGCTACAAATTTTGAACAAGTTTATGCAGGCATGCAAGTTACTTTGCTTAATTTAAAACAACAGCTCTGTGATTATTTCCCCGAAGAAATTCAAAACAGTTACGACAGTTGCAGATGGATACTGAATCCGTTTTTAGCCGATTCCTTTCAACATGCTGAAATACCAATAAACATGAAAGAACAACTTATTGAAATATCAAGTGATGGAATGTTGAAGCTCCAATTTTTTTCCCAGAACCCGGACGAATTTTGGACCAAAAAGATGCAGGAATACCCTCAGTTGGCGAATTAAGCTGTAAAATGTTTGGTTCCATTTGTAACATCATATTTATGTGAGTTAAGTTTCTCGTCTATGACTGCCATTAAAACAAAAGTGAGAAATCGTCTCGTACTTGAAAACGATATAATTGTGTGTGTCTCAAATACACAGCCTAGATTTGAAAGACTAGTTTCAAAAAAACAGGAGCATGGGTATCATTAACATTGTAATATTTTACTCTATTTATTTTTTTCTTTTACTTTTAAGGACTTTTAATATTTAGTTTTATGTTTCGTTTGATAATTAATTGTTAATTTTTATTTACGGCTTTATTAAAATAAAAATACATGATTTAACAAAGTAGTGTTTTTGTCTTATTTTGGAAATTTCCGGCGACCCCCCTAGTACCTCATTGCGACCCCCCAGGGGGTCGCGACCCACACTTTGGGAAACACTGACTTACGGCACAGAGCACTCAGCCGATCGGCAACCGCTTCAATGTTTTTGTGGATAGTTTCACTGTAGAAGCGATCCGCGACGTCGACAAGTTTTGCGTAAAATAATAATAATTAAATATTTCTGATTTTCTTCTTCTTTAAGTGCCTTGTCCCCCCAGAACATTGGCAATCGGTCGCATGACTTTTTCTTGTCCCCAACTGACCTAAACAGTGTCGTGGTGCTCACTCCATACCACTGCCGGAGGTTACTAAGCCAGGATATTTTTCTGCGACCGGGACCGCGCTTTTCCTCCATCTTTTTTGGATAATTACAGGTAGCATTTCATATTTCGGATTTCTCATCACGTGGAAAAAGTACACTAGTTTTCTTTTTTTTATGATATTCAGTACTTCTCTTTCTTTGTTTAACCGCCGCATTACTGCTTGATTTGTTACTCTGTTCATCCACGATACAATCAATATTCTGCAGTAAGCCCACATTTCAAAAGCCTCGATCCTCTTGCACATTGTTTCCGTGAGAATCCATATGCTTTCATTCCATAGAACAAAATTCTGAACACATAGTGTAATAAGCGTATTCTTAGCGTAAGTTGTAGCTCTATGTTAGTTAGTACCTTTTGCACTTTCCTAAATGATGTTCTCGCTTGCTCTATTCTGCATTTGATTTCCTGTGATAAGTCACATTTTTCATTCACCCAGCATCCTAAATACTTGTATGCTGCCCTCGAAAAATGCATAGTTTTCGCGTCTTTTGACTTTGAAACTACAATATTTAGCATTTGACAAAGAAGAGCTAACATAATAAAGTATAGCTCGATTACTATTGGTCTTCAAGAAAATTAAAAAACGGTTTTATTTACTTTTTCAAAGTTACATTTCTGTTGTGCAAAGTTGTTTTGATAAAACGAAAACTTTTTAAGTTATTAGCAGAAAACTGATTAAAAACATTTTTTCGATATAAAACTAACACTTTCGATACGGAATAAATTGAAAACTATTAATTTTATCAAAAAATGTATAGGACATTTTTTGCTTAGAATGAATGTGTTTATCAACTTTTGCGGTCAAAGTAAAATAAAAAATTTCCACCCCGAGGTGGGTTGGCATTTGGCAACCACCCCCAGGGTAAAAGCGCCTTTCGGCCTCATATAGATTTTGATCCTTGGACTATCCACTACTTATTCTCAAATTTTCAAGCAAATCGATCCATTCTGTAAAAATTGCGAGGTTTTATCCTATTTTAAGCTTCATTACTTGGACTATAATTTTTTTTGCCGAAGCAATATCTCTCTTAGGTATAACCGAAAATATGAACACAAAAAGCAAAAAAAATCGATTTTTTCATATTTTGTTAAATAAAAATTAAGCACAAGGTTTTAACTGACAAGACAACCTAAGATTAAAGATTACAATGATTCAAAATATTAACAATCACAAACGTCCTTCATGGTTCAAAGTGATAGGTATGCAAATGAACAGAAAGAACCAAACGCGTCATCTATGTTATTTAACACTAAAAATTTTAGATTAAAACTAAAACAATAAAAATACTTCTATTTAGAAACTATTTACACCTACCTTATAATTGTCGAATTCTTCTTCATCCGTCAACGCTTGAGCGATGACAACGACCGCAAACAAAAATAAAAAGTATTTGAAAAACATCTTGAACTTGCGAGTGCGAGAAAAAACAAAACAATGAGAGATTTGAATCAGGTATACGTCTAAATACTGAATACATTTGTATTAAATATTCTATTTTATAGGCCTGGATCGCGCGTACCAGAAAAAAGTTGATTATTAGCAAACTTAAAATTTGTTAATAGCTTAACGGTGTCTAGTCGGACAAACTTTGATGTACGGGAACACTGGAACAGAGGATGTTTTAATTCTAGAACAGTTTAAAAAATTGAAACGTCGAATTACGAAAACGTCCTATGTATTTTGTCGGACAGGACATCCAATTGATTTGTTACCCTTTCATTATACTCTCATGAAAAAATCAGACAGCTATTACTAACCAACATGATTCCTGTCATTTGACATGTTCTTCGTGTTCCACTCATTAAAATGCCCAGTTGGTGATAAATACCAGTCTGATTTTTGCATGAGAGTTTAATGAAAGGGTAACAAATCAAATGGAAGTTCTGTCCGACAAAATACATGGAACGTTTTCGTAGTCTGACGTTCCAAATTTTTAACCTGTTCCACGACTAAAACTTTCAGTGTTCCCATATATCAAAGTTTGTCCGACTAGACACCGTTAAGCTATTAACAAATTTTCAGCTTGCTATTAATCAACTTTTTTTTGGTACGCGGGATCCAGGTCTATTAGCAGAAGTGACTCACGGTTACATCATTAAATGCGAAAATATCAGGTTTATCCCACTTTGTTTTTGATTAACCTTGTGCTAACGCTTTATGTAATTATGTTATATAAAATTACTAGCTGACCCGGCAGACTTCGTACTGCCTCAATAGATAAAAACAAACTGTTGTATACAATAAACTTAAAATTAACAAAAGGAATTCGTAATTAATAAACAAAAATGCTCGATGTGAATGAGGTTTTATTATTATTTTTAATTAATTACACATGATGTTTGAAATAATAAAGTTTAGTTAGAAGTAACAAAATAAAGTTTGTAGTGCAACAGTTACAATCTTAAATTTGTTTATCTTATAATGAATATAACAGCTTTATTATATCTACATTCAAAACAACCATCTATTTATTATTAGGTTCGGGGAGATTCCAAGTCTATAGGTGTTGATTAAATAAAATTAAATTCAATTAAAATTAAATAAAAAGTAAATGAAGTAAATTAAAATTAAATGAAATTGAATAAACGTAAATAAAAATAAAAAAAACTGAATAAAATTAAATACAAATAAATAAAATCATATTAACTTAAATACAATTAAATAAAGTTAAAAAAGAATTAAATAAAAATAATAAATAAATTAAAAAATAATAATAAAATTAAATAAAAGAAAATATAGTCTAATAAAAATAAATAAAATTTAATAAAATGAAATAAAATAAAATAAACAAAAATAAATAAAATACTTAAACTAAATAAAATTAAACAAAATGAATTAAAATTAAATAAAATTTTATAAAATAAACAAAAATAAATAAAATACTTAAACTAAATAAAATTAAACAAAATGAATTAAAATTAAATAAAATTTTATAATTTGCTGCTTGTTCTTTTCGTGTGCTCAGAATTTTTCTCCTGCTTACGGTTCCGTTTAGAGATATTTTTTGAAAATTTCGCAAAATTAAAAAATTCATATTTTGCCCAATTTGAGTCCCAAAGTTAAACTGTGCCACTTCTCTTCTATGAAATTTGTCGCTCGTTCTTCTTCTGTCCTCAGAATATTCCTACGGCTTGAGATATTGTATTTCGGACACCGATTGTGCTAGACAAAAAATTTTAGTACGGTTCTGCTCGGAATTCAGCAAGGAGTCTACCTACTTAATTTCATATTTTTCACGTCATTATTGTGAGAGTTACGGCGTCATGGGCAACCCCCTAATGACATACGGGTATGAAATATAGACAGCAACCTACTCCCAGTACAGTCCAATATACCTGCAAAATTTCATAAAAATCGGTTAAGTCGTTTCGGAGGAGTATGGTAACAAACACTGCGACCGGCGAATTTTTATATAGATGTAAAATATTTAAATGGCTATTAAAAAATAACGGTCTGAGATAAAAAATTGAAAATTTAGGATTGTATGTATCTTTTGCTTCTACATCTCATAAAAATAGTAAAAAACGGTTTTTCCAAAAATTAAAAAAATATATCAGGGGGGGCAACACCCCTTATGACGTACGGGTATGAAACTCCATATTATCCTATTCCCAGACCGCTAGAATATACATGTAAAATTTCATAAAAATCTGTTCAGTCGTTCTCGAGTTATAAATGGTGTAACTAACACAACCTCGACTTTCTTTTATATATATAGATGTAAAATATTTAAATGGCTATTAAAAAATAACGGTCTGAGATAAAAAATTGAAAATTTAGGATTGTATGTATCTTTTGCTTCTACATCTCATAAAAATAGTAAAAAACGGTTTTTCCAAAAATTAAAAAAATATATCAAGGGGGGCAACACCCCTTATGACGTACGGGTATGAAACTCCATATTATCCTATTCCCAGACCGCTAGAATATACATGTAAAATTTCATAAAAATCTGTTCAGTCGTTCTCGAGTTATAAATGGTGTAACTAACACAACATCGACTTTCTTTTATATATATAGATGTAAAATATTTAAATGGCTATTAAAAAATAACGGTCTGAGATAAAAAATTGAAAATTTAGGATTGTATGTATCTTTTGCTTCTACATCTCATAAAAATAGTAAAAAACGGTTTTTCCAAAAATTAAAAAAATATATCAGGGGGGGCAACACCCCTTATGACGTACGGGTATGAAACTCCATATTATCCTATTCCCAGACCGCTAGAATATACATGTAAAATTTCATAAAAATCTGTTCAGTCGTTCTCGAGTTATAAATGGTGTAACTAACACAACCTCGACTTTCTTTTATATATATAGATGTAAAATATTTAAATGGCTATTAAAAAATAACGGTCTGAGATAAAAAATTGAAAATTTAGGATTGTATGTATCTTTTGCTTCTACATCTCATAAAAATAGTAAAAAACGGTTTTTCCAAAAATTAAAAAAATATATCAAGGGGGGCAACACCCCTTATGACGTACGGGTATGAAACTCCATATTATCCTATTCCCAGACCGCTAGAATATACATGTAAAATTTCATAAAAATCTGTTCAGTCGTTCTCGAGTTATAAATGGTGTAACTAACACAACATCGACTTTCTTTTATATATATAGATGTAAAATATTTAAATGGCTATTAAAAAATAACGGTCTGAGATAAAAAATTGAAAATTTAGGATTGTATGTATCTTTTGCTTCTACATCTCATAAAAATAGTAAAAAACGGTTTTTCCAAAAATTAAAAAAATATATCAGGGGGGGCAACACCCCTTATGACGTACGGGTATGAAACTCCATATTATCCTATTCCCAGACCGCTAGAATATACATGTAAAATTTCATAAAAATCTGTTCAGTCGTTCTCGAGTTATAAATGGTGTAACTAACACAACCTCGACTTTCTTTTATATATATAGATGTAAAATATTTAAATGGCTATTAAAAAATAACGGTCTGAGATAAAAAATTGAAAATTTAGGATTGTATGTATCTTTTGCTTCTACATCTCATAAAAATAGTAAAAAACGGTTTTTCCAAAAATTAAAAAAATATATCAAGGGGGGCAACACCCCTTATGACGTACGGGTATGAAACTCCATATTATCCTATTCCCAGACCGCTAGAATATACATGTAAAATTTCATAAAAATCTGTTCAGTCGTTCTCGAGTTATAAATGGTGTAACTAACACAACATCGACTTTCTTTTATATATATAGATGTAAAATATTTAAATGGCTATTAAAAAATAACGGTCTGAGATAAAAAATTGAAAATTTAGGATTGTATGTATCTTTTGCTTCTACATCTCATAAAAATAGTAAAAAACGGTTTTTCCAAAAATTAAAAAAATATATCAGGGGGGGCAACACCCCTTATGACGTACGGGTATGAAACTCCATATTATCCTATTCCCAGACCGCTAGAATATACATGTAAAATTTCATAAAAATCTGTTCAGTCGTTCTCGAGTTATAAATGGTGTAACTAACACAACCTCGACTTTCTTTTATATATATAGATGTAAAATATTTAAATGGCTATTAAAAAATAACGGTCTGAGATAAAAAATTGAAAATTTAGGATTGTATGTATCTTTTGCTTCTACATCTCATAAAAATAGTAAAAAACGGTTTTTCCAAAAATTAAAAAAATATATCAAGGGGGGCAACACCCCTTATGACGTACGGGTATGAAACTCCATATTATCCTATTCCCAGACCGCTAGAATATACATGTAAAATTTCATAAAAATCTGTTCAGTCGTTCTCGAGTTATAAATGGTGTAACTAACACAACATCGACTTTCTTTTATATATATAGATGTAAAATATTTAAATGGCTATTAAAAAATAACGGTCTGAGATAAAAAATTGAAAATTTAGGATTGTATGTATCTTTTGCTTCTACATCTCATAAAAATAGTAAAAAACGGTTTTTCCAAAAATTAAAAAAATATATCAGGGGGGGCAACACCCCTTATGACGTACGGGTATGAAACTCCATATTATCCTATTCCCAGACCGCTAGAATATACATGTAAAATTTCATAAAAATCTGTTCAGTCGTTCTCGAGTTATAAATGGTGTAACTAACACAACCTCGACTTTCTTTTATATATATAGATGTAAAATATTTAAATGGCTATTAAAAAATAACGGTCTGAGATAAAAAATTGAAAATTTAGGATTGTATGTATCTTTTGCTTCTACATCTCATAAAAATAGTAAAAAACGGTTTTTCCAAAAATTAAAAAAATATATCAAGGGGGGCAACACCCCTTATGACGTACGGGTATGAAACTCCATATTATCCTATTCCCAGACCGCTAGAATATACATGTAAAATTTCATAAAAATCTGTTCAGTCGTTCTCGAGTTATAAATGGTGTAACTAACACAACATCGACTTTCTTTTATATATATAGATGTAAAATATTTAAATGGCTATTAAAAAATAACGGTCTGAGATAAAAAATTGAAAATTTAGGATTGTATGTATCTTTTGCTTCTACATCTCATAAAAATAGTAAAAAACGGTTTTTCCAAAAATTAAAAAAATATATCAGGGGGGGCAACACCCCTTATGACGTACGGGTATGAAACTCCATATTATCCTATTCCCAGACCGCTAGAATATACATGTAAAATTTCATAAAAATCTGTTCAGTCGTTCTCGAGTTATAAATGGTGTAACTAACACAACCTCGACTTTCTTTTATATATATAGATGTAAAATATTTAAATGGCTATTAAAAAATAACGGTCTGAGATAAAAAATTGAAAATTTAGGATTGTATGTATCTTTTGCTTCTACATCTCATAAAAATAGTAAAAAACGGTTTTTCCAAAAATTAAAAAAATATATCAAGGGGGGCAACACCCCTTATGACGTACGGGTATGAAACTCCATATTATCCTATTCCCAGACCGCTAGAATATACATGTAAAATTTCATAAAAATCTGTTCAGTCGTTCTCGAGTTATAAATGGTGTAACTAACACAACATCGACTTTCTTTTATATATATAGATGTAAAATATTTAAATGGCTATTAAAAAATAACGGTCTGAGATAAAAAATTGAAAATTTAGGATTGTATGTATCTTTTGCTTCTACATCTCATAAAAATAGTAAAAAACGGTTTTTCCAAAAATTAAAAAAATATATCAGGGGGGGCAACACCCCTTATGACGTACGGGTATGAAACTCCATATTATCCTATTCCCAGACCGCTAGAATATACATGTAAAATTTCATAAAAATCTGTTCAGTCGTTCTCGAGTTATAAATGGTGTAACTAACACAACCTCGACTTTCTTTTATATATATAGATGTAAAATATTTAAATGGCTATTAAAAAATAACGGTCTGAGATAAAAAATTGAAAATTTAGGATTGTATGTATCTTTTGCTTCTACATCTCATAAAAATAGTAAAAAACGGTTTTTCCAAAAATTAAAAAAATATATCAAGGGGGGCAACACCCCTTATGACGTACGGGTATGAAACTCCATATTATCCTATTCCCAGACCGCTAGAATATACATGTAAAATTTCATAAAAATCTGTTCAGTCGTTCTCGAGTTATAAATGGTGTAACTAACACAACATCGACTTTCTTTTATATATATAGATGTAAAATATTTAAATGGCTATTAAAAAATAACGGTCTGAGATAAAAAATTGAAAATTTAGGATTGTATGTATCTTTTGCTTCTACATCTCATAAAAATAGTAAAAAACGGTTTTTCCAAAAATTAAAAAAATATATCAGGGGGGGCAACACCCCTTATGACGTACGGGTATGAAACTCCATATTATCCTATTCCCAGACCGCTAGAATATACATGTAAAATTTCATAAAAATCTGTTCAGTCGTTCTCGAGTTATAAATGGTGTAACTAACACAACCTCGACTTTCTTTTATATATATAGATGTAAAATATTTAAATGGCTATTAAAAAATAACGGTCTGAGATAAAAAATTGAAAATTTAGGATTGTATGTATCTTTTGCTTCTACATCTCATAAAAATAGTAAAAAACGGTTTTTCCAAAAATTAAAAAAATATATCAAGGGGGGCAACACCCCTTATGACGTACGGGTATGAAACTCCATATTATCCTATTCCCAGACCGCTAGAATATACATGTAAAATTTCATAAAAATCTGTTCAGTCGTTCTCGAGTTATAAATGGTGTAACTAACACAACATCGACTTTCTTTTATATATATAGATGTAAAATATTTAAATGGCTATTAAAAAATAACGGTCTGAGATAAAAAATTGAAAATTTAGGATTGTATGTATCTTTTGCTTCTACATCTCATAAAAATAGTAAAAAACGGTTTTTCCAAAAATTAAAAAAATATATCAGGGGGGGCAACACCCCTTATGACGTACGGGTATGAAACTCCATATTATCCTATTCCCAGACCGCTAGAATATACATGTAAAATTTCATAAAAATCTGTTCAGTCGTTCTCGAGTTATAAATGGTGTAACTAACACAACCTCGACTTTCTTTTATATATATAGATGTAAAATATTTAAATGGCTATTAAAAAATAACGGTCTGAGATAAAAAATTGAAAATTTAGGATTGTATGTATCTTTTGCTTCTACATCTCATAAAAATAGTAAAAAACGGTTTTTCCAAAAATTAAAAAAATATATCAAGGGGGGCAACACCCCTTATGACGTACGGGTATGAAACTCCATATTATCCTATTCCCAGACCGCTAGAATATACATGTAAAATTTCATAAAAATCTGTTCAGTCGTTCTCGAGTTATAAATGGTGTAACTAACACAACATCGACTTTCTTTTATATATATAGATGTAAAATATTTAAATGGCTATTAAAAAATAACGGTCTGAGATAAAAAATTGAAAATTTAGGATTGTATGTATCTTTTGCTTCTACATCTCATAAAAATAGTAAAAAACGGTTTTTCCAAAAATTAAAAAAATATATCAGGGGGGGCAACACCCCTTATGACGTACGGGTATGAAACTCCATATTATCCTATTCCCAGACCGCTAGAATATACATGTAAAATTTCATAAAAATCTGTTCAGTCGTTCTCGAGTTATAAATGGTGTAACTAACACAACCTCGACTTTCTTTTATATATATAGATGTAAAATATTTAAATGGCTATTAAAAAATAACGGTCTGAGATAAAAAATTGAAAATTTAGGATTGTATGTATCTTTTGCTTCTACATCTCATAAAAATAGTAAAAAACGGTTTTTCCAAAAATTAAAAAAATATATCAAGGGGGGCAACACCCCTTATGACGTACGGGTATGAAACTCCATATTATCCTATTCCCAGACCGCTAGAATATACATGTAAAATTTCATAAAAATCTGTTCAGTCGTTCTCGAGTTATAAATGGTGTAACTAACACAACCTCGACTTTCTTTTATATATATAGATGTAAAATATTTAAATGGCTATTAAAAAATAACGGTCTGAGATAAAAAATTGAAAATTTAGGATTGTATGTATCTTTTGCTTCTACATCTCATAAAAATAGTAAAAAACGGTTTTTCCAAAAATTAAAAAAATATATCAAGGGGGGCAACACCCCTTATGACGTACGGGTATGAAACTCCATATTATCCTATTCCCAGACCGCTAGAATATACATGTAAAATTTCATAAAAATCTGTTCAGTCGTTCTCGAGTTATAAATGGTGTAACTAACACAACATCGACTTTCTTTTATATATATAGATGTAAAATATTTAAATGGCTATTAAAAAATAACGGTCTGAGATAAAAAATTGAAAATTTAGGATTGTATGTATCTTTTGCTTCTACATCTCATAAAAATAGTAAAAAACGGTTTTTCCAAAAATTAAAAAAATATATCAGGGGGGGCAACACCCCTTATGACGTACGGGTATGAAACTCCATATTATCCTATTCCCAGACCGCTAGAATATACATGTAAAATTTCATAAAAATCTGTTCAGTCGTTCTCGAGTTATAAATGGTGTAACTAACACAACCTCGACTTTCTTTTATATATATAGATGTAAAATATTTAAATGGCTATTAAAAAATAACGGTCTGAGATAAAAAATTGAAAATTTAGGATTGTATGTATCTTTTGCTTCTACATCTCATAAAAATAGTAAAAAACGGTTTTTCCAAAAATTAAAAAAATATATCAAGGGGGGCAACACCCCTTATGACGTACGGGTATGAAACTCCATATTATCCTATTCCCAGACCGCTAGAATATACATGTAAAATTTCATAAAAATCTGTTCAGTCGTTCTCGAGTTATAAATGGTGTAACTAACACAACATCGACTTTCTTTTATATATATAGATGTAAAATATTTAAATGGCTATTAAAAAATAACGGTCTGAGATAAAAAATTGAAAATTTAGGATTGTATGTATCTTTTGCTTCTACATCTCATAAAAATAGTAAAAAACGGTTTTTCCAAAAATTAAAAAAATATATCAGGGGGGGCAACACCCCTTATGACGTACGGGTATGAAACTCCATATTATCCTATTCCCAGACCGCTAGAATATACATGTAAAATTTCATAAAAATCTGTTCAGTCGTTCTCGAGTTATAAATGGTGTAACTAACACAACCTCGACTTTCTTTTATATATATAGATGTAAAATATTTAAATGGCTATTAAAAAATAACGGTCTGAGATAAAAAATTGAAAATTTAGGATTGTATGTATCTTTTGCTTCTACATCTCATAAAAATAGTAAAAAACGGTTTTTCCAAAAATTAAAAAAATATATCAAGGGGGGCAACACCCCTTATGACGTACGGGTATGAAACTCCATATTATCCTATTCCCAGACCGCTAGAATATACATGTAAAATTTCATAAAAATCTGTTCAGTCGTTCTCGAGTTATAAATGGTGTAACTAACACAACATCGACTTTCTTTTATATATATAGATGTAAAATATTTAAATGGCTATTAAAAAATAACGGTCTGAGATAAAAAATTGAAAATTTAGGATTGTATGTATCTTTTGCTTCTACATCTCATAAAAATAGTAAAAAACGGTTTTTCCAAAAATTAAAAAAATATATCAGGGGGGGCAACACCCCTTATGACGTACGGGTATGAAACTCCATATTATCCTATTCCCAGACCGCTAGAATATACATGTAAAATTTCATAAAAATCTGTTCAGTCGTTCTCGAGTTATAAATGGTGTAACTAACACAACCTCGACTTTCTTTTATATATATAGATGTAAAATATTTAAATGGCTATTAAAAAATAACGGTCTGAGATAAAAAATTGAAAATTTAGGATTGTATGTATCTTTTGCTTCTACATCTCATAAAAATAGTAAAAAACGGTTTTTCCAAAAATTAAAAAAATATATCAAGGGGGGCAACACCCCTTATGACGTACGGGTATGAAACTCCATATTATCCTATTCCCAGACCGCTAGAATATACATGTAAAATTTCATAAAAATCTGTTCAGTCGTTCTCGAGTTATAAATGGTGTAACTAACACAACATCGACTTTCTTTTATATATATAGATGTAAAATATTTAAATGGCTATTAAAAAATAACGGTCTGAGATAAAAAATTGAAAATTTAGGATTGTATGTATCTTTTGCTTCTACATCTCATAAAAATAGTAAAAAACGGTTTTTCCAAAAATTAAAAAAATATATCAGGGGGGGCAACACCCCTTATGACGTACGGGTATGAAACTCCATATTATCCTATTCCCAGACCGCTAGAATATACATGTAAAATTTCATAAAAATCTGTTCAGTCGTTCTCGAGTTATAAATGGTGTAACTAACACAACCTCGACTTTCTTTTATATATATAGATGTAAAATATTTAAATGGCTATTAAAAAATAACGGTCTGAGATAAAAAATTGAAAATTTAGGATTGTATGTATCTTTTGCTTCTACATCTCATAAAAATAGTAAAAAACGGTTTTTCCAAAAATTAAAAAAATATATCAAGGGGGGCAACACCCCTTATGACGTACGGGTATGAAACTCCATATTATCCTATTCCCAGACCGCTAGAATATACATGTAAAATTTCATAAAAATCTGTTCAGTCGTTCTCGAGTTATAAATGGTGTAACTAACACAACATCGACTTTCTTTTATATATATAGATGTAAAATATTTAAATGGCTATTAAAAAATAACGGTCTGAGATAAAAAATTGAAAATTTAGGATTGTATGTATCTTTTGCTTCTACATCTCATAAAAATAGTAAAAAACGGTTTTTCCAAAAATTAAAAAAATATATCAGGGGGGGCAACACCCCTTATGACGTACGGGTATGAAACTCCATATTATCCTATTCCCAGACCGCTAGAATATACATGTAAAATTTCATAAAAATCTGTTCAGTCGTTCTCGAGTTATAAATGGTGTAACTAACACAACCTCGACTTTCTTTTATATATATAGATGTAAAATATTTAAATGGCTATTAAAAAATAACGGTCTGAGATAAAAAATTGAAAATTTAGGATTGTATGTATCTTTTGCTTCTACATCTCATAAAAATAGTAAAAAACGGTTTTTCCAAAAATTAAAAAAATATATCAAGGGGGGCAACACCCCTTATGACGTACGGGTATGAAACTCCATATTATCCTATTCCCAGACCGCTAGAATATACATGTAAAATTTCATAAAAATCTGTTCAGTCGTTCTCGAGTTATAAATGGTGTAACTAACACAACATCGACTTTCTTTTATATATATAGATGTAAAATATTTAAATGGCTATTAAAAAATAACGGTCTGAGATAAAAAATTGAAAATTTAGGATTGTATGTATCTTTTGCTTCTACATCTCATAAAAATAGTAAAAAAACGGTTTTTCCAAAAATTAAAAAAATATATCAGGGGGGGCAACACCCCTTATGACGTACGGGTATGAAACTCCATATTATCCTATTCCCAGACCGCTAGAATATACATGTAAAATTTCATAAAAATCTGTTCAGTCGTTCTCGAGTTATAAATGGTGTAACTAACACAACCTCGACTTTCTTTTATATATATAGATGTAAAATATTTAAATGGCTATTAAAAAATAACGGTCTGAGATAAAAAATTGAAAATTTAGGATTGTATGTATCTTTTGCTTCTACATCTCATAAAAATAGTAAAAAACGGTTTTTCCAAAAATTAAAAAAATATATCAAGGGGGGCAACACCCCTTATGACGTACGGGTATGAAACTCCATATTATCCTATTCCCAGACCGCTAGAATATACATGTAAAATTTCATAAAAATCTGTTCAGTCGTTCTCGAGTTATAAATGGTGTAACTAACACAACATCGACTTTCTTTTATATATATAGATGTAAAATATTTAAATGGCTATTAAAAAATAACGGTCTGAGATAAAAAATTGAAAATTTAGGATTGTATGTATCTTTTGCTTCTACATCTCATAAAAATAGTAAAAAACGGTTTTTTTCCAAAAATTAAAAAAATATATCAGGGGGGGCAACACCCCTTATGACGTACGGGTATGAAACTCCATATTATCCTATTCCCAGACCGCTAGAATATACATGTAAAATTTCATAAAAATCTGTTCAGTCGTTCTCGAGTTATAAATGGTGTAACTAACACAACCTCGACTTTCTTTTATATATATAGATGTAAAATATTTAAATGGCTATTAAAAAATAACGGTCTGAGATAAAAAATTGAAAATTTAGGATTGTATGTATCTTTTGCTTCTACATCTCATTAAAAATAGTAAAAAACGGTTTTTTCCAAAAATTAAAAAAATATATCAAGGGGGGCAACACCCCTTATGACGTAACGGGTATGAAACTCCATATTATCCTATTCCCAGACCGCTAGAATATACATGTAAAATTTCATAAAAATCTGTTCAGTCGTTCTCGAGTTATAAATGGTGTAACTAACACAACATCGACTTTCTTTTATATATATAGATGTAAAATATTTAAATGGCTATTAAAAAATAACGGTCTGAGATAAAAAATTGAAAATTTAGGATTGTATGTATCTTTTGCTTCTACATCTCATTAAAAATAGTAAAAAACGGTTTTTCCAAAAATTAAAAAAATATATCAGGGGGGGCAACACCCCTTATGACGTACGGGTATGAAACTCCATATTATCCTATTCCCAGACCGCTAGAATATACATGTAAAATTTCATAAAAATCTGTTCAGTCGTTCTCGAGTTATAAATGGTGTAACTAACACAACCTCGACTTTCTTTTATATATATAGATGTAAAATATTTAAATGGCTATTAAAAAATAACGGTCTGAGATAAAAAATTGAAAATTTAGGATTGTATGTATCTTTTGCTTCTACATCTCATAAAAATAGTAAAAAACGGTTTTTCCAAAAATTAAAAAAATATATCAAGGGGGGCAACACCCCTTATGACGTACGGGTATGAAACTCCATATTATCCTATTCCCAGACCGCTAGAATATACATGTAAAATTTCATAAAAATCTGTTCAGTCGTTCTCGAGTTATAAATGGTGTAACTAACACAACATCGACTTTCTTTTATATATATAGATGTAAAATATTTAAATGGCTATTAAAAAATAACGGTCTGAGATAAAAAATTGAAAATTTAGGATTGTATGTATCTTTTGCTTCTACATCTCATAAAAATAGTAAAAAACGGTTTTTTTCCAAAAATTAAAAAAATATATCAGGGGGGGCAACACCCCTTATGACGTACGGGTATGAAACTCCATATTATCCTATTCCCAGACCGCTAGAATATACATGTAAAATTTCATAAAAATCTGTTCAGTCGTTCTCGAGTTATAAATGGTGTAACTAACACAACCTCGACTTTCTTTTATATATATAGATGTAAAATATTTAAATGGCTATTAAAAAATAACGGTCTGAGATAAAAAATTGAAAATTTAGGATTGTATGTATCTTTTGCTTCTACATCTCATAAAAATAGTAAAAAACGGTTTTTCCAAAAATTAAAAAAATATATCAAGGGGGGCAACACCCCTTATGACGTACGGGTATGAAACTCCATATTATCCTATTCCCAGACCGCTAGAATATACATGTAAAATTTCATAAAAATCTGTTTCAGCTCGTTCTCGAGTTATAAATGGTGTAACTAACACAACATCGACTTTCTTTTATATATATAGATGTAAAATATTTAAATGGCTATTAAAAAATAACGGTCTGAGATAAAAAATTGAAAATTTAGGATTGTATGTATCTTTTGCTTCTACATCTCATAAAAATAGTAAAAAACGGTTTTTCCAAAAATTAAAAAAATATATCAGGGGGGGCAACACCCCTTATGACGTACGGGTATGAAACTCCATATTATCCTATTCCCAGACCGCTAGAATATACATGTAAAATTTCATAAAAATCTGTTCAGTCGTTCTCGAGTTATAAATGGTGTAACTAACACAACCTCGACTTTCTTTTATATATATAGATGTAAAATATTTAAATGGCTATTAAAAGATAACGGTCTGAGATAAAAAATTGAAAATTTAGGATTGTATGTATCTTTTGCTTCTACATCTCATAAAAATAGTAAAAAACGGTTTTTCCAAAAATTAAAAAAATATATCAGGGGGGGCAACACCCCTTATGACGTACGGGTATGAAACTCCATATTATCCTATTCCCAGACCGCTAGAATATACATGTAAAATTTCATAAAAATCTGTTCAGTCGTTCTCGAGTTATAAATGGTGTAACTAACACAACCTCGACTTTCTTTTATATATATAGATGTAAAATATTTAAATGGCTATTAAAAAATAACGGTCTGAGATAAAAAATTGAAAATTTAGGATTGTATGTATCTTTTGCTTCTACATCTCATAAAAATAGTAAAAAACGGTTTTTCCAAAAATTAAAAAAATATATCAGGGGGGGCAACACCCCTTATGACGTACGGGTATGAAACTCCATATTATCCTATTCCCAGACCGCTAGAATATACATGTAAAATTTCATAAAAATCTGTTCAGTCGTTCTCGAGTTATAAATGGTGTAACTAACACAACCTCGACTTTCTTTTATATATATAGATGTAAAATATTTAAATGGCTATTAAAAAATAACGGTCTGAGATAAAAAATTGAAAATTTAGGATTGTATGTATCTTTTGCTTCTACATCTCATAAAAATAGTAAAAAACGGTTTTTCCAAAAATTAAAAAAATATATCAAGGGGGGCAACACCCCTTATGACGTACGGGTATGAAACTCCATATTATCCTATTCCCAGACCGCTAGAATATACATGTAAAATTTCATAAAAATCTGTTCAGTCGTTCTCGAGTTATAAATGGTGTAACTAACACAACATCGACTTTCTTTTATATATTAGATGTAAAATATTTAAATGGCTATTAAAAAATAACGGTCTGAGATAAAAAATTGAAAATTTAGGATTGTATGTATCTTTTGCTTCTACATCTCATAAAAATAGTAAAAAAACGGTTTTTCCAAAAATTAAAAAAATATATCAGGGGGGGCAACACCCCTTATGACGTACGGGTATGAAACTCCATATTATCCTATTCCCAGACCGCTAGAATATACATGTAAAATTTCATAAAAATCTGTTCAGTCGTTCTCGAGTTATAAATGGTGTAACTAACACAACCTCGACTTTCTTTTATATATATAGATGTAA